>NW_026690047.1:0-327432 GCF_943734765.1 Anopheles ziemanni | reverse complement strand
TGACGAATCAAGATGCTAGAAACTACTTATAAAGCGATTCCGCACACTTGGGATGACGAACCAAGATGCTAGAAACTACTTTTAAAGCGATTCCGTACACTTGGGATGACGAACCAAGATGCTAGAAACTACTTTTAAAGCGATTCCGCACACTTGGGATGACGAATCAAGATGCTAGAAACTACTTATAAAGCGATTCCGTACACTTGGGATGACGAATCAAGATGCTAGAAACTACTTTTAAAGCGATTCCGCACACTTGGGATGACGAACCAAGATGCTAGAAACTACTTTTAAAGCGATTCCGCACACTTGGGATGACGAACCAAGATGCTAGAAACTACTTATAAAGCGATTCCGTACACTTGGGATGACGAATCAAGATGCTAGAAACTACTTTTAAAGCGATTCCGCACACTTGGGATGACGAACCAAGATGCTAGAAACTACTTTTAAAGCGATTCCGTACACTTGGGATGACGAACCAAGATGCTAGAAACTACTTTTAAAGCGATTCCGTGCACTTGGGATGACGAACCAAGATGCTAGAAACTACTTTTAAAGCGATTCCGCACACTTGGGATGACGAACCAAGATGCTAGGAACTACTTTTAAAGCGATTCCGCACACTTGGGATGACGAACCGAGATGCTAGAAACTACTTTTAAAGCGATTCCGTACACTTGGGATGACGAACCAATATGCTAGAAACTACTTTTAAAGCGATTCCGTGCACTTGGGATGACGAACCAAGATGCTAGAAACTACTTTTAAAGCGATTCCGCACACTTGGGATGACGAACCAAGATGCTAGAAACTACTTATAAAGCGATTCCGTACACTTGGGATGACGAATCAAGATGCTAGAAACTACTTTTAAAGCGATTCCGTACACTTGGGATGACGAACCAAGATGCTAGAAACTACTTTTAAAGCGATTCCGTACACTTGGGATGACGAATCAAGATGCTAGAAACTACTTTTAAAGCGATTCCGCACACTTGGGATGACGAACCAAGATGCTAGGAACTACTTTTAAAGCGATTCCGCACACTTGGGATGACGAACCAAGATGCTAGAAACTACTTATAAAGCGATTCCGCACACTTAGGATGACGAACCAAGATGCTAGGAACTACTTTTAAAGCGATTCCGCACACTTGGGATGACGAACCAAGATGCTAGAAACTACTTATAAAGCGATTCCGTACACTTGGGATGACGAACCAATATGCTATAAACTACTTTTAAAGCGATTCCGTGCACTTGGGATGACGAACCAAGATGCTAGAAACTACTTTTAAAGCGATTCCGCACACTTGGGATGACGAACCAAGATGCTAGAAACTACTTTTAAAGCGATTCCGTACACTTGGGATGGCGAACCAAGATGCTAGGAACTACTTTTAAAGCGATTCCGCACACTTGGGATGACGAACCAAGATGCTAGAAACTACTTTTAAAGCGATTCCGTACACTTGGGATGACGAACCAAGATGCTAGAAACTACTTTTAAAGCGATTCCGTACACTTGGGATGACGAACCAAGATGCTAGAAACTACTTTTAAAGCGATTCCGTACACTTGGGATGACGAATCAAGATGCTAGAAACTACTTTTAAAGCGATTCCGTACACTTGGGATGACGAACCAAGATGCTAGAAACTACTTTTAAAGCGATTCCGCACACTTGGGATGACGAACCAAGATGCTAGAAACTACTTTTAAAGCGATTCCGTACACTTGGGATGACGAATCAAGATGCTAGAAACTACTTTTAAAGCGATTCCGCACACTTAGGATGACGAACCAAGATGCTAGGAACTACTTTTAAAGCGATTCCGCACACTTGGGATGACGAACCAAGATGCTAGAAACTACTTTTAAAGCGATTCCGTACACTTGGGATGACGAATCAAGATGCTAGAAACTACTTTTAAAGCGATTCCGTACACTTGGGATGACGAACCAAGATGCTAGAAACTACTTTTAAAGCGATTCCGTACACTTGGGATGACGAACCAAGATGCTAGAAACTACTTTTAAAGCGATTCCGTGCACTTGGGATGACGAACCAAGATGCTAGAAACTACTTTTAAAGCGATTCCGCACACTTGGGATGACGAACCAAGATGCTAGAAACTACTTTTAAAGCGATTCCGTACACTTGGGATGGCGAACCAAGATGCTAGGAACTACTTTTAAAGCGATTCCGCACACTTGGGATGACGAACCAAGATGCTAGAAACTACTTTTAAAGCGATTCCGTACACTTGGGATGACGAACCAAGATGCTAGAAACTACTTTTAAAGCGATTCCGTACACTTGGGATGACGAACCAAGATGCTAGAAACTACTTTTAAAGCGATTCCGTACACTTGGGATGACGAATCAAGATGCTAGAAACTACTTTTAAAGCGATTCCGTACACTTGGGATGACGAACCAAGATGCTAGAAACTACTTTTAAAGCGATTCCGCACACTTGGGATGACGAACCAAGATGCTAGAAACTACTTTTAAAGCGATTCCGTACACTTGGGATGACGAATCAAGATGCTAGAAACTACTTTTAAAGCGATTCCGCACACTTAGGATGACGAACCAAGATGCTAGGAACTACTTTTAAAGCGATTCCGCACACTTGGGATGACGAACCAAGATGCTAGAAACTACTTTTAAAGCGATTCCGTACACTTGGGATGACGAATCAAGATGCTAGAAACTACTTTTAAAGCGATTCCGTACACTTGGGATGACGAATCAAGATGCTAGGAACTACTTTTAAAGCGATTCCGCACACTTGGGATGACGAACCAAGATGCTAGAAACTACTTTTAAAGCGATTCCGTGCACTTGGGATGACGAACCAAGATGCTAGAAACTACTTTTAAAGCGATTCCGCACACTTGGGATGACGAACCAAGATGCTAGAAACTACTTTTAAAGCGATTCCGTACACTTGGGATGGCGAACCAAGATGCTAGGAACTACTTTTAAAGCGATTCCGCACACTTGGGATGACGAACCAAGATGCTAGAAACTACTTTTAAAGCGATTCCGTACACTTGGGATGACGAACCAATATGCTAGAAACTACTTTTAAAGCGATTCCGTACACTTGGGATGACGAACCAAGATGCTAGAAACTACTTTTAAAGCGATTCCGTACACTTGGGATGACGAAACAAGATGCTAGAAACTACTTTTAAAGCGATTCCGTACACTTGGGATGACGAACCAAGATGCTAGAAACTACTTTTAAAGCGATTCCGTACACTTGGGATGACGAACCAAGATGCTAGAAACTACTTTTAAAGCGATTCCGTACACTTGGGATGACGAATCAAGATGCTAGAAACTACTTTTAAAGCGATTCCGCACACTTAGGATGACGAACCAAGATGCTAGGAACTACTTTTAAAGCGATTCCGCACACTTGGGATGACGAACCAAGATGCTAGAAACTACTTTTAAAGCGATTCCGTACACTTGGGATGACGAATCAAGATGCTAGAAACTACTTTTAAAGCGATTCCGTGCACTTGGGATGACGAACCAAGATGCTAGAAACTACTTTTAAAGCGATTCCGTACACTTGGGATGACGAACCAATATGCTAGAAACTACTTTTAAAGCGATTCCGTGCACTTGGGATGACGAACCAAGATGCTAGAAACTACTTTTAAAGCGATTCCGCACACTTGGGATGACGAACCAATATGCTAGAAACTACTTTTAAAGCGATTCCGTACACTTGGGATGACGAATCAAGATGCTAGAAACTACTTATAAAGCGATTCCGTACACTTGGGATGACGAACCAAGATGCTAGAAACTACTTTTAAAGCGATTCCGTACACTTGGGATGACGAACCAAGATGCTAGAAACTACTTTTAAAGCGATTCCGCACACTTGGGATGACGAATCAAGATGCTAGAAACTACTTATAAAGCGATTCCGTACACTTGGGATGACGAATCAAGATGCTAGAAACTACTTTTAAAGCGATTCCGCACACTTGGGATGACGAACCAAGATGCTAGAAACTACTTTTAAAGCGATTCCGCACACTTGGGATGACGAACCAAGATGCTAGAAACTACTTATAAAGCGATTCCGTACACTTGGGATGACAAACCAAGATGCTAGAAACTACTTATAAAGCGATTCCGTACACTTGGGATGACGAACCAAGATGCTAGAAACTACTTTTAAAGCGATTCCGTGCACTTGGGATGACGAACCAAGATGCTAGAAACTACTTTTAAAGCGATTCCGCACACTTGGGATGACGAACCAAGATGCTAGGAACTACTTTTAAAGCGATTCCGCACACTTGGGATGACGAACCGAGATGCTAGAAACTACTTTTAAAGCGATTCCGTACACTTGGGATGACGAACCAATATGCTAGAAACTACTTTTAAAGCGATTCCGTGCACTTGGGATGACGAACCAAGATGCTAGAAACTACTTTTAAAGCGATTCCGCACACTTGGGATGACGAACCAAGATGCTAGAAACTACTTTTAAAGCGATTCCGTACACTTGGGATGACGAATCAAGATGCTAGAAACTACTTTTAAAGCGATTCCGTACACTTGGGATGACGAACCAAGATGCTAGAAACTACTTTTAAAGCGATTCCGTACACTTGGGATGACGAATCAAGATGCTAGAAACTACTTTTAAAGCGATTCCGCACACTTGGGATGACGAACCAAGATGCTAGGAACTACTTTTAAAGCGATTCCGCACACTTGGGATGACGAACCAAGATGCTAGAAACTACTTATAAAGCGATTCCGTACACTTGGGATGACAAACCAAGATGCTAGAAACTACTTATAAAGCGATTCCGTACACTTGGGATGACGAACCAATATGCTAGAAACTACTTTTAAAGCGATTCCGTACACTTGGGATGACGAACAAAGATGCTAGAAACTACTTTTAAAGCGATTCCGTACACTTGGGATGACGAACCAAGATGCTAGAAACTACTTTTAAAGCGATTCCGTACACTTGGGATGACGAACCAAGATGCTAGAAACTACTTTTAAAGCGATTCCGTACACTTGGGATGACGAATCAAGATGCTAGAAACTACTTTTAAAGCGATTCCGTACACTTGGGATGACGAACCAAGATGCTAGAAACTACTTTTAAAGCGATTCCGCACACTTGGGATGACGAACCAAGATGCTAGAAACTACTTTTAAAGCGATTCCGTACACTTGGGATGACGAATCAAGATGCTAGAAACTACTTTTAAAGCGATTCCGCACACTTAGGATGACGAACCAAGATGCTAGGAACTACTTTTAAAGCGATTCCGCACACTTGGGATGACGAACCAAGATGCTAGAAACTACTTTTAAAGCGATTCCGTACACTTGAGATGACGAATCAAGATGCTAGAAACTACTTTTAAAGCGATTCCGTGCACTTGGGATGACGAACCAAGATGCTAGAAACTACTTTTAAAGCGATTCCGTACACTTGGGATGACGAACCAATATGCTAGAAACTACTTTTAAAGCGATTCCGTGCACTTGGGATGACGAACCAAGATGCTAGAAACTACTTTTAAAGCGATTCCGCACACTTGGGATGACGAACCAATATGCTAGAAACTACTTTTAAAGCGATTCCGTACACTTGGGATGACGAATCAAGATGCTAGAAACTACTTATAAAGCGATTCCGTACACTTTTGATGACGAACCAAGATGCTAGAAACTACTTTTAAAGCGATTCCGTACACTTGGGATGACGAACCAAGATGCTAGAAACTACTTTTAAAGCGATTCCGCACACTTGGGATGACGAATCAAGATGCTAGAAACTACTTATAAAGCGATTCCGTACACTTGGGATGACGAATCAAGATGCTAGAAACTACTTTTAAAGCGATTCCGCACACTTGGGATGACGAACCAAGATGCTAGAAACTACTTTTAAAGCGATTCCGCACACTTGGGATGACGAACCAAGATGCTAGAAACTACTTTTAAAGCGATTCCGCACACTTGGGATGACGAACCAAGATGCTAGAAACTACTTTTAAAGCGATTCCGTACACTTGGGATGACGAACCAAGATGCTAGAAACTACTTTTAAAGCGATTCCGTGCACTTGGGATGACGAACCAAGATGCTAGAAACTACTTTTAAAGCGATTCCGCACACTTGGGATGACGAACCAAGATGCTAGGAACTACTTTTAAAGCGATTCCGCACACTTGGGATGACGAACCGAGATGCTAGAAACTACTTTTAAAGCGATTCCGTACACTTGGGATGACGAACCAATATGCTAGAAACTACTTTTAAAGCGATTCCGTGCACTTGGGATGACGAACCAAGATGCTAGAAACTACTTTTAAAGCGATTCCGCACACTTGGGATGACGAACCAAGATGCTAGAAACTACTTTTAAAGCGATTCCGTACACTTGGGATGACGAATCAAGATGCTAGAAACTACTTTTAAAGCGATTCCGTACACTTGGGATGACGAACCAAGATGCTAGAAACTACTTTTAAAGCGATTCCGTACACTTGGGATGACGAATCAAGATGCTAGAAACTACTTTTAAAGCGATTCCGCACACTTGGGATGACGAACCAAGATGCTAGGAACTACTTTTAAAGCGATTCCGCACACTTGGGATGACGAACCAAGATGCTAGAAACTACTTATAAAGCGATTCCGTACACTTGGGATGACAAACCAAGATGCTAGAAACTACTTATAAAGCGATTCCGTACACTTGGGATGACGAACCAATATGCTAGAAACTACTTTTAAAGCGATTCCGTACACTTGGGATGACGAACCAAGATGCTAGAAACTACTTATAAAGCGATTCCGTACACTTGGGATGACAAACCAAGATGCTAGAAATTACTTTTAAAACGATTCCGTACACTTGGGATGACGAACCAAGATGCTAGGAACTACTTTTAAAGCGATTCCGCACACTTGGGATGACGAACCAAGATGCTAGGAACTACTTTTAAAGCGATTCCGCACACTTGGGATGACGAACCAAGATGCTAGAAACTACTTTTAAAGCGATTCCGTACACTTGGGATGACGAACCAATATGCTAGAAACTACTTTTAAAGCGATTCCGTACACTTGGGATGACGAACCAATATGCTAGAAACTACTTTTAAAGCGATTCCGCACACTTGGGATGACGAACCAAGATGCTAGGAACTACTTTTAAAGCGATTCCGTACACTTGGGATGACGAACCAAGATGCTAGGAACTACTTTTAAAGCGATTCCGTACACTTGGGATGACGAACCAAGATGCTAGAAACTACTTATAAAGCGATTCCGTACACTTGGGATGACGAACCAATATGCTAGAAACTACTTTTAAAGCGATTCCGTACACTTGGGATGACGAACCAAGATGCTAGAAACTACTTATAAAGCGATTCCGTACACTTGGGATGACGAACCAATATGCTAGAAACTACTTTTAAAGCGATTCCGCACACTTGGGATGACGAACCAAGATGCTAGGAACTACTTTTAAAGCGATTCCGTACACTTGGGATGACGAACCAAGATGCTAGAAACTACTTATAAAGCGATTCCGTACACTTGGGATGACGAACCAATATGCTAGAAACTACTTTTAAAGCGATTCCGTACACTTGGGATGACGAACCAAGATGCTAGAAACTACTTATAAAGCGATTCCGTACACTTGGGATGACAAACCAAGATGCTAGAAACTACTTTTAAAACGATTCCGTACACTTGGGATGACGAACCAAGATGCTAGGAACTACTTTTAAAGCGATTCCGCACACTTGGGATGACGAACCAAGATGCTAGGAACTACTTTTAAAGCGATTCCGCGCACTTGGGATGACGAACCAAGATGCTAGAAACTACTTATAAAGCGATTCCGTACACTTGGGATGACGAACCAATATGCTAGAAACTACTTTTAAAGCGATTCCGTACACTTGGGATGACGAACCAAGATGCTAGGAACTACTTTTAAAGCGATTCCGCACACTTGGGATGACGAACCAAGATGCTAGGAACTACTTTTAAAGCGATTCCGCACACTTGGGATGACGAACCAAGATGCTAGAAACTACTTATAAAGCGATTCCGTACACTTGGGATGACGAACCAATATGCTAGAAACTACTTTTAAAGCGATTCCGTACACTTGGGATGACGAACCAAGATGCTAGGAACTACTTTTAAAGCGATTCCGCACACTTGGGATGACAAACCAAGATGCTAGGAACTACTTTTAAAGCGATTCCGCACACTTGGGATGACGAACCAAGATGCTAGAAACTACTTATAAAGCGATTCCGTACACTTGGGATGACGAACCAATATGCTAGAAACTACTTTTAAAGCGATTCCGTACACTTGGGATGACGAACCAAGATGCTAGAAACTACTTATAAAGCGATTCCGTACACTTGGGATGACGAACCAAGATGCTAGGAACTACTTTTAAAGCGATTCCGTACACTTGGGATGACGAACCAATATGCTAGAAACTACTTATAAAGCGATTCCGTACACTTGGGATGACGAACCAATATGCTAGAAACTACTTTTAAAGCGATTCCGTACACTTGGGATGACAAACCAAGATGCTAGAAACTACTTTTAAAACGATTCCGTACACTTGGGATGACGAACCAAGATGCTAGGAACTACTTTTAAAGCGATTCCGCACACTTGGGATGACGAACCAAGATGCTAGGAACTACTTTTAAAGCGATTCCGCACACTTGGGATGACGAACCAAGATGCTAGAAACTACTTATAAAGCGATTCCGTACACTTGGGATGACGAACCAATATGCTAGAAACTACTTTTAAAGCGATTCCGTACACTTGGGATGACGAACCAAGATGCTAGGAACTACTTTTAAAGCGATTCCGCACACTTGGGATGACGAACCAAGATGCTAGGAACTACTTTTAAAGCGATTCCGCACACTTGGGATGACGAACCAAGATGCTAGAAACTACTTATAAAGCGATTCCGTACACTTGGGATGACGAACCAATATGCTAGAAACTACTTTTAAAGCGATTCCGTACACTTGGGATGACGAACCAAGATGCTAGAAACTACTTATAAAGCGATTCCGTACACTTGGGATGACAAACCAAGATGCTAGAAACTACTTTTAAAACGATTCCGTACACTTGGGATGACGAACCAAGATGCTAGAAACTACTTTTAAAGCGATTCCGTACACTTGGGATGACGAACCAAGATGCTAGAAACTACTTATAAAGCGATTCCGTACACTTGGGATGACGAACCAAGATGCTAGGAACTACTTTTAAAGCGATTCCGTACACTTGGGATGACGAACCAAGATGCTAGAAACTACTTTTAAAGCGATTCCGTACACTTGGGATGACAAACCAAGATGCTAGAAACTACTTTTAAAGCGATTCCGCACACTTGGGATGACGAACCAAGATGCTAGAAACTACTTATAAAGCGATTCCGTACACTTGGGATGACGAACCAAGATGCTAGGAACTACTTTTAAAGCGATTCCGCACACTTGGGATGACGAACCAAGATGCTAGGAACTACTTTTAAAGCGATTCCGCACACTTGGGATGACGAACCAAGATGCTAGAAACTACTTATAAAGCGATTCCGTACACTTGGGATGACGAACCAATATGCTAGAAACTACTTTTAAAGCGATTCCGTACACTTGGGATGACGAACCAAGATGCTAGGAACTACTTTTAAAGCGATTCCGCACACTTGGGATGACGAACCAAGATGCTAGGAACTACTTTTAAAGCGATTCCGCACACTTGGGATGACGAACCAAGATGCTAGAAACTACTTATAAAGCGATTCCGTACACTTGGGATGACGAACCAATATGCTAGAAACTACTTTTAAAGCGATTCCGTACACTTGGGATGACGAACCAAGATGCTAGGAACTACTTTTAAAGCGATTCCGCACACTTGGGATGACGAACCAAGATGCTAGGAACTACTTTTAAAGCGATTCCGCACACTTGGGATGACGAACCAAGATGCTAGAAACTACTTATAAAGCGATTCCGTACACTTGGGATGACGAACCAATATGCTAGAAACTACTTTTAAAGCGATTCCGTACACTTGGGATGACGAACCAAGATGCTAGAAACTACTTATAAAGCGATTCCGTACACTTGGGATGACAAACCAAGATGCTAGAAACTACTTTTAAAACGATTCCGTACACTTGGGATGACGAACCAAGATGCTAGAAACTACTTTTAAAGCGATTCCGTACACTTGGGATGACGAACCAATATGCTAGAAACTACTTTTAAAGCGATTCCGTACACTTTGGATGACGAACCAAGATGCTAGAAACTACTTTTAAAGCGATTCCGTACACTTGGGATGACAAACCAAGAGGCTAGAAACTACTTATAAAGCGATTCCGTACACTTGGGATGACGAACCAAGATGCTAGAAACTACTTTTAAAGCGATTCCGTACACTTGGGATGACGAACCAATATGCTAGAAACTACTTTTAAAGCGATTCCGTACACTTGGGATGACGAACCAAGATGCTAGAAACTACTTATAAAGCGATTCCGTACACTTGGGATGACGAACCAAGATGCTAGAAACTACTTTTAAAGCGATTCCGTACACTTGGGATGACAAACCAAGAGGCTAGAAACTACTTATAAAGCGATTCCGTACACTTGGGATGACGAACCAAGATGCTAGAAACTACTTATAAAGCGATTCCGTACACTTGGGATGACGAACCAATATGCTAGAAACTACTTTTAAAGCGATTCCGTACACTTGGGATGACGAACCAAGATGCTAGAAACTACTTATAAAGCGATTCCGTACACTTGGGATGACGAACCAATATGCTAGAAACTACTTATAAAGCGATTCCGTACACTTGGGATGACGAACCAAGATGCTAGAAACTACTTATAAAGCGATTCCGTACACTTGGGATGACAAACCAAGATGCTAGAAACTACTTTTAAAACGATTCCGTACACTTGGGATGACGAACCAAGATGCTAGGAACTACTTTTAAAGCGATTCCGCACACTTGGGATGACGAACCAAGATGCTAGGAACTACTTTTAAAGCGATTCCGTACACTTGGGATGACGAACCAAGATGCTAGAAACTACTTTTAAAACGATTCCGTACACTTGGGATGACGAACCAAGATGCTAGAAACTACTTATAAAGCGATTCCGTACACTTGGGATGACAAACCAAGATGCTAGAAACTACTTTTAAAACGATTCCGTACACTTGGGATGACGAACCAAGATGCTAGGAACTACTTTTAAAGCGATTCCGCACACTTGGGATGACGAACCAAGATGCTAGGAACTACTTTTAAAGCGATTCCGCACACTTGGGATGACGAACCAAGATGCTAGAAACTACTTATAAAGCGATTCCGTACACTTGGGATGACGAACCAATATGCTAGAAACTACTTTTAAAGCGATTCCGTACACTTGGGATGACGAACCAAGATGCTAGAAACTACTTATAAAGCGATTCCGTACACTTGGGATGACAAACCAAGATGCTAGAAACTACTTTTAAAACGATTCCGTACACTTGGGATGACGAACCAAGATGCTAGGAACTACTTTTAAAGCGATTCCGCACACTTGGTATGACGAACCAAGATGCTAGGAACTACTTTTAAAGCAATTCCGCACACTTGGGATGACGAACCAAGATGCTAGAAACTACTTATAAAGCGATTCCGTACACTTGGGATGACGAACCAATATGCTAGAAACTACTTATAAAGCGATTCCGTACACTTGGGATGACGAACCAATATGCTAGAAACTACTTTTAAAGCGATTCCGTACACTTGGGATGACAAACCAAGATGCTAGAAACTACTTTTAAAACGATTCCGTACACTTGGGATGACGAACCAAGATGCTAGGAACTACTTTTAAAGCGATTCCGCACACTTGGGATGACGAACCAAGATGCTAGAAACTACTTATAAAGCGATTCCGTACACTTGGGATGACGAACCAATATGCTAGAAACTACTTTTAAAGCGATTCCGTACACTTGGGATGACAAACCAAGATGCTAGAAACTACTTTTAAAGCGATTCCGTGCACTTGGGATGACGAACCAAGATGCTAGAAACTACTTATAAAGCGATTCCGTACACTTGGGATGACGAACCAATATGCTAGAAACTACTTTTAAAGCGATTCCGTACACTTGGGATGACGAACCAAGATGCTAGAAACTACTTATAAAGCGATTCCGTACACTTGGGATGACAAACCAAGATGCTAGAAACTACTTTTAAAACGATTCCGTACACTTGGGATGACGAACCAAGATGCTAGGAACTACTTTTAAAGCGATTCCGCACACTTGGGATGACGAACCAAGATGCTAGGAACTACTTTTAAAGCGATTCCGCACACTTGGGATGACGAACCAATATGCTAGAAACTACTTATAAAGCGATTCCGTACACTTGGGATGACGAACCAATATGCTAGAAACTACTTTTAAAGCGATTCCGTACACTTGGGATGACAAACCAAGATGCTAGAAACTACTTTTAAAACGATTCCGTACACTTGGGATGACGAACCAAGATGCTAGGAACTACTTTTAAAGCGATTCCGCACACTTGGGATGACGAACCAAGATGCTAGAAACTACTTATAAAGCGATTCCGTACACTTGGGATGACGAACCAATATGCTAGAAACTACTTTTAAAGCGATTCCGTACACTTGGGATGACAAACCAAGATGCTAGAAACTACTTTTAAAGCGATTCCGTGCACTTGGGATGACGAACCAAGATGCTAGAAACTACTTATAAAGCGATTCCGTACACTTGGGATGACAAACCAAGATGCTAGAAACTACTTTTAAAACGATTCCGTACACTTGGGATGACGAACCAAGATGCTAGGAACTACTTTTAAAGCGATTCCGCACACTTGGGATGACGAACCAAGATGCTAGGAACTACTTTTAAAACGATTCCGTACACTTGGGATGACGAACCAAGATGCTAGGAACTACTTTTAAAGCGATTCCGCACACTTGGGATGACGAACCAAGATGCTAGAAACTACTTTTAAAGCGATTCCGTGCACTTGGGATGACGAACCAAGATGCTAGAAACTACTTATAAAGTGATTCCGTACACTTGGGATGACGAACCAATATGCTAGAAACTACTTTTAAAGCGATTCCGTACACTTGGGATGACGAACCAAGATGCTAGAAACTACTTATAAAGCGATTCCGTACACTTGGGATGACAAACCAAGATGCTAGAAACTACTTTTAAAACGATTCCGTACACTTGGGATGACGAACCAAGATGCTAGGAACTACTTTTAAAGCAATTCCGCACACTTGGGATGACGAACCAAGATGCTAGAAACTACTTATAAAGCGATTCCGTACACTTGGGATGACGAACCAATATGCTAGAAACTACTTATAAAGCGATTCCGTACACTTGGGATGACGAACCAATATGCTAGAAACTACTTTTAAAGCGATTCCGTACACTTGGGATGACAAACCAAGATGCTAGAAACTACTTTTAAAACGATTCCGTACACTTGGGATGACGAACCAAGATGCTAGGAACTACTTTTAAAGCGATTCCGCACACTTGGGATGACGAACCAAGATGCTAGAAACTACTTATAAAGCGATTCCGTACACTTGGGATGACGAACCAATATGCTAGAAACTACTTTTAAAGCGATTCCGTACACTTGGGATGACAAACCAAGATGCTAGAAACTACTTTTAAAGCGATTCCGTGCACTTGGGATGACGAACCAAGATGCTAGAAACTACTTATAAAGCGATTCCGTACACTTGGGATGACGAACCAATATGCTAGAAACTACTTTTAAAGCGATTCCGTACACTTGGGATGACGAACCAAGATGCTAGAAACTACTTATAAAGCGATTCCGTACACTTGGGATGACAAACCAAGATGCTAGAAACTACTTTTAAAACGATTCCGTACACTTGGGATGACGAACCAAGATGCTAGGAACTACTTTTAAAGCGATTCCGCACACTTGGGATGACGAACCAAGATGCTAGGAACTACTTTTAAAGCGATTCCGCACACTTGGGATGACGAACCAATATGCTAGAAACTACTTATAAAGCGATTCCGTACACTTGGGATGACGAACCAATATGCTAGAAACTACTTTTAAAGCGATTCCGTACACTTGGGATGACAAACCAAGATGCTAGAAACTACTTTTAAAACGATTCCGTACACTTGGGATGACGAACCAATATGCTAGAAACTACTTTTAAAGCGATTCCGTGCACTTGGGATGACAAACCAAGATGCTAGAAACTACTTTTAAAACGATTCCGTACACTTGGGATGACGAACCAAGATGCTAGGAACTACTTTTAAAGCGATTCCGCACACTTGGGATGACGAACCAAGATGCTAGAAACTACTTTTAAAGCGATTCCGTGCACTTGGGATGACGAACCAAGATGCTAGAAACTACTTATAAAGCGATTCCGTACACTTGGGATGACGAACCAATATGCTAGAAACTACTTTTAAAGCGATTCCGTACACTTGGGATGACGAACCAAGATGCTAGAAACTACTTATAAAGCGATTCCGTACACTTGGGATGACAAACCAAGATGCTAGAAACTACTTTTAAAACGATTCCGTACACTTGGGATGACGAACCAAGATGCTAGGAACTACTTTTAAAGCAATTCCGCACACTTGGGATGACGAACCAAGATGCTAGAAACTACTTATAAAGCGATTCCGTACACTTGGGATGACGAACCAATATGCTAGAAACTACTTATAAAGCGATTCCGTACACTTGGGATGACGAACCAATATGCTAGAAACTACTTTTAAAGCGATTCCGTACACTTGGGATGACAAACCAAGATGCTAGAAACTACTTTTAAAACGATTCCGTACACTTGGGATGACGAACCAAGATGCTAGGAACTACTTTTAAAGCGATTCCGCACACTTGGGATGACGAACCAAGATGCTAGAAACTACTTATAAAGCGATTCCGTACACTTGGGATGACGAACCAATATGCTAGAAACTACTTTTAAAGCGATTCCGTACACTTGGGATGACAAACCAAGATGCTAGAAACTACTTTTAAAGCGATTCCGTGCACTTGGGATGACGAACCAAGATGCTAGAAACTACTTATAAAGCGATTCCGTACACTTGGGATGACGAACCAATATGCTAGAAACTACTTTTAAAGCGATTCCGTACACTTGGGATGACGAACCAAGATGCTAGAAACTACTTATAAAGCGATTCCGTACACTTGGGATGACAAACCAAGATGCTAGAAACTACTTTTAAAACGATTCCGTACACTTGGGATGACGAACCAAGATGCTAGGAACTACTTTTAAAGCGATTCCGCACACTTGGGATGACGAACCAAGATGCTAGAAACTACTTATAAAGCGATTCCGTACACTTGGGATGACGAACCAATATGCTAGAAACTACTTTTAAAGCAATTCCGCACACTTGGGATGACGAACCAAGATGCTAGAAACTACTTATAAAGCGATTCCGTACACTTGGGATGACGAACCAATATGCTAGAAACTACTTATAAAGCGATTCCGTACACTTGGGATGACGAACCAATATGCTAGAAACTACTTTTAAAGCGATTCCGTACACTTGGGATGACAAACCAAGATGCTAGAAACTACTTTTAAAACGATTCCGTACACTTGGGATGACGAACCAAGATGCTAGGAACTACTTTTAAAGCGATTCCGCACACTTGGGATGACGAACCAAGATGCTAGAAACTACTTATAAAGCGATTCCGTACACTTGGGATGACGAACCAATATGCTAGAAACTACTTTTAAAGCGATTCCGTACACTTGGGATGACAAACCAAGATGCTAGAAACTACTTTTAAAGCGATTCCGTGCACTTGGGATGACGAACCAAGATGCTAGAAACTACTTATAAAGCGATTCCGTACACTTGGGATGACGAACCAATATGCTAGAAACTACTTTTAAAGCGATTCCGTACACTTGGGATGACGAACCAAGATGCTAGAAACTACTTATAAAGCGATTCCGTACACTTGGGATGACAAACCAAGATGCTAGAAACTACTTTTAAAACGATTCCGTACACTTGGGATGACGAACCAAGATGCTAGGAACTACTTTTAAAGCGATTCCGCACACTTGGGATGACGAACCAAGATGCTAGGAACTACTTTTAAAGCGATTCCGCACACTTGGGATGACGAACCAAGATGCTAGAAACTACTTATAAAGCGATTCCGTACACTTGGGATGACGAACCAATATGCTGGAAACTACTTATAAAGCGATTCCGTACACTTGGGATGACGAACCAATATGCTAGAAACTACTTTTAAAGCGATTCCGTACACTTGGGATGACAAACCAAGATGCTAGAAACTACTTTTAAAACGATTCCGTACACTTGGGATGACGAACCAAGATGCTAGGAACTACTTTTAAAGCGATTCCGCACACTTGGGATGACGAACCAAGATGCTAGAAACTACTTATAAAGCGATTCCGTACACTTGGGATGACGAACCAATATGCTAGAAACTACTTTTAAAGCGATTCCGTACACTTGGGATGACAAACCAAGATGCTAGAAACTACTTTTAAAGCGATTCCGTGCACTTGGTATGACGAACCAAGATGCTAGAAACTACTTATAAAGCGATTCCGTACACTTGGGATGACGAACCAATATGCTAGAAACTACTTTTAAAGCGATTCCGTACACTTGGGATGACGAACCAAGATGCTAGAAACTACTTATAAAGCGATTCCGTACACTTGGGATGACAAACCAAGATGCTAGAAACTACTTTTAAAACGATTCCGTACACTTGGGATGACGAACCAAGATGCTAGGAACTACTTTTAAAGCGATTCCGCACACTTGGGATGACGAACCAAGATGCTAGGAACTACTTTTAAAGCGATTCCGCACACTTGGGATGACGAACCAAGATGCTAGAAACTACTTATAAAGCGATTCCGTACACTTGGGATGACGAACCAATATGCTAGAAACTACTTATAAAGCGATTCCGTACACTTGGGATGACGAACCAATATGCTAGAAACTACTTTTAAAGCGATTCCGTACACTTGGGATGACAAACCAAGATGCTAGAAACTACTTTTAAAACGATTCCGTACACTTGGGATGACGAACCAAGATGCTAGAAACTACTTATAAAGCGATTCCGTACACTTGGGATGACAAACCAAGATGCTAGAAACTACTTTTAAAACGATTCCGTACACTTGGGATGACGAACCAAGATGCTAGGAACTACTTTTAAAGCGATTCCGCACACTTGGGATGACGAACCAAGATGCTAGAAACTACTTATAAAGCGATTCCGTACACTTGGGATGACGAACCAAGATGCTAGGAACTACTTTTAAAGCGATTCCGCACACTTGGGATGACGAACCAAGATGCTAGGAACTACTTTTAAAGCGATTCCGCACACTTGGGATGACGAACCAAGATGCTAGAAACTACTTATAAAGCGATTCCGTACACTTGGGATGACGAACCAATATGCTAGAAACTACTTTTAAAGCGATTCCGTACACTTGGGATGACGAACCAAGATGCTAGGAACTACTTTTAAAGCGATTCCGCACACTTGGGATGACGAACCAAGATGCTAGGAACTACTTTTAAAGCGATTCCGCACACTTGGGATGACGAACCAAGATGCTAGAAACTACTTATAAAGCGATTCCGTACACTTGGGATGACGAACCAATATGCTAGAAACTACTTTTAAAGCGATTCCGTACACTTGGGATGACGAACCAAGATGCTAGAAACTACTTATAAAGCGATTCCGTACACTTGGGATGACAAACCAAGATGCTAGAAACTACTTTTAAAACGATTCCGTACACTTGGGATGACGAACCAAGATGCTAGGAACTACTTTTAAAGCGATTCCGCACACTTGGGATGACGAACCAAGATGCTAGGAACTACTTTTAAAGCAATTCCGCACACTTGGGATGACGAACCAAGATGCTAGAAACTACTTATAAAGCGATTCCGTACACTTAGGATGACGAACCAATATGCTAGAAACTACTTATAAAGCGATTCCGTACACTTGGGATGACGAACCAATATGCTAGAAACTACTTTTAAAGCGATTCCGTACACTTGGGATGACAAACCAAGATGCTAGAAACTACTTTTAAAACGATTCCGTACACTTGGGATGACGAACCAAGATGCTAGGAACTACTTTTAAAGCAATTCCGCACACTTGGGATGACGAACCAAGATGCTAGAAACTACTTATAAAGCGATTCCGTACACTTGGGATGACGAACCAATATGCTAGAAACTACTTTTAAAGCGATTCCGTACACTTGGGATGACAAACCAAGATGCTAGAAACTACTTTTAAAGCGATTCCGTGCACTTGGGATGACGAACCAAGATGCTAGAAACTACTTATAAAGCGATTCCGTACACTTGGGATGACGAACCAATATGCTAGAAACTACTTATAAAGCGATTCCGTACACTTGGGATGACAAACCAAGATGCTAGAAACTACTTTTAAAACGATTCCGTACACTTGGGATGACGAACCAAGATGCTAGGAACTACTTTTAAAGCGATTCCGCACACTTGGGATGACGAACCAAGATGCTAGGAACTACTTTTAAAGCGATTCCGCACACTTGGGATGACGAACCAAGATGCTAGAAACTACTTATAAAGCGATTCCGTACACTTGGGATGACGAACCAATATGCTAGAAACTACTTATAAAGCGATTCCGTACACTTGGGATGACGAACCAATATGCTAGAAACTACTTTTAAAGCGATTCCGTACACTTGGGATGACAAACCAAGATGCTAGAAACTACTTTTAAAACGATTCCGTACACTTGGGATGACGAACCAAGATGCTAGGAACTACTTTTAAAGCGATTCCGCACACTTGGGATGACGAACCAAGATGCTAGAAACTACTTATAAAGCGATTCCGTACACTTGGGATGACGAACCAATATGCTAGAAACTACTTTTAAAGCGATTCCGTACACTTGGGATGACAAACCAAGATGCTAGAAACTACTTTTAAAGCGATTCCGTGCACTTGGGATGACGAACCAAGATGCTAGAAACTACTTATAAAGCGATTCCGTACACTTGGGATGACGAACCAATATGCTAGAAACTACTTTTAAAGCGATTCCGTACACTTGGGATGACGAACCAAGATGCTAGAAACTACTTATAAAGCGATTCCGTACACTTGGGATGACAAACCAAGATGCTAGAAACTACTTTTAAAACGATTCCGTACACTTGGGATGACGAACCAAGATGCTAGGAACTACTTTTAAAGCGATTCCGCACACTTGGGATGACGAACCAAGATGCTAGAAACTACTTATAAAGCGATTCCGTACACTTGGGATGACGAACCAATATGCTAGAAACTACTTTTAAAGCGATTCCGTACACTTGGGATGACAAACCAAGATGCTAGAAACTACTTTTAAAGCGATTCCGTGCACTTGGGATGACGAACCAAGATGCTAGAAACTACTTATAAAGCGATTCCGTGCACTTGGGATGACGAACCAAGATGCTAGAAACTACTTATAAAGCGATTCCGTACACTTGGGATGACGAACCAATATGCTAGAAACTACTTTTAAAGCGATTCCGTACACTTGGGATGACAAACCAAGATGCTAGAAACTACTTTTAAAACGATTCCGTACACTTGGGATGACGAACCAAGATGCTAGGAACTACTTTTAAAGCGATTCCGTACACTTGGGATGACGAACCAAGATGCTAGAAACTACTTATAAAGCGATTCCGTACACTTGGGATGACAAACCAAGATGCTAGAAACTACTTTTAAAACGATTCCGTACACTTGGGATGACGAACCAAGATGCTAGGAACTACTTTTAAAGCGATTCCGTACACTTGGGATGACGAACCAATATGCTAGAAACTACTTATAAAGCGATTCCGTACACTTGGGATGACGAACCAATATGCTAGAAACTACTTTTAAAGCGATTCCGTACACTTGGGATGACAAACCAAGATGCTAGAAACTACTTTTAAAGCGATTCCGTACACTTGGGATGACGAACCAAGATGCTAGGAACTACTTTTAAAGCGATTCCGCACACTTGGGATGACGAACCAAGATGCTAGAAACTACTTATAAAGCGATTCCGTACACTTGGGATGACGAACCAATATGCTAGAAACTACTTTTAAAACGATTCCGTACACTTGGGATGACGAACCAAGATGCTAGGAACTACTTTTAAAGCGATTCCGCACACTTGGGATGACGAACCAAGATGCTAGGAACTACTTTTAAAGCGATTCCGCACACTTGGGATGACGAACCAAGATGCTAGGAACTACTTTTAAAGCGATTCCGTACACTTGGGATGACAAACCAATATGCTAGAAACTACTTTTAAAGCGATTCCGTACACTTGGGATGACGAACCAAGATGCTAGGAACTACTTTTAAAGCGATTCCGTGCACTTGGGATGACGAACCAAGATGCTAGAAACTACTTATAAAGCGATTCCGTACACTTGGGATGACGAACCAATATGCTAGAAACTACTTTTAAAGCGATTCCGTACACTTGGGATGACAAACCAAGATGCTAGAAACTACTTTTAAAACGATTCCGTACACTTGGGATGACGAACCAAGATGCTAGGAACTACTTTTAAAGCGATTCCGTACACTTGGGATGACGAACCAAGATGCTAGAAACTACTTATAAAGCGATTCCGTACACTTGGGATGACAAACCAAGATGCTAGAAACTACTTTTAAAACGATTCCGTACACTTGGGATGACGAACCAAGATGCTAGGAACTACTTTTAAAGCGATTCCGCACACTTGGGATGACGAACCAAGATGCTAGAAACTACTTTTGAAGCGATTCCGTACACTTGGGATGACGAACCAAGATGCTAGGAACTACTTTTAAAGCGATTCCGTACACTTGGGATGACGAACCAAGATGCTAGAAACTACTTTTGAAGCGATTCCGTACACTTGGGATGACGAACCAAGATGCTAGAAACTACTTATAAAGCGATTCCGTACACTTGGGATGACAAACCAAGATGCTAGAAACTACTTTTAAAACGATTCCGTACACTTGGGATGACGAACCAAGATGCTAGGAACTACTTTTAAAGCGATTCCGCACACTTGGGATGACGAACCAAGATGCTAGAAACTACTTATAAAGCGATTCCGTACACTTGGGATGACGAACCAATATGCTAGAAACTACTTTTAAAGCGATTCCGTACACTTGGGATGACAAACCAAGATGCTAGAAACTACTTTTAAAGCGATTCCGTGCACTTGGGATGACGAACCAAGATGCTAGAAACTACTTATAAAGCGATTCCGTGCACTTGGGATGACGAACCAATATGCTAGAAACTACTTTTAAAGCGATTCCGTACACTTGGGATGACAAACCAAGATGCTAGGAACTACTTTTAAAGCGATTCCGCACACTTGGGATGACGAACCAAGATGCTAGGAACTACTTTTAAAGCGATTCCGCACACTTGGGATGACGAACCAAGATGCTAGAAACTACTTATAAAGCGATTCCGTACACTTGGGATGACGAACCAATATGCTAGAAACTACTTTTAAAGCGATTCCGTACACTTGGGATGACAAACCAAGATGCTAGAAACTACTTTTAAAACGATTCCGTACACTTGGGATGACGAACCAAGATGCTAGGAACTACTTTTAAAGCGATTCCGTACACTTGGGATGACGAACCAAGATGCTAGAAACTACTTATAAAGCGATTCCGTACACTTGGGATGACAAACCAAGATGCTAGAAACTACTTTTAAAACGATTCCGTACACTTGGGATGACGAACCAAGATGCTAGGAACTACTTTTAAAGCGATTCCGCACACTTGGGATGACGAACCAATATGCTAGAAACTACTTATAAAGCGATTCCGTACACTTGGGATGACGAACCAATATGCTAGAAACTACTTTTAAAGCGATTCCGTACACTTGGGATGACAAACCAAGATGCTAGAAACTACTTTTAAAGCGATTCCGTACACTTGGGATGACGAACCAAGATGCTAGGAACTACTTTTAAAGCGATTCCGCACACTTGGGATGACGAACCAAGATGCTAGAAACTACTTATAAAGCGATTCCGTACACTTGGGATGACGAACCAATATGCTAGAAACTACTTTTAAAACGATTCCGTACACTTGGGATGACGAACCAAGATGCTAGGAACTACTTTTAAAGCGATTCCGTACACTTGGGATGACGAACCAAGATGCTAGAAACTACTTATAAAGCGATTCCGTACACTTGGGATGACAAACCAAGATGCTAGAAACTACTTTTAAAACGATTCCGTACACTTGGGATGACGAACCAAGATGCTAGGAACTACTTTTAAAGCGATTCCGCACACTTGGGATGACGAACCAAGATGCTAGAAACTACTTTTGAAGCGATTCCGTACACTTGGGATGACAAACCAAGATGCTAGAAACTACTTTTAAAACGATTCCGTACACTTGGGATGACGAACCAAGATGCTAGAAACTACTTATAAAGCGATTCCGTACACTTGGGATGACGAACCAATATGCTAGAAACTACTTTTAAAGCGATTCCGTACACTTGGGATGACAAACCAAGATGCTAGAAACTACTTTTAAAGCGATTCCGTGCACTTGGGATGACGAACCAAGATGCTAGAAACTACTTATAAAGCGATTCCGTACACTTGGGATGACGAACCAATATGCTAGAAACTACTTTTAAAGCGATTCCGTACACTTGGGATGACAAACCAAGATGCTAGAAACTACTTTTAAAACGATTCCGTACACTTGGGATGACGAACCAAGATGCTAGGAACTACTTTTAAAGCGATTCCGTACACTTGGGATGACGAACCAAGATGCTAGAAACTACTTATAAAGCGATTCCGTACACTTGGGATGACAAACCAAGATGCTAGAAACTACTTTTAAAACGATTCCGTACACTTGGGATGACGAACCAAGATGCTAGGAACTACTTTTAAAGCGATTCCGCACACTTGGGATGACGAACCAAGATGCTAGAAACTACTTTTGAAGCGATTCCGTACACTTGGGATGACGAACCAAGATGCTAGGAACTACTTTTAAAGCGATTCCGTACACTTGGGATGACGAACCAAGATGCTAGAAACTACTTTTGAAGCGATTCCGTACACTTGGGATGACGAACCAAGATGCTAGGAACTACTTTTAAAGCGATTCCGCACACTTGGGATGACGAACCAAGATGCTAGAAACTACTTATAAAGCGATTCCGTACACTTGGGATGACGAACCAATATGCTAGAAACTACTTTTAAAGCGATTCCGTACACTTGGGATGACGAACCAAGATGCTAGAAACTACTTTTGAAGCGATTCCGTACACTTGGGATGACGAACCAAGATGCTAGGAACTACTTTTAAAGCGATTCCGCACACTTGGGATGACGAACCAAGATGCTAGAAACTACTTATAAAGCGATTCCGCACACTTGGGATGACGAACCAAGATGCTAGGAACTACTTTTAAAGCGATTCCGCACACTTGGGATGACGAACCAATATGCTAGAAACTACTTTTAAAGCGATTCCGTACACTTGGGATGACAAACCAAGATGCTAGGAACTACTTTTAAAGCGATTTCGCACACTTGGGATGACGAACCAAGATGCTAGAAACTACTTATAAAGCGATTCCGTACACTTGGGATGACAAACCAAGATGCTAGAAACTACTTTTAAAACGATTCCGTACACTTGGGATGACGAACCAAGATGCTAGGAACTACTTTTAAAGCGATTCCGCACACTTGGGATGACGAACCAAGATGCTAGAAACTACTTTTGAAGCGATTCCGTACACTTGGGATGACGAACCAAGATGCTAGGAACTACTTTTAAAGCGATTCCGTACACTTGGGATGACGAACCAAGATGCTAGAAACTACTTTTGAAGCGATTCCGTACACTTGGGATGACGAACCAAGATGCTAGGAACTACTTTTAAAGCGATTCCGCACACTTGGGATGACGAACCAAGATGCTAGAAACTACTTATAAAGCGATTCCGTACACTTGGGATGACGAACCAATATGCTAGAAACTACTTTTAAAGCGATTCCGTACACTTGGGATGACGAACCAAGATGCTAGAAACTACTTTTGAAGCGATTCCGTACACTTGGGATGACGAACCAAGATGCTAGGAACTACTTTTAAAGCGATTCCGCACACTTGGGATGACGAACCAAGATGCTAGAAACTACTTATAAAGCGATTCCGCACACTTGGGATGACGAACCAAGATGCTAGGAACTACTTTTAAAGCGATTCCGCACACTTGGGATGACGAACCAATATGCTAGAAACTACTTTTAAAGCGATTCCGTACACTTGGGATGACAAACCAAGATGCTAGGAACTACTTTTAAAGCGATTCCGCACACTTGGGATGACGAACCAAGATGCTAGGAACTACTTTTAAAGCGATTCCGCACACTTGGGATGACGAACCAAGATGCTAGAAACTACTTATAAAGCGATTCCGTACACTTGGGATGACGAACCAATATGCTAGAAACTACTTTTAAAGCGATTCCGTACACTTGGGATGACAAACCAAGATGCTAGAAACTACTTTTAAAACGATTCCGTACACTTGGGATGACGAACCAAGATGCTAGGAACTACTTTTAAAGCGATTCCGTACACTTGGGATGACGAACCAAGATGCTAGAAACTACTTATAAAGCGATTCCGTACACTTGGGATGACAAACCAAGATGCTAGAAACTACTTTTAAAACGATTCCGTACACTTGGGATGACGAACCAAGATGCTAGGAACTACTTTTAAAGCGATTCCGCACACTTGGGATGACGAACCAATATGCTAGAAACTACTTATAAAGCGATTCCGTACACTTGGGATGACGAACCAATATGCTAGAAACTACTTTTAAAGCGATTCCGTACACTTGGGATGACAAACCAAGATGCTAGAAACTACTTTTAAAGCGATTCCGTACACTTGGGATGACGAACCAAGATGCTAGGAACTACTTTTAAAGCGATTCCGTACACTTGGGATGACGAACCAAGATGCTAGAAACTACTTATAAAGCGATTCCGTACACTTGGGATGACGAACCAATATGCTAGAAACTACTTTTAAAACGATTCCGTACACTTGGGATGACGAACCAAGATGCTAGGAACTACTTTTAAAGCGATTCCGTACACTTGGGATGACGAACCAAGATGCTAGAAACTACTTTTAAAGCGATTCCGTACACTTGGGATGACAAACCAAGATGCTAGAAACTACTTTTAAAGCGATTCCGTACACTTGGGATGACGAACCAAGATGCTAGGAACTACTTTTAAAGCGATTCCGCACACTTGGGATGACGAACCAAGATGCTAGAAACTACTTATAAAGCGATTCCGTACACTTGGGATGACAAACCAAGATGCTAGAAACTACTTTTAAAACGATTCCGTACACTTGGGATGACGAACCAAGATGCTAGAAACTACTTATAAAGCGATTCCGTACACTTGGGATGACGAACCAATATGCTAGAAACTACTTTTAAAGCGATTCCGTACACTTGGGATGACAAACCAAGATGCTAGAAACTACTTTTAAAGCGATTCCGTGCACTTGGGATGACGAACCAAGATGCTAGAAACTACTTATAAAGCGATTCCGTACACTTGGGATGACGAACCAATATGCTAGAAACTACTTTTAAAGCGATTCCGTACACTTGGGATGACAAACCAAGATGCTAGAAACTACTTTTAAAACGATTCCGTACACTTGGGATGACGAACCAAGATGCTAGGAACTACTTTTAAAGCGATTCCGTACACTTGGGATGACGAACCAAGATGCTAGAAACTACTTATAAAGCGATTCCGTACACTTGGGATGACAAACCAAGATGCTAGAAACTACTTTTAAAACGATTCCGTACACTTGGGATGACGAACCAAGATGCTAGGAACTACTTTTAAAGCGATTCCGCACACTTGGGATGACGAACCAAGATGCTAGAAACTACTTTTGAAGCGATTCCGTACACTTGGGATGACGAACCAAGATGCTAGGAACTACTTTTAAAGCGATTCCGTACACTTGGGATGACGAACCAAGATGCTAGAAACTACTTTTGAAGCGATTCCGTACACTTGGGATGACGAACCAAGATGCTAGAAACTACTTTTAAAGCGATTCCGCACACTTGGGATGACGAACCAAGATGCTAGAAACTACTTATAAAGCGATTCCGTACACTTGGGATGACGAACCAATATGCTAGAAACTACTTTTAAAGCGATTCCGTACACTTGGGATGACGAACCAAGATGCTAGAAACTACTTATAAAGCGATTCCGTACACTTGGGATGACGAACCAAGATGCTAGGAACTACTTTTAAAGCGATTCCGCACACTTGGGATGACGAACCAAGATGCTAGAAACTACTTATAAAGCGATTCCGCACACTTGGGATGACGAACCAAGATGCTAGGAACTACTTTTAAAGCGATTCCGCACACTTGGGATGACGAACCAAGATGCTAGAAACTACTTATAAAGCGATTCCGTACACTTGGGATGACGAACCAATATGCTAGAAACTACTTTTAAAGCGATTCCGTACACTTGGGATGACAAACCAAGATGCTAGAAACTACTTATAAAGCGATTCCGTACACTTGGGATGACGAAGCAAGATGCTAGAAACTACTTTTAAAGCGATTCCGTACACTTGGGATGACGAACCAAGATGCTAGGAACTACTTTTAAAGCGATTCCGCACACTTGGGATGACGAACCAAGATGCTAGAAACTACTTATAAAGCGATTCCGTACACTTGGGATGACGAACCAAGATGCTAGAAACTACTTTTAAAGCGATTCCGTGCACTTGGGATGACGAACCAAGATGCTAGAAACTACTTTTAAAGCGATTCCGTACACTTGGGATGACGAACCAATATGCTAGAAACTACTTTTAAAGCGATTCCGTACACTTGGGATGACAAAATTAGATGCTAGAAACTACTTATAAAGCGATTCCGTACACTTGGGATGACGAACCAATATGCTAGAAACTACTTTTAAAGCGATTCCGTACACTTGGGATGACAAACCAAGATGCTAGAAACTACTTTTAAAGCGATTCCGTGCACTTGGGATGACGAACCAAGATGCTAGAAACTACTTATAAAGCGATTCCGTGCACTTGGGATGACGAACCAATATGCTAGAAACTACTTTTAAAGCGATTCCGTACACTTGGGATGACAAAATTAGATGCTAGAAACTACTTATAAAGCGATTCCGTACACTTGGGATGACGAACCAATATGCTAGAAACTACTTTTAAAGCGATTCCGTACACTTGGGATGACGAACCAAGATGCTAGAAACTACTTTTGAAGCGATTCCGTACACTTGGGATGACGAACCAAGATGCTAGGAACTACTTTTAAAGCGATTCCGCACACTTGGGATGACGAACCAAGATGCTAGAAACTACTTATAAAGCGATTCCGCACACTTGGGATGACGAACCAAGATGCTAGGAACTACTTTTAAAGCGATTCCGCACACTTGGGATGACGAACCAAGATGCTAGAAACTACTTATAAAGCGATTCCGTACACTTGGGATGACGAACCAAGATGCTAGAAACTACTTTTAAAGCGATTCCGTGCACTTGGGATGACGAACCAATATGCTAGAAACTACTTATAAAGCGATTCCGTACACTTGGGATGACGAACCAATATGCTAGAAACTACTTTTAAAGCGATTCCGTACACTTGGGATGACAAAATTAGATGCTAGAAACTACTTATAAAGCGATTCCGTACACTTGGGATGACGAACCAAGATGCTAGGAACTACTTTTAAAGCGATTCCGCACACTTGGGATGACGAACCAAGATGCTAGAAACTACTTATAAAGCGATTCCGTACACTTGGGATGACGAACCAAGATGCTAGAAACTTCTTTTAAAGCGATTCCGTGCACTTGGGATGACGAACCAATATGCTAGAAACTACTTTTAAAGCGATTCCGTACACTTGGGATGACGAACCAATATGCTAGAAACTACTTTTAAAGCGATTCCGTACACTTGGGATGACAAAATTAGATGCTAGAAACTACTTATAAAGCGATTCCGTACACTTGGGATGACGAACCAATATGCTAGAAACTACTTTTAAAGCGATTCCGTACACTTGGGATGACGAACCAAGATGCTAGAAACTACTTTTGAAGCGATTCCGTACACTTGGGATGACGAACCAAGATGCTAGGAACTACTTTTAAAGCGATTCCGCACACTTGGGATGACGAACCAAGATGCTAGAAACTACTTATAAAGCGATTCCGCACACTTGGGATGACGAACCAAGATGCTAGGAACTACTTTTAAAGCGATTCCGCACACTTGGGATGACGAACCAAGATGCTAGAAACTACTTATAAAGCGATTCCGTACACTTGGGATGACGAACCAATATGCTAGAAACTACTTTTAAAGCGATTCCGTACACTTGGGATGACAAACCAAGATGCTAGAAACTACTTATAAAGCGATTCCGTACACTTGGGATGACGAACCAAGATGCTAGAAACTACTTTTAAAGCGATTCCGTACACTTGGGATGACGAACCAAGATGCTAGGAACTACTTTTAAAGCGATTCCGCACACTTGGGATGACGAACCAAGATGCTAGAAACTACTTATAAAGCGATTCCGTACACTTGGGATGACGAACCAAGATGCTAGAAACTACTTTTAAAGCGATTCCGTGCACTTGGGATGACGAACCAATATGCTAGAAACTACTTATAAAGCGATTCCGTACACTTGGGATGACGAACCAATATGCTAGAAACTACTTTTAAAGCGATTCCGTACACTTGGGATGACAAAATTAGATGCTAGAAACTACTTATAAAGCGATTCCGTACACTTGGGATGACGAACCAATATGCTAGAAACTACTTTTAAAGCGATTCCGTACACTTGGGATGACGAACCAAGATGCTAGAAACTACTTTTGAAGCGATTCCGTACACTTGGGATGACGAACCAAGATGCTAGAAACTACTTATAAAGCGATTCCGTACACTTGGGATGACGAACCAATATGCTAGAAACTACTTTTAAAGCGATTCCGTACACTTGGGATGACAAACCAAGATGCTAGAAACTACTTATAAAGCGATTCCGTACACTTGGGATGACGAACCAAGATGCTAGAAACTACTTTTAAAGCGATTCCGTACACTTGGGATGACGAACCAAGATGCTAGAAACTACTTATAAAGCGATTCCGTACACTTGGGATGACGAACCAATATGCTAGAAACTACTTTTAAAGCGATTCCGTACACTTGGGATGACGAACCAAGATGCTAGGAACTACTTATAAAGCGATTCCGTACACTTGGGATGACGAACCAATATGCTAGAAACTACTTTTAAAGCGATTCCGTACACTTGGGATGACGAACCAAGATGCTAGGAACTACTTTTAAAGCGATTCCGCACACTTGGGATGACGAACCAAGATGCTAGAAACTACTTATAAAGCGATTCCGTACACTTGGGATGACGAACCAATATGCTAGAAACTACTTTTAAAGCGATTCCGTACACTTGGGATGACGAACCAAGATGCTAGGAACTACTTTTAAAGCGATTCCGCACACTTGGGATGACGAACCAAGATGCTAGAAACTACTTATAAAGCGATTCCGTACACTTGGGATGACGAACCAATATGCTAGAAACTACTTTTAAAGCGATTCCGTACACTTGGGATGACGAACCAAGATGCTAGGAACTACTTATAAAGCGATTCCGTACACTTGGGATGACGAACCAATATGCTAGAAACTACTTTTAAAGCGATTCCGTACACTTGGGATGACGAACCAAGATGCTAGGAACTACTTTTAAAGCGATTCCGCACACTTGGGATGACGAACCAAGATGCTAGAAACTACTTATAAAGCGATTCCGTACACTTGGGATGACGAACCAAGATGCTAGAAACTACTTTTAAAGCGATTCCGTACACTTGGGATGACGAACCAAGATGCTAGGAACTACTTATAAAGCGATTCCGTACACTTGGGATGACGAACCAAGATGCTAGAAACTACTTATAAAGCGATTCCGTACACTTGGGATGACGAACCAAGATGCTAGAAACTACTTTTAAAGCGATTCCGTACACTTGGGATGACGAACCAAGATGCTAGGAACTACTTTTAAAGCGATTCCGCACACTTGGGATGACGAACCAAGATGCTAGAAACTACTTATAAAGCGATTCCGTACACTTGGGATGACGAACCAATATGCTAGAAACTACTTTTAAAGCGATTCCGTACACTTGGGATGACGAACCAAGATGCTAGAAACTACTTTTAAAGCGATTCCGTACACTTGGGATGACGAACCAAGATGCTAGGAACTACTTATAAAGCGATTCCGTACACTTGGGATGACGAACCAAGATGCTAGAAAGTACTTATAAAGCGATTCCGTACACTTGGGATGACGAACCAATATGCTAGAAACTACTTTTAAAGCGATTCCGTACACTTGGGATGACAAAATTAGATGCTAGAAACTACTTATAAAGCGATTCCGTACACTTGGGATGACGAACCAATATGCTAGAAACTACTTTTAAAGCGATTCCGTACACTTGGGATGACGAACCAAGATGCTAGAAACTACTTTTAAAGCGATTCCGTACACTTGGGATGACGAACCAAGATGCTAGGAACTACTTTTAAAGCGATTCCGCACACTTGGGATGACGAACCAAGATGCTAGAAACTACTTTTAAAGCGATTCCGCACACTTGGGATGACGAACCAAGATGCTAGAAACTACTTTAAAGCGATTCCGTACACTTGGGATGACGAACCAAGATGCTAGGAACTACTTTTAAAGCGATTCCGCACACTTGGGATGACGAACCAAGATGCTAGGAACTACTTTTAAAGCGATTCCGCACACTTGGGATGACGAACCAAGATGCTAGAAACTACTTATAAAGCGATTCCGTACACTTGGGATGACGAACCAATATGCTAGAAACTACTTTTAAAGCGATTCCGCACACTTGGGATGACGAACCAAGATGCTAGAAACTACTTATAAAGCGATTCCGTACACTTGGGATGACGAACCAAGATGCTAGAAACTACTTTTAAAGTGATTCCGTACACTTGGGATGACGAACCAAGATGCTAGAAACTACTTATAAAGCGATTCCGTACACTTGGGATGACGAACCAATATGCTAGAAACTACTTTTAAAGCGATTCCGTGCACTTGGGATGACGAACCAAGATGCTAGAAACTACTTATAAAGCGATTCCGTACACTTGGGATGACGAACCAATATGCTAGAAACTACTTTTAAAGCGATTCCGTACACTTGGGATGACGAACCAATATGCTAGAAACTACTTTTAAAGCGATTCCGTACACTTGGGATGACGAACCAAGATGCTAGAAACTACTTTTAAAGCGATTCCGTACACTTGGGATGACGAACCAAGATGCTAGGAACTACTTATAAAGCGATTCCGTACACTTGGGATGACGAACCAAGATGCTAGAAACTACTTATAAAGCGATTCCGTACACTTGGGATGACGAACCAATATGCTAGAAACTACTTTTAAAGCGATTCCGTACACTTGGGATGACGAACCAAGATGCTAGAAACTACTTATAAAGCGATTCCGCACACTTGGGATGACGAACCAAGATGCTAGAAACTACTTTTAAAGCGATTCCGTACACTTGGGATGACGAACCAAGATGCTAGAAACTACTTTTAAAGCGATTCCGCACACTTGGGATGACGAACCAAGATGCTAGAAACTACTTTTAAAGCGATTCCGTACACTTGGGATGACGAACCAAGATGCTAGGAACTACTTATAAAGCGATTCCGTACACTTGGGATGACGAACCAAGATGCTAGAAACTACTTATAAAGCGATTCCGTACACTTGGGATGACGAACCAATATGCTAGAAACTACTTTTAAAGCGATTCCGCACACTTGGGATGACGAACCAAGATGCTAGAAACTACTTATAAAGCGATTCCGCACACTTGGGATGACGAACCAAGATGCTAGAAACTACTTTAAAGCGATTCCGTACACTTGGGATGACGAACCAAGATGCTAGGAACTACTTTTAAAGCGATTCCGCACACTTGGGATGACGAACCAAGATGCTAGGAACTACTTTTAAAGCGATTCCGCACACTTGGGATGACGAACCAAGATGCTAGAAACTACTTATAAAGCGATTCCGTACACTTGGGATGACGAACCAATATGCTAGAAACTACTTTTAAAGCGATTCCGCACACTTGGGATGACGAACCAAGATGCTAGAAACTACTTATAAAGCGATTCCGTACACTTGGGATGACGAACCAAGATGCTAGAAACTACTTTTAAAGTGATTCCGTACACTTGGGATGACGAACCAAGATGCTAGAAACTACTTATAAAGCGATTCCGTACACTTGGGATGACGAACCAATATGCTAGAAACTACTTTTAAAGCGATTCCGTGCACTTGGGATGACGAACCAAGATGCTAGAAACTACTTTTAAAGCGATTCCGTACACTTGGGATGACGAACCAAGATGCTAGGAACTACTTTTAAAGCGATTCCGCACACTTGGGATGACGAACCAAGATGCTAGAAACTACTTATAAAGCGATTCCGTACACTTGGGATGACGAACCAATATGCTAGAAACTACTTTTAAAGCGATTCCGTACACTTGGGATGACGAACCAATATGCTAGAAACTACTTTTAAAGCGATTCCGTACACTTGGGATGACGAACCAAGATGCTTGAAACTACTTTTAAAGCGATTCCGTACACTTGGGATGACGAACCAAGATGCTAGGAACTACTTATAAAGCGATTCCGTACACTTGGGATGACGAACCAAGATGCTAGAAACTACTTATAAAGCGATTCCGTACACTTGGGATGACGAACCAATATGCTAGAAACTACTTTTAAAGCGATTCCGTACACTTGGGATGACGAACCAAGATGCTAGAAACTACTTATAAAGCGATTCCGCACACTTGGGATGACGAACCAAGATGCTAGAAACTACTTTTAAAGCGATTCCGTACACTTGGGATGACGAACCAAGATGCTAGAAACTACTTTTAAAGCGATTCCGCACACTTGGGATGACGAACCAAGATGCTAGAAACTACTTTTAAAGCGATTCCGTACACTTGGGATGACGAACCAAGATGCTAGGAACTACTTATAAAGCGATTCCGTACACTTGGGATGACGAACCAAGATGCTAGAAACTACTTATAAAGCGATTCCGTACACTTGGGATGACGAACCAATATGCTAGAAACTACTTTTAAAGCGATTCCGCACACTTGGGATGACGAACCAAGATGCTAGAAACTACTTATAAAGCGATTCCGCACACTTGGGATGACGAACCAAGATGCTAGAAACTACTTTTAAAGCGATTCCGTACACTTGGGATGACGAACCAAGATGCTAGAAACTACTTTTAAAGCGATTCCGCACACTTGGGATGACGAACCAAGATGCTAGAAACTACTTTAAAGCGATTCCGTACACTTGGGATGACGAACCAAGATGCTAGGAACTACTTTTAAAGCGATTCCGCACACTTGGGATGACGAACCAAGATGCTAGGAACTACTTTTAAAGCGATTCCGTACACTTGGGATGACGAACCAAGATGCTAGAAACTACTTATAAAGCGATTCCGTACACTTGGGATGACGAACCAATATGCTAGAAACTACTTTTAAAGCGATTCCGCACACTTGGGATGACGAACCAAGATGCTAGAAACTACTTATAAAGCGATTCCGTACACTTGGGATGACGAACCAAGATGCTAGAAACTACTTTTAAAGTGATTCCGTACACTTGGGATGACGAACCAAGATGCTAGAAACTACTTATAAAGCGATTCCGTACACTTGGGATGACGAACCAATATGCTAGAAACTACTTTTAAAGCGATTCCGTGCACTTGGGATGACGAACCAAGATGCTAGAAACTACTTTTAAAGCGATTCCGTACACTTGGGATGACGAACCAAGATGCTAGGAACTACTTTTAAAGCGATTCCGCACACTTGGGATGACGAACCAAGATGCTAGAAACTACTTATAAAGCGATTCCGTACACTTGGGATGACGAACCAAGATGCTAGAAACTACTTATAAAGCGATTCCGTACACTTGGGATGACGAACCAATATGCTAGAAACTACTTTTAAAGCGATTCCGTACACTTGGGATGACGAACCAAGATGCTAGAAACTACTTATAAAGCGATTCCGTACACTTGGGATGACGAACCAATATGCTAGAAACTACTTTTAAAGCGATTCCGCACACTTGGGATGACGAACCAATATGCTAGAAACTACTTTTAAAGCGATTCCGTACACTTGGGATGACGAACCAAGATGCTAGAAACTACTTTAAAGCGATTCCGTGCACTTGGGATGACGAACCAAGATGCTAGAAACTACTTTTAAAGCGATTCCGTACACTTGGGATGACGAACCAAGATGCTAGAAACTACTTTTAAAGCGATTCCGTACACTTGCGATGACGAACCAAGATGCTAGAAACTACTTTTAAAGCGATTCCGCACACTTGGGATGACGAACCAATATGCTAGAAACTACTTTTAAAGCGATTCCGTGCACTTGGGATGACGAACCAAGATGCTAGAAACTACTTTTAAAGCGATTCCGTACACTTGGGATGACGAACCAAGATGCTAGGAACTACTTTTAAAGCGATTCCGCACACTTGGGATGACGAACCAAGATGCTAGAAACTACTTTTAAAGCGATTCCGTACACTTGGGATGACGAACCAAGATGCTAGGAACTACTTTTAAAGCGATTCCGCACACTTGGGATGACGAACCAAGATGCTAGGAACTACTTTTAAAGCGATTCCGCACACTTGGGATGACGAACCAAGATGCTAGAAACTACTTATAAAGCGATTCCGTACACTTGGGATGACGAACCAATATGCTAGAAACTACTTTTAAAGCGATTCCGCACACTTGGGATGACGAACCAATATGCTAGAAACTACTTTTAAAGCGATTCCGCACACTTGGGATGACGAACCAAGATGCTAGAAACTACTTTAAAGCGATTCCGTGCACTTGGGATGACGAACCAAGATGCTAGAAACTACTTTTAAAGCGATTCCGTACACTTGGGATGACGAACCAAGATGCTAGAAACTACTTTTAAAGCGATTCCGTACACTTGCGATGACGAATCAAGATGCTAGAAACTACTTATAAAGCGATTCCGTACACTTGGGATGACGAACCAATATGCTAGAAACTACTTTTAAAGCGATTCCGCACACTTGGGATGACGAACCAAGATGCTAGAAACTACTTATAAAGCGATTCCGTACACTTGGGATGACGAACCAATATGCTAGAAACTACTTTTAAAGCGATTCCGCACACTTGGGATGACGAACCAATATGCTAGAAACTACTTTTAAAGCGATTCCGCACACTTGGGATGACGAACCAAGATGCTAGAAACTACTTTAAAGCGATTCCGTGCACTTGGGATGACGAACCAAGATGCTAGAAACTACTTTTAAAGCGATTCCGTACACTTGGGATGACGAACCAAGATGCTAGAAACTACTTTTAAAGCGATTCCGTACACTTGCGATGACGAACCAAGATGCTAGAAACTACTTATAAAGCGATTCCGTACACTTGGGATGACGAACCAATATGCTAGAAACTACTTTTAAAGCGATTCCGTGCACTTGGGATGACGAACCAAGATGCTAGAAACTACTTTTAAAGCGATTCCGTACACTTGGGATGACGAACCAAGATGCTAGGAACTACTTTTAAAGCGATTCCGCACACTTGGGATGACGAACCAAGATGCTAGAAACTACTTTTAAAGCGATTCCGTACACTTGGGATGACGAACCAAGATGCTAGGAACTACTTTTAATGCGATTCCGCACACTTGGGATGACGAACCAAGATGCTAGGAACTACTTTTAAAGCGATTCCGCACACTTGGGATGACGAACCAAGATGCTAGAAACTACTTATAAAGCGATTCCGTACACTTGGGATGACGAACCAATATGCTAGAAACTACTTTTAAAGCGATTCCGCACACTTGGGATGACGAACCAATATGCTAGAAACTACTTTTAAAGCGATTCCGCACACTTGGGATGACGAACCAAGATGCTAGAAACTACTTTAAAGCGATTCCGTGCACTTGGGATGACGAACCAAGATGCTAGAAACTACTTTTAAAGCGATTCCGTACACTTGGGATGACGAACCAAGATGCTAGAAACTACTTTTAAAGCGATTCCGTACTTTTGGGATGACGAACCAAGATGCTAGGAACTACTTTTAAAGCGATTCCGCACACTTGGGATGACGAACCAAGATGCTAGAAACTACTTATAAAGCGATTCCGTACACTTGGGATGACGAACCAATATGCTAGAAACTACTTTTAAAGCGATTCCGCACACTTGGGATGACGAACCAAGATGCTAGAAACTACTTATAAAGCGATTCCGTACACTTGGGATGACGAACCAAGATGCTAGAAACTACTTTTAAAGTGATTCCGTACACTTGGGATGACGAACCAAGATGCTAGAAACTACTTATAAAGCGATTCCGTACACTTGGGATGACGAACCAATATGCTAGAAACTACTTTTAAAGCGATTCCGTGCACTTGGGATGACGAACCAAGATGCTAGAAACTACTTTTAAAGCGATTCCGTACACTTGGGATGACGAACCAAGATGCTAGAAACTACTTTTAAAGTGATTCCGTACACTTGGGATGACGAACCAAGATGCTAGAAACTACTTATAAAGCGATTCCGTACACTTGGGATGACGAACCAATATGCTAGAAACTACTTTTAAAGCGATTCCGTACACTTGGGATGACGAACCAAGATGCTAGAAACTACTTTTAAAGCGATTCCGTACACTTGGGATGACGAACCAAGATGCTAGAAACTACTTTTAAAGCGATTCCGTACACTTGCGATGACGAATCAAGATGCTAGAAACTACTTTTAAAGCGATTCCGCACACTTGGGATGACGAACCAAGATGCTAGAAACTACTTTTAAAGCGATTCCGCACACTTGGAATGACGAACCAATATGCTAGAAACTACTTTTAAAGCGATTCCGTGCACTTGGGATGACGAACCAAGATGCTAGAAACTACTTTTAAAGCGATTCCGTACACTTGGGATGACGAACCAAGATGCTAGAAACTACTTTTAAAGTGATTCCGTACACTTGGGATGACGAACCAAGATGCTAGAAACTACTTATAAAGCGATTCCGTACACTTGGGATGACGAACCAATATGCTAGAAACTACTTTTAAAGCGATTCCGCACACTTGGGATGACGAACCAAGATGCTAGAAGCTACTTTTAAAGCGATTCCGTACACTTGGGATGACGAACCAAGATGCTAGAAACTACTTTTAAAGCGATTCCGTACACTTGGGATGACGAAGCAATATGCTAGAAACTACTTTTAAAGCGATTCCGTACACTTGGGATGACGAACCAAGATGCTAGAAACTACTTTTAAAGCGATTCCGTACTTTTGGGATGACGAACCAAGATGCTAGGAACTACTTTTAAAGCGATTCCGCACACTTGGGATGACGAACCAAGATGCTAGAAACTACTTATAAAGCGATTCCGTACACTTGGGATGACGAACCAAGATGCTAGAAACTACTTTTAAAGTGATTCCGTACACTTGGGATGACGAACCAAGATGCTAGAAACTACTTATAAAGCGATTCCGTACACTTGGGATGACGAACCAATATGCTAGAAACTACTTTTAAAGCGATTCCGTGCACTTGGTATGACGAACCAAGATGCTAGAAACTACTTTTAAAGCGATTCCGTACACTTGGGATGACGAACCAAGATGCTAGAAACTACTTTTAAAGCGATTCCGTACACTTGCGATGACGAATCAAGATGCTAGGAACTACTTTTAAAGCGATTCCGCACACTTGGGATGACGAACCAAGATGCTAGAAACTGCTTTTAAAGCGATTCCGTACACTTGGGATGACGAACCAAGATGGTAGAAACTACTTATAAAGCGATTCCGTACACTTGGGATGACGAATCAAGATGCTAGAAACTACTTTTAAAGCGATTCCGTACACTTGGGATGACGAACCAATATGCTAGAAACTACTTTTAAAGCGATTCCGTACACTTGGGATGACGAACCAAGATGCTAGAAACTACTTATAAAGCGATTCCGTACACTTGGGATGACGAACCAATATGCTAGAAACTACTTTTAAAGCGATTCCGTACACTTGGGATGACGAATCAAGATGCTAGAAACTACTTTTAAAGCGATTCCGCACACTTGGGATGACGAACCAAGATGCTAGGAACTACTTTTAAAGCGATTCCGCACACTTGGGATGACGAACCAAGATGCTAGAAACTACTTATAAAGCGATTCCGTACACTTGGGATGACGAACCAATATGCTAGAAACTACTTTTAAAGCGATTCCGTACACTTGGGATGACGAACCAAGATGCTAGAAACTACTTATAAAGCGATTCCGTACACTTGGGATGACGAACCAATATGCTAGAAACTACTTTTAAAGCGATTCCGTACACTTGGGATGACGAACCAAGATGCTAGAAACTACTTTTAAAGCGATTCCGCACACTTGGGATGACGAACCAAGATGCTAGAAACTACTTATAAAGCGATTCCGCACACTTGGGATGACGAACCAAGATGCTAGAAACTACTTTTAAAGCGATTCCGTACACTTGGGATGACGAATCAAGATGCTAGAAACTACTTTTAAAGCGATTCCGCACACTTGGGATGACGAACCAAGATGCTAGGAACTACTTTTAAAGCGATTCCGCACACTTGGGATGACGAACCAAGATGCTAGGAACTACTTTTAAAGCGATTCCGCACACTTGGGATGACGAACCAATATGCTAGAAACTACTTTTAAAGCGATTCCGCACACTTGGGATGACGAACCAAGATGCTAGAAACTACTTTAAAGCGATTCCGTACACTTGGGATGACGAACCAAGATGCTAGAAACTACTTTTAAAGCGATTCCGTACACTTGGGATGACGAACCAATATGCTAGAAACTACTTTTAAAGCGATTCCGTACACTTGGGATGACGAACCAAGATGCTAGAAACTACTTATAAAGCGATTCCGTACACTTGGGATGACGAACCAATATGCTAGAAACTACTTTTAAAGCGATTCCGTACACTTGGGATGACGAACCAAGATGCTAGAAACTACTTATAAAGCGATTCCGTACACTTGGGATGACGAACCAATATGCTAGAAACTACTTTTAAAGCGATTCCGTACACTTGGGATGACGAATCAAGATGCTAGAAACTACTTTTAAAGCGATTCCGCACACTTGGGATGACGAACCAAGATGCTAGAAACTACTTTTAAAGCAATTCCGTACACTTGGGATGACGAACCAAGATGCTAGAAACTACTTTTAAAGCGATTCCGTACACTTGGGATGACGAACCAAGATGCTAGAAACTACTTTTAAAGCGATTCCGTACACTTGGGATGACGAATCAAGATGCTAGAAACTACTTTTAAAGCGATTCCGCACACTTGGGATGACGAACCAAGATGCTAGGAACTACTTTTAAAGCGATTCCGCACACTTGGGATGACGAACCAATATGCTAGAAACTACTTTTAAAGCGATTCCGCACACTTGGGATGACGAACCAAGATGCTAGAAACTACTTTAAAGCGATTCCGTACACTTGGGATGACGAACCAAGATGCTAGAAACTACTTTTAAAGCGATTCCGTACACTTGGGATGACGAACCAATATGCTAGAAACTACTTTTAAAGCGATTCCGTACACTTGGGATGACGAATCAAGATGCTAGAAACTACTTTTAAAGCGATTCCGCACACTTGGGATGACGAACCAAGATGCTAGGAACTACTTTTAAAGCGATTCCGCACACTTGGGATGACGAACCAAGATGCTAGGAACTACTTTTAAAGCGATTCCGTACACTTGGGATGACGAATCAAGATGCTAGAAACTACTTTTAAAGCGATTCCGCACACTTGGGATGACGAACCAAGATGCTAGGAACTACTTTTAAAGCGATTCCGCACACTTGGGATGACGAACCAAGATGCTAGGAACTACTTTTAAAGCGATTCCGCACACTTGGGATGACGAACCAATATGCTAGAAACTACTTTTAAAGCGATTCCGTACACTTGGGATGACGAATCAAGATGCTAGAAACTACTTTTAAAGCGATTCCGCACACTTGGGATGACGAACCAAGATGCTAGGAACTACTTTTAAAGCGATTCCGCACACTTGGGATGACGAACCAAGATGCTAGAAACTACTTTTAAAGCGATTCCGTACACTTGGGATGACGAATCAAGATGCTAGAAACTACTTTTAAAGCGATTCCGCACACTTGGGATGACGAACCAAGATGCTAGGAACTACTTTTAAAGCGATTCCGCACACTTGGGATGACGAACCAAGATGCTAGAAACTACTTATAAAGCGATTCCGTACACTTGGGATGACGAACCAATATGCTAGAAACTACTTTTAAAGCGATTCCGTACACTTGGGATGACGAACCAAGATGCTAGAAACTACTTATAAAGCGATTCCGTACACTTGGGATGACGAACCAATATGCTAGAAACTACTTTTAAAGCGATTCCGTACACTTGGGATGACGAATCAAGATGCTAGAAACTACTTTTAAAGCGATTCCGCACACTTGGGATGACGAACCAAGATGCTAGAAACTACTTATAAAGCGATTCCGCACACTTGGGATGACGAACCAATATGCTAGAAACTACTTTTAAAGCGATTCCGTACACTTGGGATGACGAATCAAGATGCTAGAAACTACTTTTAAAGCGATTCCGCACACTTGGGATGACGAACCAAGATGCTAGGAACTACTTTTAAAGCGATTCCGCACACTTGGGATGACGAACCAAGATGCTAGGAACTACTTTTAAAGCGATTCCGCACACTTGGGATGACGAACCAATATGCTAGAAACTACTTTTAAAGCGATTCCGCACACTTGGGATGACGAACCAAGATGCTAGAAACTACTTTAAAGCGATTCCGTACACTTGGGATGACGAACCAAGATGCTAGAAACTACTTTTAAAGCGATTCCGTACACTTGGGATGACGAACCAATATGCTAGAAACTACTTTTAAAGCGATTCCGTACACTTGGGATGACGAATCAAGATGCTAGAAACTACTTTTAAAGCGATTCCGCACACTTGGGATGACGAACCAAGATGCTAGAAACTACTTATAAAGCGATTCCGCACACTTGGGATGACGAACCAAGATGCTAGAAACTACTTTTAAAGCGATTCCGCACACTTGGGATGACGAACCAAGATGCTAGAAACTACTTTTAAAGCGATTCCGCACACTTGGGATGACGAACCAAGATGCTAGGAACTACTTTTAAAGCGATTCCGCACACTTGGGATGACGAACCAAGATGCTAGGAACTACTTTTAAAGCGATTCCGCACACTTGGGATGACGAACCAAGATGCTAGAAACTACTTTTAAAGCGATTCCGTACACTTGGGATGACGAACCAAGATGCTAGAAACTACTTTTAAAGCGATTCCGTACACTTGGGATGACGAATCAAGATGCTAGAAACTACTTTTAAAGCGATTCCGCACACTTGGGATGACGAACCAAGATGCTAGGAACTACTTTTAAAGCGATTCCGCACACTTGGGATGACGAACCAAGATGCTAGGAACTACTTTTAAAGCGATTCCGCACACTTGGGATGACGAACCAATATGCTAGAAACTACTTTTAAAGCGATTCCGCACACTTGGGATGACGAACCAAGATGCTAGAAACTACTTTAAAGCGATTCCGTACACTTGGGATGACGAACCAAGATGCTAGAAACTACTTTTAAAGCGATTCCGTACACTTGGGATGACGAACCAATATGCTAGGAACTACTTTTAAAGCGATTCCGCACACTTGGGATGACGAACCAAGATGCTAGGAACTACTTTTAAAGCGATTCCGCACACTTGGGATGACGAACCAATATGCTAGAAACTACTTTTAAAGCGATTCCGTACACTTGGGATGACGAATCAAGATGCTAGAAACTACTTTTAAAGCAATTCCGTACACTTGGGATGACGAACCAAGATGCTAGAAACTACTTTTAAAGCGATTCCGTACACTTGGGATGACGAACCAAGATGCTAGAAACTACTTTTAAAGCGATTCCGTACACTTGGGATGACGAATCAAGATGCTAGAAACTACTTTTAAAGCGATTCCGCACACTTGGGATGACGAACCAAGATGCTAGGAACTACTTTTAAAGCGATTCCGCACACTTGGGATGACGAACCAAGATGCTAGGAACTACTTTTAAAGCGATTCCGCACACTTGGGATGACGAACCAATATGCTAGAAACTACTTTTAAAGCGATTCCGTACACTTGGGATGACGAACCAAGATGCTAGAAACTACTTTTAAAGCGATTCCGTACACTTGGGATGACGAATCAAGATGCTAGAAACTACTTTTAAAGCGATTCCGCACACTTGGGATGACGAACCAAGATGCTAGGAACTACTTTTAAAGCGATTCCGCACACTTGGGATGACGAACCAAGATGCTAGGAACTACTTTTAAAGCGATTCCGCACACTTGGGATGACGAACCAATATGCTAGAAACTACTTTTAAAGCGATTCCGCACACTTGGGATGACGAACCAAGATGCTAGGAACTACTTTTAAAGCGATTCCGCACACTTGGGATGACGAACCAAGATGCTAGGAACTACTTATAAAGCGATTCCGTACACTTGGGATGACGAAGCAATATGCTAGAAACTACTTTTAAAGCGATTCCGTACACTTGGGATGACGAACCAAGATGCTAGAAACTACTTATAAAGCGATTCCGTACACTTGGGATGACGAACCAAGATGCTAGAAACTACTTTTAAAGCGATTCCGCACACTTGGAATGACGAACCAATATGCTAGAAACTACTTTAAAGCGATTCCGTACACTTGGGATGACGAACCAAGATGCTAGGAACTACTTTTAAAGCGATTCCGCACACTTGGGATGACGAACCAAGATGCTAGAAACTACTTTTAAAGCGATTCCGTACACTTGGGATGACGAACCAAGATGCTAGAAACTACTTTTAAAGCGATTCCGTACACTTGGGATGACGAACCAAGATGCTAGGAACTACTTTTAAAGCGATTCCGTACACTTGGGATGACGAACCAAGATGCTAGAAACTACTTTTAAAGTGATTCCGCACACTTGGGATGACGAACCAAGATGCTAGGAACTACTTTTAAAGCGATTCCGCACACTTGGGATGACGAACCAAGATGCTAGAAACTACTTATAAAGCGATTCCGTACACTTGGGATGACGAAGCAATATGCTAGAAACTACTTTTAAAGCGATTCCGTACACTTGGGATGACGAATCAAGATGCTAGGAACTACTTTTAAAGTGATTCCGCACACTTGGGATGACGAACCAAGATGCTAGGAACTACTTTTAAAGCGATTCCGCACACTTGGGATGACGAACCAAGATGCTAGAAACTACTTTTAAAGCGATTCCGCACACTTGGGATGACGAACCAAGATGCTAGAAACTACTTTTAAAGCGATTCCGTACACTTGGGATGACGAACTAAGATGCTAGGAACTACTTTTAAAGCAATTCCGTACACTTGGGATGACGAATCAAGATGCTAGAAACTACTTTTAAAGCGATTCCGCACACTTGGGATGACGAACCAAGATGCTAGGAACTACTTTTAAAGCGATTCCGCACACTTGGGATGACGAACCAAGATGCTAGAAACTACTTATAAAGCGATTCCGCACACTTGGGATGACGAACCAAGATGCTAGAAACTACTTTTAAAGCGATTCCGCACACTTGGGATGACGAACCAAGATGCTAGAAACTACTTTTAAAGCGATTCCGTACACTTGGGATGACGAATCAAGATGCTAGAAACTACTTTTAAAGCGATTCCGTACACTTGGGATGACGAACCAAGATGCTAGAAACTACTTTTAAAGCAATTCCGTACACTTGGGATGACGAACCAAGATGCTAGAAACTACTTTTAAAGCGATTCCGTACACTTGGGATGACGAACCAAGATGCTAGAAACTACTTTTAAAGCGATTCCGCACACTTGGGATGACGAACCAAGATGCTAGGAACTACTTTTAAAGCGATTCCGCACACTTGGGATGACGAACCAAGATGCTAGGAACTACTTTTAAAGCGATTCCGCACACTTGGGATGACGAACCAATATGCTAGAAACTACTTTTAAAGCGATTCCGCACACTTGGGATGACGAACCAAGATGCTAGAAACTACTTTAAAGCGATTCCGTACACTTGGGATGACGAACCAAGATGCTAGGAACTACTTTTAAAGCGATTCCGCACACTTGGGATGACGAACTAAGATGCTAGAAACTACTTTTAAAGCGATTCCGCACACTTGGGATGACGAACCAAGATGCTAGAAACTACTTATAAAGCGATTCCGCACACTTGGGATGACGAACTAAGATGCTAGGAACTACTTTTAAAGCAATTCCGTACACTTGGGATGACGAATCAAGATGCTAGAAACTACTTTTAAAGCGATTCCGCACACTTGGGATGACGAACCAAGATGCTAGGAACTACTTTTAAAGCGATTCCGCACACTTGGGATGACGAACCAAGATGCTAGAAACTACTTATAAAGCGATTCCGCACACTTGGGATGACGAACCAAGATGCTAGAAACTACTTTTAAAGCGATTCCGCACACTTGGGATGACGAACCAAGATGCTAGAAACTACTTTTAAAGCGATTCCGTACACTTGGGATGACGAATCAAGATGCTAGAAACTACTTTTAAAGCGATTCCGTACACTTGGGATGACGAACCAAGATGCTAGAAACTACTTTTAAAGCGATTCCGTACACTTGGGATGACGAACCAAGATGCTAGAAACTACTTTTAAAGCAATTCCGTACACTTGGGATGACGAACCAAGATGCTAGAAACTACTTATAAAGCGATTCCGTACACTTGGGATGACGAACCAATATGCTAGAAACTACTTTTAAAGCGATTCCGTACACTTGGGATGACGAACCAAGATGCTAGAAACTACTTATAAAGCGATTCCGTACACTTGGGATGACGAACCAAGATGCTAGAAACTACTTTTAAAGCGATTCCGTACACTTGGGATGACGAACCAAGATGCTAGAAACTACTTTTAAAGCGATTCCGTACACTTGGGATGACGAACCAAGATGCTAGAAACTACTTTTAAAGCGATTCCGCACACTTGGGATGACGAACCAAGATGCTAGGAACTACTTTTAAAGCGATTCCGCACACTTGGGATGACGAACCAAGATGCTAGGAACTACTTTTAAAGCGATTCCGCACACTTGGGATGACGAACCAATATGCTAGAAACTACTTTTAAAGCGATTCCGCACACTTGGGATGACGAACCAAGATGCTAGAAACTACTTTAAAGCGATTCCGTACACTTGGGATGACGAACCAAGATGCTAGGAACTACTTTTAAAGCGATTCCGCACACTTGGGATGACGAACCAAGATGCTAAGAACTACTTATAAAGCGATTCCGTACACTTGGGATGACGAAGCAATATGCTAGAAACTACTTATAAAGCGATTCCGTACACTTGGGATGACGAATCAAGATGCTAGAAACTACTTTTAAAGCGATTCCGTACACTTGGGATGACGAACCAATATGCTAGAAACTACTTTTAAAGCGATTCCGTACACTTGGGATGACGAAGCAATATGCTAGAAACTACTTTTAAAGCGATTCCGCACACTTGGGATGACGAACCAAGATGCTAGAAACTACTTTTAAAGCGATTCCGCACACTTGGGATGACGAACCAAGATGCTAGAAACTGCTTATAAAGCGATTCCGCACACTTGGGATGACGAACCAAGATGCTAGAAACTACTTTTAAAGCGATTCCGCACACTTGGGATGACGAACCAAGATGCTAGAAACTACTTTTAAAGCGATTCCGTACACTTGGGATGACGAACCAAGATGCTAGAAACTACTTTTAAAGCGATTCCGTACACTTGGGATGACGAACCAAGATGCTAGGAACTACTTTTAAAGCGATTCCGTACACTTGGGATGACGAACCAAGATGCTAGAAACTACTTATAAAGCGATTCCGTCCACTTGGGATGACGAAGCAATATGCTAGAAACTACTTTTAAAGCGATTCCGTACACTTGGGATGACGAATCAAGATGCTAGAAACTACTTATAAAGCGATTCCGTACACTTGGAATGACGAACCAATATGCTAGAAACTACTTTTAAAGCGATTCCGCACACTTGGGATGACGAACCAAGATGCTAGAAACTACTTATAAAGCGATTCCGCACACTTGGGATGACGAAGCAAGATGCTAGAAACTACTTTTAAAGCGATTCCGCACACTTGGGATGACGAACCAAGATGCTAGAAACTACTTTTAAAGCGATTCCGTACACTTGGGATGACGAACCAAGATGCTAGAAACTACTTTAAAGCGATTCCGTACACTTGGGATGACGAACCAAGATGCTAGGAACTACTTTTAAAGCGATTCCGCACACTTGGGATGACGAACCAAGATGCTAAGAACTACTTATAAAGCGATTCCGTACACTTGGGATGACGAAGCAATATGCTAGAAACTACTTATAAAGCGATTCCGTACACTTGGGATGACGAATCAAGATGCTAGAAACTACTTTTAAAGCGATTCCGTACACTTGGGATGACGAACCAATATGCTAGAAACTACTTTTAAAGCGATTCCGTACACTTGGGATGACGAATCAAGATGCTAGAAACTACTTATAAAGCGATTCCGTACACTTGGAATGACGAACCAATATGCTAGAAACTACTTTTAAAGCGATTCCGCACACTTGGGATGACGAACCAAGATGCTAAGAACTACTTATAAAGCGATTCCGTACACTTGGGATGACGAAGCAATATGCTAGAAACTACTTATAAAGCGATTCCGTACACTTGGGATGACGAATCAAGATGCTAGAAACTACTTTTAAAGCGATTCCGTACACTTGGGATGACGAACCAATATGCTAGAAACTACTTTTAAAGCGATTCCGTACACTTGGGATGACGAAGCAATATGCTAGAAACTGCTTATAAAGCGATTCCGCACACTTGGGATGACGAACCAAGATGCTAGAAACTACTTTTAAAGCGATTCCGCACACTTGGGATGACGAACCAAGATGCTAGAAACTACTTTTAAAGCGATTCCGTACACTTGGGATGACGAACCAAGATGCTAGAAACTACTTTTAAAGCGATTCCGTACACTTGGGATGACGAACCAAGATGCTAGGAACTACTTTTAAAGCGATTCCGTACACTTGGGATGACGAACCAAGATGCTAGAAACTACTTATAAAGCGATTCCGTACACTTGGGATGACGAAGCAATATGCTAGAAACTACTTTTAAAGCGATTCCGTACACTTGGGATGACGAATCAAGATGCTAGAAACTACTTATAAAGCGATTCCGTACACTTGGAATGACGAACCAATATGCTAGAAACTACTTTTAAAGCGATTCCGCACACTTGGGATGACGAACCAAGATGCTAGAAACTACTTATAAAGCGATTCCGCACACTTGGGATGACGAAGCAAGATGCTAGAAACTACTTTTAAAGCGATTCCGCACACTTGGGATGACGAACCAAGATGCTAGAAACTACTTTTAAAGCGATTCCGTACACTTGGGATGACGAACCAAGATGCTAGAAACTACTTTTAAAGCGATTCCGTACACTTGGGATGACGAACCAAGATGCTAGAAACTACTTATAAAGCGATTCCGTACACTTGGGATGACGAACCAAGATGCTAGAAACTACTTATAAAGCGATTCCGTACACTTGCGATGACGAATCAAGATGCTAGAAACTACTTTTAAAGCGATTCCGCACACTTGGGATGACGAACCAAGATGCTAGAAACTACTTATAAAGCGATTCCGTACACTTGGGATGACGAACCAAGATGCTAGGAACTACTTTTAAAGCGATTCCGCACACTTGGGATGACGAACCAAGATGCTAGGAACTACTTTTAAAGCGATTCCGCACACTTGGGATGACGAACCAAGATGCTAGAAACTACTTTTAAAGCGATTCCGTACACTTGGGATGACGAAGCAATATGCTAGAAACTACTTTTAAAGCGATTCCGTACACTTGGGATGACGAATCAAGATGCTAGAAACTACTTATAAAGCGATTCCGTACACTTGGGATGACGAACCAATATGCTAGAAACTACTTTTAAAGCGATTCCGTACACTTGGGATGACGAAGCAATATGCTAGAAACTACTTTTAAAGCGATTCCGCACACTTGGGATGACGAACCAAGATGCTAGGAACTACTTTTAAAGCGATTCCGTACACTTGGGATGACGAACCAAGATGCTAGAAACTACTTATAAAGCGATTCCGTACACTTGGGATGACGGACTAAGATGCTAGGAACGACTTTTAAAGTGATTCGGTATACTTGGGATGACGAACTAAGCTGCTAGGAACGACTTTTAAATTGATTCGGGACACTTTGGATGACGAACTAAGATGCTAGGAACGACTTTTAAAGTGATTCGGGACACTTGGGATGACGAACTAAGCTGCTAGGAACGACTTTTAAAGTGATTCGGGACACTTGGGATGACGAACTAAGATGCTAGGAACGACTTTTAAAGTGATTCGGGACACTTGGGATGACGAACTAAGATGCTAGGAACGACTTTTAAAGTGATTCGGGACACTTGGGATGACGAACTAAGATGCCAGGAACGACTTTTAAAGTGATTCGGGACACTTGGGATGACGAACTAAGATGCTAGGAACGACTTTTAAAGTGATTCGGGACACTTGGGATGACGAACTAAGATGCTAGGAACGACTTTTAAAGTGATTCGGGACACTTGGGATGACGAACTAAGCTGCTAGGAACGACTTTTTAATTGATTCGGGACACTTGGGATGACGAACTAAGATGCTAGGAACGACTTTTAAAGTGATTCGGGACACTTGGGATGACGAACTAAGATGCTAGGAACGACTTTTAAAGTGATTCGGGACACTTGGGATGACGAACTAAGATGCTAGGAATGACTTTTAAAGTGATTCGGGACACTTGGGATGACGAACTAAGATGCTAGGAACGACTTTTAAAGTGATTCGGGACACTTGGGATGACGAACTAAGCTGCTAGGAACGACTTTTAAATTGATTCGGGACACTTGGGATGACGAACTAAGATGCTAGGAACGACTTTTAAAGTGATTCGGGACACTTGGGATGACGAACTAAGATGCTAGGAACGACTTTTAAAGTGATTCGGGACACTTGGGATGACGAACTAAGATGCCAGGAACGACTTTTAAATTGATTCGGGACACTTGGGATGACGAACTAAGATGCTAGGAACGACTTTTAAAGTGATTCGGGACACTTGGGATGACGATTTAAGATGCTAGGAACGACTTTTAAAGTGATTCGGGACACTTGGGATGACGAACTTAGATGCTAGGAACGACTTTTAAAGTGATTCGGGACACTTGGGATGACGAACTAAGCTGCTAGGAACGACTTTTAAATTGATTCGGGACACTTGGGATGACGAACTAAGATGCTAGGAACGACTTTTAAAGTGATTCGGGACACTTGGGATGACGATTTAAGATGCTAGGAACGACTTTTAAAGTGATTCGGGACACTTGGGATGACGAACTAAGATGCTAGGAACGACTTTTAAAGTGATTCGGGACACTTGGGATGACGAACTAAGATGCCAGGAACGACTTTTAAATTGATTCGGGACACTTGGGATGACGAACTAAGATGCTAGGAATGACTTTTAAAGTGATTCGGGACACTTGGGATGACGAACTAAGATGCTAGGAATGACTTTTAAAGTGATTCGGGACACTTGGGATGACGAACTAAGATGCTAGGAACGACCTTTAAAGTGATTCGGGACACTTGGGATGACGAACTAAGCTGCTAGGAACGACTTTTAAATTGATTCGGGACACTTGGGATGACGAACTAAGATGCTAGGAACGACTTTTAAAGTGATTCGGGACACTTGGGATGACGAACTAAGATGCTAGGAACGACTTTTAAAGTGATTCGGGACACTTGGGATGACGAACTAAGATGCCAGGAACGACTTTTAAATTGATTCGGGACACTTGGGATGACGAACTAAGATGCTAGGAACGACTTTTAAAGTGATTCGGGACACTTGGGATGACGATTTAAGATGCTAGGAACGACTTTTAAAGTGATTCGGGACACTTGGGATGACGATTTAAGATGCTAGGAACGACTTTTAAAGTGATTCGGGACACTTGGGATGACGAACTAAGATGCCAGGAACGACTTTTAAATTGATTCGGGACACTTGGGATGACGAACTAAGATGCTAGGAACGACTTTTAAAGTGATTCGGGACACTTGGGATGACGATTTAAGATGCTAGGAACGACTTTTAAAGTGATTCGGGACACTTGGGATGACGAACTAAGATGCTAGGAACGACTTTTAAAGTGATTCGGGACACTTGGGATGACGAACTAAGATGCTAGGAACGACTTTTAAAGTGATTCGGGACACTTGGGATGACGAACTAAGATGCTAGGAATGACTTTTAAAGTGATTCGGGACACTTGGGATGACGAACTAAGATGCTAGGAACGACTTTTAAAGTGATTCGGGACACTTGGGATGACGAACTAAGCTGCTAGGAACGACTTTTAAATTGATTCGGGACACTTGGGATGACGAACTAAGATGCTAGGAACGACTTTTAAAGTGATTCGGGACACTTGGGATGACGAACTAAGATGCTAGGAACGACTTTTAAAGTGATTCGGGACACTTGGGATGACGAACTAAGATGCCAGGAACGACTTTTAAATTGATTCGGGACACTTGGGATGACGAACTAAGATGCTAGGAACGACTTTTAAATTGATTCGGGACACTTGGGATGACGAACTAAGATGCTAGGAACGACTTTTAAAGTGATTCGGGACACTTGGGATGACGAACTAAGATGCTAGGAACGACTTTTAAAGTGATTCGGGACACTTGGGATGACGAACTAAGCTGCTAGGAACGACTTTTAAATTGATTCGGGACACTTGGGATGACGAACTAAGATGCCAGGAACGACTTTTAAAGTGATTCGGGACACTTGTGATGACGATTTAAGATGCTAGGAACGACTTTTAAAGTGATTCGGGACACTTGGGATGACGAACTAAGATGCTTGAAACGACTTTTAAATTGATTCGGGACACTTGGGATGACGAACTAAGATGCTAGGAACGACTTTTAAAGTGATTCGGGACACTTGGGATGACGAACTAAGATGCTTGAAACGACTTTTAAATTGATTCGGGACACTTGGGATGACGAACTAAGATGCTAGGAACGACTTTTTAAGTGATTCGGGACACTTGGGATGACGAACTAAGATGCTAGGAACGACTTTTAAAGTGATTCGGGACACTTGGGATGACGAACTAAGATGCTAGGAACGACTTTTAAAGTGATTCGGGACACTTGGGATGACGAACTAAGATGCTAGGAACGACTTTTAAAGTGATTCGGGACACTTGGGATGACGAACTAAGATGCCCGGAACGACTTTTAAAGTGATTCGGGACACTTGGGATGACGAACTAAGCTGCTAGGAACGACTTTTAAAGTGATTCGGGACACTTGGGATGACGATTTAAGATGCTAGGAACGACTTTTAAAGTGATTCGGGACACTTGGGATGACGAACTAAGATGCTAGGAACGACTTTTAAAGTGATTCGGGACACTTGGGATGACGAACTAAGATGCTAGGAACGACTTTTAAAGTGATTCGGGACACTTGGGATGACGAACTAAGATGCTAGGAATGACTTTTAAAGTGATTCGGGACACTTGGGATGACGAACTAAGATGCTAGGAACGACTTTTAAAGTGATTCGGGACACTTGGGATGACGAACTAAGCTGCTAGGAACGACTTTTAAATTGATTCGGGACACTTGGGATGACGAACTAAGATGCTAGGAACGACTTTTAAAGTGATTCGGGACACTTGGGATGACGAACTAAGATGCTAGGAACGACTTTTAAAGTGATTCGGGACACTTGGGATGACGAACTAAGATGCCAGGAACGACTTTTAAATTGATTCGGGACACTTGGGATGACGAACTAAGATGCTAGGAACGACTTTTAAATTGATTCGGGACACTTGGGATGACGAACTAAGATGCTAGGAACGACTTTTAAAGTGATTCGGGACACTTGGGATGACGAACTAAGATGCTAGGAACGACTTTTAAAGTGATTCGGGACACTTGGGATGACGAACTAAGCTGCTAGGAACGACTTTTAAAGTGATTTGGGACACTTGGGATGACGAACTAAGATGCCAGGAACGACTTTTAAAGTGATTCGGGACACTTGTGATGACGATTTAAGATGCTAGGAACGACTTTTAAAGTGATTCGGGACACTTGGGATGACGAACTAAGATGCTTGAAACGACTTTTAAATTGATTCGGGACACTTGGGATGACGAACTAAGATGCTAGGAACGACTTTTAAAGTGATTCGGGACACTTGGGATGACGAACTAAGATGCTTGAAACGACTTTTAAATTGATTCGGGACACTTGGGATGACGAACTAAGATGCTAGGAACGACTTTTTAAGTGATTCGGGACACTTGGGATGACGAACTAAGATGCTAGGAACGACTTTTAAAGTGATTCGGGACACTTGGGATGACGAACTAAGATGCTAGGAACGACTTTTAAAGTGATTCGGGACACTTGGGATGACGAACTAAGATGCTAGGAACGACTTTTAAAGTGATTCGGGACACTTGGGATGACGAACTAAGATGCCCGGAACGACTTTTAAAGTGATTCGGGACACTTGGGATGACGAACTAAGCTGCTAGGAACGACTTTTAAAGTGATTCGGGACACTTGGGATGACGATTTAAGATGCTAGGAACGACTTTTAAAGTGATTCGGGACACTTGGGATGACGAACCTAGATGCTAGGAACGACTTTTAAAGTGATTCGGGATACTTGGGATGACGAACTAAGATGCTAGGAACGACTTTTAAATTGATTCGGGACACTTGGGATGACGAACTAAGATGCTAGGAACGACTTTTAAAGTGATTCGGGACACTTGGGATGACGAACTAAGATGCCAGGAACGACTTTTAAAGTGATTCGGGACACTTGGGATGACGATTTAAGATGCTAGGAACGACTTTTAAAGTGATTCGGGACACTTGGGATGACGATTTAAGATGCTAGGAACGACTTTTAAAGTGATTCGGGACACTTGGGATGACGAACTAAGATGCTAGAAACGACTTTTAAAGTGATTCGGGATACTTGGGATGACGAACTAAGATGCTAGAAACGACTTTTGAAGTGATTCGGGACACTTGGGATGACGAACTAAGATGCTAGGAACGACTTTTAAATTGATTCGGGATACTTGGGATGACGAACTAAGATGCTAGAAACGACTTTTAAAGTGATTCGGGATACTTGGGATGACGAACTAAGATGCTAGAAACGACTTTTAAAGTGATTCGGGATACTTGGGATGACGAACTAAGATGCTAGAAACGACTTTTGAAGTGATTCGGGACACTTGGGATGACGAACTAAGATGCTAGGAACGACTTTTAAATTGATTCGGGACACTTGGGATGACGAACTAAGATGCTAGGAACGACTTTTAAATTGATTCGGGACACTTGGGATGACGAACTAAGATGCTAGGAACGACTTTTAAAGTGATTCGGGACACTTGGGATGACGAACTAAGATGCTAGGAACGACTTTTGAAGTGATTCGGGACACTTGGGATGACCAACTAAGATGCTAGAAACGACTTTTAAAGTGATTCGGGATACTTGGGATGACGAACTAAGATGCAAGAAACGACTTTTGAAGTGATTCGGGACACTTGGGATGACGAACTAAGATGCTAGGAACGACTTTTAAAGTGATTCGGGACACTTGGGATGACGAACTAAGATGCTAGAAACGACTTTTAAAGTGATTCGGGATACTTGGGATGACGAACTAAGATGCTAGAAACGACTTTTGAAGTGATTCGGGACACTTGGGATGACGAACTAAGATGCTAGGAACGACTTTTAAATTGATTCGGGACACTTGGGATGACGAACTAAGATGCTAGGAACGACTTTTAAATTGATTCGGGACACTTGGGATGACGAACTAAGATGCTAGGAACGACTTTTAAAGTGATTCGGGACACTTGGGATGACGAACTAAGATGCTAGGAACGACTTTTGAAGTGATTCGGGACACTTGGGATGACGAACTAAGATGCTAGGAACGACTTTTAAAGTGATTCGGGACACTTGGGATGACGAACTAAGATGCTAGGAACGACTTTTAAATTGATTCGGGACACTTGGGATGACGAACTAAGATGCTAGGAACGACTTTTAAAGTGATTCGGGACACTTGGGATGACGAACTAAGATGCTAGGAACGACTTTTAAAGTGATTCGGGACACTTGGGATGACGAACTAAGATGCTAGGAACGACTTTTAAATTGATTCGGGACACTTGGGATGACGAACTAAGATGCTAGGAACGACTTTTAAAGTGATTCGGGACACTTGGGATGACGATTTAAGATGCTAGGAACGACTTTTAAAGTGATTCGGGACACTTGGGATGACGAACTAAGATGCTAGAAACGACTTTTAAAGTGATTCGGGATACTTGGGATGACGAACTAAGATGCTAGAAACGACTTTTGAAGTGATTCGGGACACTTGGGATGACGAACTAAGATGCTAGGAACGACTTTTAAATTGATTCGGGACACTTGGGATGACGAACTAAGATGCTAGGAACGACTTTTAAATTGATTCGGGACACTTGGGATGACGAACTAAGATGCTAGGAACGACTTTTAAAGTGATTCGGGATACTTGGGATGACGAACTAAGATGCTAGGAACGACTTTTGAAGTGATTCGGGACACTTGGGATGACGAACTAAGATGCTAGGAACGACTTTTAAAGTGATTCGGGACACTTGGGATGACGAACTAAGATGCTAGGAACGACTTTTAAATTGATTCGGGACACTTGGGATGACGAACTAAGATGCTAGGAACGACTTTTAAAGTGATTCGGGACACTTGGGATGACGAACTAAGATGCTAGGAACGACTTTTAAAGTGATTCGGGACACTTGGGATGACGAACTAAGATGCTAGGAACGACTTTTGAAGTGATTCGGGACACTTGAGATGACGAACTAAGATGCTAGGAACGACTTTTAAAGTGATTCGGGACACTTGGGATGACGAACTAAGATGCTAGGAACGACTTTTAAAGTGATTCGGGACACTTGGGATGACGAACTAAGATGCTAGGAACGACTTTTAAATTGATTCGGGACACTTGGGATGACGAACTAAGATGCTAGGAACGACTTTTAAAGTGATTCGGGACACTTGGGATGACAAACTAAGATGCTAGGAACGAGTTTTAAAGTGATTCGGGATACTTGGGATGACGAACTAAGATGCTAGGAACGACTTTTAAATTGATTCGGGACACTTGGGATGACGAACTAAGATGCTAGGAACGACTTTTAAATTGATTCGGGACACTTGGGATGACGAACTAAGATGCTAGGAACGACTTTTAAAGTGATTCGGGACACTTGGGATGACGAACTAAGATGCTAGGAACGACTTTTAAATTGATTCGGGACACTTGGGATGACGAACTAAGATGCTAGGAACGACTTTTAAATTGATTCGGGACACTTGGGATGACGAACTAAGATGCTAGGAACGACTTTTAAAGTGATTCGGGACACTTGGGATGACGAACTAAGATGCTAGGAACGACTTTTGAAGTGATTCGGGACACTTGGGATGACGAACTAAGATGCTAGGAACGACTTTTAAATTGATTCGGGACACTTGGGATGACGAACTAAGATGCTAGGAACGACTTTTAAATTGATTCGGGACACTTGGGATGACGAACTAAGATGCTAGGAACGACTTTTAAAGTGATTCGGGACACTTGGGATGACGAACTAAGATGCTAGGAACGACTTTTAAAGTGATTCGGGATACTTGGGATGACGAACTAAGATGCTAGAAACGACTTTTAAAGTGATTCGGGACACTTGGGATGACGAACTAAGATGCTAGGAACGACTTTTAAAGTGACTCGGGATACTTGGGATGACGAACTAAGATGCTAGGAACGACTTTTAAAGTGATTCGGGATACTTGGGATGACGAACTAAGATGCTAGAAACGACTTTTAAAGTGATTCGGGATACTTGGGATGACGAACTAAGATGCTAGAAACGACTTTTAAAGTGATTCGGGACACTTGGGATGACGAACTAAGATGCTAGGAACGACTTTTGAAGTGATTCGGGACACTTAAGATGACGAACTAAGATGCTAGGAACGACTTTTAAAGTGATTCGGGACACTTGGGATGACGAACTAAGATGCTAGGAACGACTTTTAAAGTGATTCGGGATACTTGGGATGACGAACTAAGATGCTAGGAACGACTTTTAAATTGATTCGGGACACTTGGGATGACGAACTAAGATGCTAGGAACGACTTTTAAAGTGATTCGGGACACTTGGGATGACGAACTAAGATGCTAGGAACGACTTTTAAAGTGATTCGGGATACTTGGGATGACGAACTAAGATGCTAGAAACGACTTTTAAAGTGATTCGGGACACTTGGGATGACGAACTAAGATGCTAGGAACGACTTTTGAAGTGATTCGGGACACTTGAGATGACGAACTAAGATGCTAGGAACGACTTTTAAAGTGATTCGGGACACTTGGGATGACGAACTAAGATGCTAGGAACGACTTTTAAAGTGATTCGGGACACTTGGGATGACGAACTAAGATGCTAGGAACGACTTTTAAATTGATTTGGGACACTTGGGATGACGAACTAAGATGCTAGGAACGACTTTTAAAGTGATTCGGGACACTTGGGATGACGAACTAAGATGCTAGGAACGACTTTTGAAGTGATTCGGGACACTTGGGATGACGAACTAAGATGCTAGGAACGACTTTTAAATTGATTCGGGACACTTGGGATGACGAACTAAGATGCTAGGAACGACTTTTAAATTGATTCGGGACACTTGGGATGACGAACTAAGATGCTAGGAACGACTTTTAAAGTGATTCGGGACACTTGGGATGACGAACTAAGATGCTAGGAACGACTTTTAAAGTGATTCGGGATACTTGGGATGACGAACTAAGATGCTAGAAACGACTTTTAAAGTGATTCGGGACACTTGGGATGACGAACTAAGATGCTAGGAACGACTTTTAAAGTGACTCGGGATACTTGGGATGACGAACTAAGATGCTAGGAACGACTTTTAAAGTGATTCGGGATACTTGGGATGACGAACTAAGATGCTAGAAACGACTTTTAAAGTGATTCGGGATACTTGGGATGACGAACTAAGATGCTAGAAACGACTTTTAAAGTGATTCGGGATACTTGGGATGACGAACTAAGATGCTAGAAACGACTTTTGAAGTGATTCGGGACACTTGGGATGACGAACTAAGATGCTAGGAACGACTTTTAAATTGATTCGGGACACTTGGGATGACGAACTAAGATGCTAGGAACGACTTTTAAATTGATTCGGGACACTTGGGATGACGAACTAAGATGCTAGGAACGACTTTTAAAGTGATTCGGGACACTTGGGATGACGAACTAAGATGCTAGGAACGACTTTTAAAGTGATTCGGGATACTTGGGATGACGAACTAAGATGCTAGAAACGACTTTTAAAGTGATTCGGGATACTTGGGATGACGAACTAAGATGCTAGAAACGACTTTTGAAGTGATTCGGGACACTTGGGATGACGAACTAAGATGCTAGGAACGACTTTTAAATTGATTCGGGATACTTGGGATGACGAACTAAGATGCTAGAAACGACTTTTAAAGTGATTCGGGATACTTGGGATGACGAACTAAGATGCTAGAAACGACTTTTAAAGTGATTCGGGATACTTGGGATGACGAACTAAGATGCTAGAAACGACTTTTGAAGTGATTCGGGACACTTGGGATGACGAACTAAGATGCTAGGAACGACTTTTAAATTGATTCGGGACACTTGGGATGACGAACTAAGATGCTAGGAACGACTTTTAAATTGATTCGGGACACTTGGGATGACGAACTAAGATGCTAGGAACGACTTTTAAAGTGATTCGGGACACTTGGGATGACGAACTAAGATGCTAGGAACGACTTTTAAAGTGATTCGGGACACTTGGGATGACGAACTAAGATGCTAGGAACGACTTTTGAAGTGATTCGGGACACTTGGGATGACGAACTAAGATGCTAGGAACGACTTTTAAAGTGATTCGGGACACTTGGGATGACGAACTAAGATGCTAGGAACGACTTTTAAAGTGATTCGGGACACTTGGGATGACGAACTAAGATGCTAGGAACGACTTTTAAATTGATTCGGGATACTTGGGATGACGAACTAAGATGCTAGAAACGACTTTTAAAGTGATTCGGGATACTTGGGATGACGAACTAAGATGCTAGAAACGACTTTTAAAGTGATTCGGGACACTTGGGATGAAGAACTAAGATGCTAGGAACGACTTTTAAAGTGATTCGGGACACTTGGGATGACGAACTAAGATGCTAGGAACGTCTTTTAAAGTGATTCGGGATACTTATGATGACGAACTAAGATGCTAGGAACGACTTTTAAAGTGATTCGGGACACTTGGGATGACGAACTAAGATGCTAGGAACGACTTTTAAAGTGATTCGGGACACTTGGGATGACGAACTAAGATGCTAGAAACGACTTTTAAAGTGATTCGGGACACTTGGGATGACGAACTAAGATGCTAGGAACGACTTTTAAAGTGATTCGGGACACTTGGGATGACGAACTAAGATGCTAGGAACGACTTTTAAAGTGATTCGGGACACTTGGGATGACGAACTAAGATGCTAGGAACGACTATTAAATTGATTCGGGATACTTGGGATGACGAACTAAGATGCTAGAAACGACTTTTAAAGTGATTCGGGATACTTGGGATGACGAACTAAGATGCTAGAAACGACTTTTAAAGTGATTCGGGATACTTGGGATGACGAACTAAGATGCTAGAAACGACTTTTGAAGTGATTCGGGACACTTGGGATGACGAACTAAGATGCTAGGAACGACTTTTAAATTGATTCGGGACACTTGGGATGACAAACTAAGATGCTAGGAACGAGTTTTAAAGTGATTCGGGATACTTGGGATGACGAACTAAGATGCTAGAAACGACTTTTAAAGTGATTCGGGACACTTGGGATGACGAACTAAGATGCTAGGAACGACTTTTAAAGTGATTCGGGACACTTGGGATGACGAACTAAGATGCTAGGAACGACTTTTAAAGTGATTCGGGACACTTGGGATGACGAACTAAGATGCTAGAAACGACTTTTAAAGTGATTCGGGACACTTGGGATGACGAACTAAGATGCTAGGAACGACTTTTAAAGTGATTCGGGACACTTGGGATGACGAACTAAGATGCTAGGAACGACTTTTAAATTGATTCGGGATACTTGGGATGACGAACTAAGATGCTAGAAACGACTTTTAAAGTGATTCGGGATACTTGGGATGACGAACTAAGATGCTAGAAACGACTTTTAAAGTGATTCGGGACACTTGGGATGAAGAACTAAGATGCTAGGAACGACTTTTAAAGTGATTCGGGACACTTGGGATGACGAACTAAGATGCTAGGAACGACTTTTAAAGTGATTCGGGATACTTATGATGACGAACTAAGATGCTAGGAACGACTTTTAAAGTGATTCGGGACACTTGGGATGACGAACTAAGATGCTAGGAACGACTTTTAAAGTGATTCGGGACACTTGGGATGACGAACTAAGATGCTAGGAACGACTTTTAAAGTGATTCGGGACACTTGGGATGACGAACTAAGATGCTAGGAACGACTTTTAAATTGATTCGGGACACTTGGGATGACGAACTAAGATGCTAGGAACGACTTTTAAAGTGATTCGGGACACTTGGGATGACAAACTAAGATGCTAGGAACGAGTTTTAAAGTGATTCGGGATACTTGGGATGACGAACTAAGATGCTAGGAACGACTTTTGAAGTGATTCGGGACACTTGGGATGACGAACTAAGATGCTAGGAACGACTTTTAAAGTGATTCGGGACACTTGGGATGACGAACTAAGATGCTAGGAACGACTTTTAAAGTGATTCGGGACACTTGGGATGACGAACTAAGATGCTAGGAACGACTTTTAAATTGATTCGGGACACTTGGGATGACGAACTAAGATGCTAGGAACGACTTTTAAAGTGATTCGGGATACTTGGGATGACGAACTAAGATGCTAGAAACGACTTTTAAAGTGATTCGGGACACTTGGGATGACGAACTAAGATGCTAGGAACGACTTTTAAAGTGATTCGGGACACTTGGGATGACGAACTAAGATGCTAGGAACGACTTTTAAAGTGATTCGGGACACTTGGGATGACGAACTAAGATGCTAGGAACGACTTTTGAAGTGATTCGGGACACTTGGGATGACGAACTAAGATGCTAGGAACGACTTTTAAAGTGATTCGGGACACTTGAGATGACGAACTAAGATGCTAGGAACGACTTTTAAAGTGATTCGGGACACTTGGGATGACGAACTAAGATGCTAGGAACGACTTTTAAAGTGATTCGGGACACTTGGGATGACGAACTAAGATGCTAGGAACGACTTTTGAAGTGATTCGGGACACTTGGGATGACGAACTAAGATGCTAGGAACGACTTTTAAAGTGATTCGGGACACTTGGGATGACGAACTAAGATGCTAGGAACGACTTTTAAAGTGATTCGGGACACTTGGGATGACGAACTAAGATGCTAGGAACGACTTTTAAAGTGATTCGGGACACTTGGGATGACGAACTAAGATGCTAGGAACGACTTTTAAAGTGATTCGGGATACTTGGGATGACGAACTAAGATGCTAGAAACGACTTTTAAAGTGATTCGGGACACTTGGGATGACGAACTAAGATGCTAGGAACGACTTTTAAAGTGATTCGGGACACTTGGGATGACGAACTAAGATGCTAGGAACGACTTTTAAAGTGATTCGGGACACTTGGGATGACAAACTAAGATGCTAGGAACGAGTTTTAAAGTGATTCGGGATACTTGGGATGACGAACTAAGATGCTAGGAACGACTTTTAAAGTGATTCGGGATACTTGGGATGACGAACTAAGATGCTAGGAACGACTTTTGAAGTGATTCGGGACACTTGGGATGACGAACTAAGATGCTAGGAACGACTTTTAAAGTGATTCGGGACACTTGGGATGACAAACTAAGATGCTAGGAACGAGTTTTAAAGTGATTCGGGATACTTGGGATGACGAACTAAGATGCTAGGAACGACTTTTGAAGTGATTCGGGACGCTTGGGATGACGAACTAAGATGCTAGGAACGACTTTTAAAGTGATTCGGGACACTTGGGATGACGAACTTAGATGCTAGGAACGACTTTTAAATTGATTCGGGACACTTGGGATGACGAACTAAGATGCTAGGAACGACTTTTAAAGTGATTCGGGATACTTGGGATGACGAACTAAGATGCTAGAAACGACTTTTAAAGTGATTCGGGACACTTGGGATGACGAACTAAGATGCTAGGAACGACTTTTAAAGTGATTCGGGACACTTGGGATGACGAACTAAGATGCTAGGAACGACTTTTAAAGTGATTCGGGACACTTGGGATGACAAACTAAGATGCTAGGAACGAGTTTTAAAGTGATTCGGGATACTTGGGATGACGAACTAAGATGCTAGGAACGACTTTTGAAGTGATTCGGGACACTTGGGATGACGAACTAAGATGCTAGGAACGACTTTTAAAGTGATTCGGGACACTTGGGATGACGAACTAAGATGCTAGGAACGACTTTTAAAGTGATTCGGGACACTTGGGATGACGAACTAAGATGCTAGGAACGACTTTTAAATTGATTCGGGACACTTGGGATGACGAACTAAGATGCTAGGAACGACTTTTAAAGTGATTCGGGATACTTGGGATGACGAACTAAGATGCTAGAAACGACTTTTAAAGTGATTCGGGACACTTGGGATGACGAACTAAGATGCTAGGAACGACTTTTAAAGTGATTCGGGACACTTGGGATGACGAACTAAGATGCTAGGAACGACTTTTGAAGTGATTCGGGACACTTGGGATGACGAACTAAGATGCTAGGAACGACTTTTAAAGTGATTCGGGACACTTGAGATGACGAACTAAGATGCTAGGAACGACTTTTAAATTGATTCGGGACACTTGGGATGACGAACTAAGATGCTAGGAACGACTTTTAAAGTGATTCGGGACACTTGGGATGACGAACTAAGATGCTAGGAACGACTTTTAAAGTGATTCGGGACACTTGGGATGACGAACTAAGATGCTAGGAACGACTTTTGAAGTGATTCGGGACACTTGGGATGACGAACTAAGATGCTAGGAACGACTTTTAAAGTGATTCGGGACACTTGGGATGACGAACTTAGATGCTAGGAACGACTTTTAAAGTGATTCGGGACACTTGGGATGACGAACTAAGATGCTAGGAACGACTTTTAAAGTGATTCGGGACACTTGGGATGACGAACTAAGATGCTAGGAACGACTTTTAAAGTGATTCGGGACACTTGGGATGACGAACTAAGATGCTAGGAACGACTTTTAAAGTGATTCGGGACACTTGGGATGACGAACTAAGATGCTAGGAACGACTTTTGAAGTGATTCGGGACACTTGGGATGACGAACTAAGATGCTAGGAACGACTTTTAAAGTGATTCGGGACACTTGGGATGACGAACTAAGATGCTAGGAACGACTTTTAAAGTGATTCGGGACACTTGGGATGACAAACTAAGATGCTAGGAACGACTTTTAAAGTGATTCGGGATACTTGGGATGACGAACTAAGATGCTAGGAACGACTTTTGAAGTGATTCGGGACACTTGGGATGACGAACTAAGATGCTAGGAACGACTTTTAAAGTGATTCGGGACACTTGGGATGACGAACTAAGATGCTAGGAACGAGTTTTAAAGTGATTCGGGACACTTGGGATGACAAACTAAGATGCTAGGAACGAGTTTTAAAGTGATTCGGGATACTTGGGATGACGAACTAAGATGCTAGAAACGACTTTTAAAGTGATTCGGGATACTTGGGATGACGAACTAAGATGCTAGGAACGACTTTTAAAGTGATTCGGGACACTTGGGATGACGAACTAAGATGCTAGGAACGACTTTTAAAGTGATTCGGGACACTTGGGATGACAAACTAAGATGCTAGGAACGAGTTTTAAAGTGATTCGGGATACTTGGGATGACGAACTAAGATGCTAGAAACGACTTTTAAAGTGATTCGGGACACTTGGGATGACGAACTAAGATGCTAGGAACGACTTTTAAAGTGATTCGGGACACTTGGGATGACGAACTAAGATGCTAGGAACGACTTTTAAAGTGATTCGGGACACTTGGGATGACGAACTAAGATGCTAGGAACGACTTTTGAAGTGATTCGGGACACTTGGGATGACGAACTAAGATGCTAGGAACGACTTTTAAAGTGATTCGGGACACTTGGGATGACGAACTAAGATGCTAGGAACGACTTTTAAATTGATTCGGGACACTTGGGATGACGAAGTAAGATGCTAGGAACGACTTTTAAAGTGATTCGGGACACTTGGGATGACGAACTAAGATACTAGGAACGACTTTTAAAGTGATTCGGGACACTTGGGATGACGAACTAAGATGCTAGGAACGACTTTTAAATTGATTCGGGACACTTGGGATGACGAACTAAGATGCTAGGAACGACTTTTAAAGTGATTCGGGATACTTGGGATGACGAACTAAGATGCTAGGAACGACTTTTAAAGTGATTCGGGACACTTGGGATGACGAACTAAGATGCTAGGAACGACTTTTAAAGTGATTCGGGACACTTGGGATGACGAACTAAGATGCTAGGAACGACTTTTAAATTGATTCGGGACACTTGGGATGACGAACTAAGATGCTAGGAACGACTTTTAAAGTGATTCGGGATACTTGGGATGACGAACTAAGATGCTAGAAACGACTTTTAAAGTGATTCGGGACACTTGGGATGACGAACTAAGATGCTAGGAACGACTTTTAAAGTGATTCGGGACACTTGGGATGACGAACTAAGATGCTAGGAACGAGTTTTAAAGTGATTCGGGACACTTGGGATGACAAACTAAGATGCTAGGAACGAGTTTTAAAGTGATTCGGGATACTTGGGATGACGAACTAAGATGCTAGAAACGACTTTTAAAGTGATTCGGGACACTTGGGATGACGAACTAAGATGCTAGGAACGACTTTTAAATTGATTCCGCACACTTGGGATGACGAACTAAGATGCTAGGAACGACTTTTGAAGTGATTCGGGACACTTGGGATGACGAACTAAGATGCTAGGAACGACTTTTAAAGTGATTCGGGACACTTGGGATGACGAACTAAGATGCTAGGAACGACTTTTAAAGTGATTCGGGACACTTGGGATGACGAACTAAGATGCTAGGAACGACTTTTAAATTGATTCGGGACACTTGGGATGACGAACTAAGATGCTAGGAACGACTTTTAAAGTGATTCGGGATACTTGGGATGACGAACTAAGATGCTAGAAACGACTTTTAAAGTGATTCGGGACACTTGGGATGACGAACTAAGATGCTAGGAACGACTTTTAAAGTGATTCGGGACACTTGGGATGACGAACTAAGATGCTAGGAACGACTTTTGAAGTGATTCGGGACACTTGGGATGACGAACTAAGATGCTAGGAACGACTTTTAAAGTGATTCGGGACACTTGGGATGACGAACTAAGATGCTAGGAACGACTTTTAAAGTGATTCGGGACACTTGGGATGACAAACTAAGATGCTAGGAACGACTTTTAAAGTGATTCGGGATACTTGGGATGACGAACTAAGATGCTAGGAACGACTTTTGAAGTGATTCGGGACACTTGGGATGACGAACTAAGATGCTAGGAACGACTTTTAAAGTGATTCGGGACACTTGGGATGACGAACTAAGATGCTAGGAACGAGTTTTAAAGTGATTCGGGACACTTGGGATGACAAACTAAGATGCTAGGAACGAGTTTTAAAGTGATTCGGGATACTTGGGATGACGAACTAAGATGCTAGAAACGACTTTTAAAGTGATTCGGGACACTTGGGATGACGAACTAAGATGCTAGGAACGACTTTTAAAGTGATTCGGGATACTTGGGATGACGAACTAAGATGCTAGGAACGACTTTTAAAGTGATTCGGGACACTTGGGATGACGAACTAAGATGCTAGGAACGACTTTTGAAGTGATTCGGGACACTTGGGATGACGAACTAAGATGCTAGGAACGACTTTTAAAGTGATTCGGGACACTTGGGATGACGAACTAAGATGCTAGGAACGACTTTTAAATTGATTCGGGACACTTGGGATGACGAAGTAAGATGCTAGGAACGACTTTTAAAGTGATTCGGGACACTTGGGATGACGAACTAAGATGCTAGGAACGACTTTTAAAGTGATTCGGGACACTTGGGATGACGAACTAAGATGCTAGGAACGACTTTTAAATTGATTCGGGACACTTGGGATGACGAACTAAGATGCTAGGAACGACTTTTAAAGTGATTCGGGATACTTGGGATGACGAACTAAGATGCTAGGAACGACTTTTGAAGTGATTCGGGACACTTGGGATGACGAACTAAGATGCTAGGAACGACTTTTAAAGTGATTCGGGACACTTGGGATGACAAACTAAGATGCTAGGAACGAGTTTTAAAGTGATTCGGGATACTTGGGATGACGAACTAAGATGCTAGAAACGACTTTTAAAGTGATTCGGGACACTTGGGATGACGAACTAAGATGCTAGGAACGACTTTTAAATTGATTCCGCACACTTGGGATGACGAACTAAGATGCTAGGAACGACTTTTAAAGTGATTCGGGACACTTGGGATGACGAACTAAGATGCTAGGAACGACTTTTAAAGTGATTCGGGACACTTGGGATGACGAACTAAGATGCTAGGAACGACTTTTAAAGTGATTCGGGACACTTGGGATGACGAACTAAGATGCTAGGAACGACTTTTAAATTGATTCGGGACACTTGGGATGACGAACTAAGATGCTAGGAACGACTTTTAAAGTGATTCGGGATACTTGGGATGACGAACTAAGATGCAAGAAACGACTTTTAAAGTGATTCGGGACACTTGGGATGACGAACTAAGATGCTAGGAACGACTTTTAAAGTGATTCGGGACACTTGGGATGACGAACTAAGATGCTAGGAACGACTTTTAAAGTGATTCGGGACACTTGGGATGACAAACTAAGATGCTAGGAACGAGTTTTAAAGTGATTCGGGATACTTGGGATGACGAACTAAGATGCTAGAAACGACTTTTAAAGTGATTCGGGACACTTGGGATGACGAACTAAGATGCTAGGAACGACTTTTAAAGTGATTCGGGATACTTGGGATGACGAACTAAGATGCTAGGAACGACTTTTAAAGTGATTCGGGACACTTGGGATGACGAACTAAGATGCTAGGAACGACTTTTGAAGTGATTCGGGACACTTGGGATGACGAACTAAGATGCTAGGAACGACTTTTAAAGTGATTCGGGACACTTGGGATGACGAACTAAGATGCTAGGAACGACTTTTAAAGTGACTCGGGATACTTGGGATGACGAACTAAGATGCTAGGAACGACTTTTAAATTGATTCGGGACACTTGGGATGACGAACTAAGATGCTAGGAACGACTTTTAAAGTGATTCGGGACACTTGGGATGACAAACTAAGATGCTAGGAACGAGTTTTAAAGTGATTCGGGATACTTGGGATGACGAACTAAGATGCTAGAAACGACTTTTAAAGTGATTCGGGACACTTGGGATGACGAACTAAGATGCTAGGAACGAGTTTTAAAGTGATTCGGGATACTTGGGATGACGAACTAAGATGCTAGAAACGACTTTTAAAGTGATTCGGGATACTTGGGATGACGAACTAAGATGCTAGAAACGACTTTTAAAGTGATTCGGGATACTTGGGATGACGAACTAAGATGCTAGAAACGACTTTTAAAGTGATTCGGGACACTTGGGATGAAGAACTTAGATGCTAGGAACGACTTTTAAAGTGATTCGGGACACTTGGGATGACCAACTAAGATGCTAGGAACGACTTTTAAAGTGATTCGGGATACTTATGATGACGAACTAAGATGCTAGGAACGACTTTTAAAGTGATTCGGGACACTTGGGATGACGAACTAAGATGCTAGGAACGACTTTTAAAGTGATTCGGGACACTTGGGATGACGAACTAAGATGCTAGGAACGACTTTTAAATTGATTCGGGACACTTGGGATGACGAACTAAGATGCTAGGAACGACTTTTAAAGTGATTCGGGACACTTGGGATGACAAACTAAGATGCTAGGAACGAGTTTTAAAGTGATTCGGGACACTTGGGATGACGAACTAAGATGCTAGGAACGACTTTTAAAGTGATTCGGGACACTTGGGATGACGAACTAAGATGCTAGGAACGACTTTTGAAGTGATTCGGGACACTTGGGATGACGAACTAAGATGCTAGGAACGACTTTTAAAGTGATTCGGGACACTTGGGATGACGAACTAAGATGCTAGGAACGACTTTTAAAGTGACTCGGGATACTTGGGATGACGAACTAAGATGCTAGGAACGACTTTTAAATTGATTCGGGACACTTGGGATGACGAACTAAGATGCTAGAAACGACTTTTAAAGTGATTCGGGATACTTGGGATGACGAACTAAGATGCTAGGAACGACTTTTAAAGTGATTCGGGACACTTGGGATAACGAACTAAGATGCTAGGAACGACTTTTAAAGTGATTCGGGACACTTGGGATGACGAACTAAGATGCTAGAAACGACTTTTAAAGTGATTCGGGACACTTGGAATGACGAACTAAGATGCCAGGAACAACTTTTAAAGTGATTCGGGACACTTGGGATGACGAACTAAGATGCTTGGAACGACTTTTAAAGTGATTCGGGACACTTGGGATAACGAACTAAGATGCTAGGAACGACTTTTAAAGTGATTCGGGACACTTGGGATGACGAACTAAGATGCCAGGAGCGACTTTTAAAGTGATTCGGGACACTTGGGATGACGAACTAAGATGCTAGGAACGACTTTTAAAGTGATTCGGGACACTTGGGATGACGAACTAAGATGCTAGGAACGACTTTTAAAGTGATTCGGGACACTTGGAATGACGAACTAAGATGCCAGGAACGACTTTTAAAGTGATTCGGGACACTTGGGATAACGAACTAAGATGCTAGGAACGACTTTTAAAGTGATTCGGGACACTTGGGATGACGAACTAAGATGCTAGGAACGACTTTTAAAGTGATTCGGGACACTTGGAATGACGAACTAAGATGCCAGGAACGACTTTTAAAGTGATTCGGGACACTTGGGATGACGAACTAAGATGCTAGGAACGACTTTTAAAGTGATTCGGGACACTTGGGATGACGAACTAAGATGCCAGGAACGACTTTTAAAGTGATTCGGGACACTTGGGATGACGAACTAAGATGCTAGGAACGACTTTTAAAGTGATTCGGGACACTTGGGATAACGAACTAAGATGCTAGGAACGACTTTTAAAGTGATTCGGGACACTTGGGATGACGAACTAAGATGCAAGAAACGACTTTTAAAGTGATTCGGGACACTTGGGATGACGAACTTAGATGCTAGAAACGACTTTTAAAGTGATTCGGGACACTTGGGATGACGAACTAAGATGCTAGGAACGACTTTTAAAGTGATTCGGGATACTTGGGATGACGAACTAAGATGCAAGAAACGACTTTTAAAGTGATTCGGGACACTTGGGATGACGAACTAAGATGCTAGGAACGACTTTTAAAGTGATTCGGGACACTTGGGATGACGAACTAAGATGCTAGGAACGACTTTTAAAGTGATTCGGGACACTTGGGATGACGAACTAAGATGCTAGGAACGACTTTTAAAGTGATTCGGGACACTTGGAATGACGAACTAAGATGCCAGGAACGACTTTTAAAGTGATTCGGGACACTTGGGATAACGAACTAAGATGCTAGGAACGACTTTTAAAGTGATTCGGGACACTTGGGATGACGAACTAAGATGCTAGGAACGACTTTTAAAGTGATTCGGGACACTTGGAATGACGAACTAAGATGCCAGGAACGACTTTTAAAGTGATTCGGGACACTTGGGATGACGAACTAAGATGCTAGGAACGACTTTTAAAGTGATTCGGGACACTTGGAATGACGAACTAAGATGCCAGGAACGACTTTTAAAGTGATTCGGGACACTTGGGATGACGAACTAAGATGCTAGGAACGACTTTTAAAGTGATTCGGGACACTTGGAATGACGAACTAAGATGCCAGGAACAACTTTTAAAGTGATTCGGGACACTTGGGATGACGAACTAAGATGCCAGGAACAACTTTTAAAGTGATTCGGGATACTTGGGATGACGAACTAAGATGCAAGAAACGACTTTTAAAGTGATTCGGGACACTTGGGATGACGAACTAAGATGCTAGGAACGACTTTTAAAGTGATTCGGGACACTTGGGATGACGAACTAAGATGCTAGGAACGACTTTTAAAGTGATTCGGGACACTTGGAATGACGAACTAAGATGCCAGGAACAACTTTTAAAGTGATTCGGGACACTTGGGATGACGAACTAAGATGCTTGGAACGACTTTTAAAGTGATTCGGGACACTTGGGATGACGAACTAAGATGCTAGGAACGACTTTTAAAGTGATTCGGGACACTTGGAATGACGAACTAAGATGCCAGGAACGACTTTTAAAGTGATTCGGGACACTTGGGATAACGAACTAAGATGCTAGGAACGACTTTTAAAGTGATTCGGGACACTTGGGATGACGAACTAAGATGCTAGGAACGACTTTTAAAGTGATTCGGGACACTTGGAATGACGAACTAAGATGCCAGGAACAACTTTTAAAGTGATTCGGGACACTTGGGATGACGAACTAAGATGCTAGGAACGACTTTTAAAGTGATTCGGGACACTTGGGATGACGAACTAAGATGCTAGGAACGACTTTTAAAGTGATTCGGGACACTTGGGATGACGAACTAAGATGCAAGAAACGACTTTTAAAGTGATTCGGGACACTTGGGATGACGAACTTAGATGCTAGAAACGACTTTTAAAGTGATTCGGGACACTTGGGATGACGAACTAAGATGCTAGGAACGACTTTTAAAGTGATTCGGGATACTTGGGATGACGAACTAAGATGCAAGAAACGACTTTTAAAGTGATTCGGGACACTTGGGATGACGAACTAAGATGCTAGGAACGACTTTTAAAGTGATTCGGGACACTTGGGATGACGAACTAAGATGCTAGGAACGACTTTTAAAGTGATTCGGGACACTTGGGATGACGAACTAAGATGCTAGGAACGACTTTTAAAGTGATTCGGGACACTTGGAATGACGAACTAAGATGCCAGGAACGACTTTTAAAGTGATTCGGGACACTTGGGATAACGAACTAAGATGCTAGGAACGACTTTTAAAGTGATTCGGGACACTTGGGATGACGAACTAAGATGCTAGGAACGACTTTTAAAGTGATTCGGGACACTTGGAATGACGAACTAAGATGCCAGGAACGACTTTTAAAGTGATTCGGGACACTTGGGATGACGAACTAAGATGCTAGGAACGACTTTTAAAGTGATTCGGGACACTTGGAATGACGAACTAAGATGCCAGGAACGACTTTTAAAGTGATTCGGGACACTTGGGATGACGAACTAAGATGCTAGGAACGACTTTTAAAGTGATTCGGGACACTTGGAATGACGAACTAAGATGCCAGGAACAACTTTTAAAGTGATTCGGGACACTTGGGATGACGAACTAAGATGCTAGGAACGACTTTTAAAGTGATTCGGGATACTTGGGATGACGAACTAAGATGCAAGAAACGACTTTTAAAGTGATTCGGGACACTTGGGATGACGAACTAAGATGCTAGGAACGACTTTTAAAGTGATTCGGGACACTTGGGATGACGAACTAAGATGCTAGGAACGACTTTTAAAGTGATTCGGGACACTTGGAATGACGAACTAAGATGCCAGGAACAACTTTTAAAGTGATTCGGGACACTTGGGATGACGAACTAAGATGCTTGGAACGACTTTTAAAGTGATTCGGGACACTTGGGATGACGAACTAAGATGCTAGGAACGACTTTTAAAGTGATTCGGGACACTTGGAATGACGAACTAAGATGCCAGGAACGACTTTTAAAGTGATTCGGGACACTTGGGATAACGAACTAAGATGCTAGGAACGACTTTTAAAGTGATTCGGGACACTTGGGATGACGAACTAAGATGCTAGGAACGACTTTTAAAGTGATTCGGGACACTTGGAATGACGAACTAAGATGCCAGGAACGACTTTTAAAGTGATTCGGGACACTTGGGATGACGAACTAAGATGCTAGGAACGACTTTTAAAGTGATTCGGGACACTTGGAATGACGAACTAAGATGCCAGGAACAACTTTTAAAGTGATTCGGGACACTTGGGATGACGAACTAAGATGCTAGGAACGACTTTTAAAGTGATTCGGGACACTTGGGATGACGAACTAAGATGCTAGGAACGACTTTTAAAGTGATTCGGGACACTTGGGATGACGAACTAAGATGCAAGAAACGACTTTTAAAGTGATTCGGGACACTTGGGATGACGAACTTAGATGCTAGAAACGACTTTTAAAGTGATTCGGGACACTTGGGATGACGAACTAAGATGCTAGGAACGACTTTTAAAGTGATTCGGGATACTTGGGATGACGAACTAAGATGCAAGAAACGACTTTTAAAGTGATTCGGGATACTTGGGATGACGAACTAAGATGCTAGAAACGACTTTTAAAGTGATTCGGGATACTTAGGATGACGAACTAAGATGCAAGAAACGACTTTTAAAGTTATTCGGGATACTTAGGATGACGAACTAAGATGCTAGGAACGACTTTTAAAGTGATTCGGGACACTTGGGATGACGAACTAAGATGCTAGGAACGACTTTTAAAGTGATTCGGGACACTTGGGATGACGAACTAAGATGCTAGGAACGACTTTTAACGTGATTCGGGATACTTGGGATGACGAACTTAGATGCTAGAAACGACTTTTAAAGTTATTCGGGACACTTGGGATGACGAACTAAGATGCTAGAAACGACTTTTAAAGTGATTCGGTATACTTGGGATGACGATCTAAGATGCTAGGAACGACTTTTAAAGTGATTCGGTATACTTGGGATGACGAACTAAGATGCTAGGAACGACTTTTAAAGTGATTCGGTATACTTGGGATGACGAACTAAGATGCTAGAAACTACTTTTAAAGTGATTCGGTATACTTGGGATGACGAACTAAGATGCTAGGAACGACTTTTAAAGTGATTCGGTATACTTGGGATGACGATCTAAGATGCTAGGAACGACTTTTAAAGTGATTCGGGATACTTAGGATGACGAACTAAGATGCAAGAAACGACTTTTAAAGTGTTTCGGGATACTTGGGATGACGAACTAAGATGCTAGGAACGACTTTTAAAGTGATTCGGGACACTTGGGATGACGAACTAAGATGCTAGGAACGACTTTTAAAGTGATTCGGGATACTTGGGATGACGAACTTAGATGCTAGAAACGACTTTTAAAGTGATTCGGTATACTTGGGATGACGAACTAAGATGCAAGAAACGACTTTTAAAGTGATTCGGGACACTTGGGATGACGAACTAAGATGCTAGGAACGACTTTTAAAGTGATTCGGGATACTTGGGATGACGAACTTAGATGCTAGAAACGACTTTTAAAGTTATTCGGGACACTTGGAATGACGAACTAAGATGCTAGGAACGACTTTTAAAGTGATTCGGGACACTTGGGATGACGAACTAAGATGCTAGAAACGACTTTTAAAGTGATTCGGGACACTTGGGATGACGAACCAAGATGCTAGGAACGACTTTTAAAGTGATTCGGGACACTTGGGATGACGAACTAAGATGCTAGGAACGACTTTTAAAGTGATTCGGGATACTTGGGATGACGAACTTAGATGCTAGAAACGACTTTTAAAGTTATTCGGGACACTTGGGATGACGAACTAAGATGCTAGGAACGACTTTTAAAGTGATTCGGGATACTTGGGATGACGAACCAAGATGCTAGGAACGACTTTTAAAGTGTTTCGGGATACTTGGGATGACGAACCAAGATGCTAGGAACGACTTTTAAAGTGATTCGGGACACTTGGGATGACGAACTAAGATGCTAGGAACGACTTTTAAAGTGATTCGGGACACTTGGAATGACGAACTAAGATGCCAGGAACGACTTTTAAAGTGATTCGGGACACTTGGGATGACGAACTAAGATGCTAGGAACGACTTTTAAAGTGATTCGGGACACTTGGAATGACGAACTAAGATGCCAGGAACAACTTTTAAAGTGATTCGGGACACTTGGGATGACGAACTAAGATGCTAGGAACGACTTTTAAAGTGATTCGGGACACTTGGGATGACGAACTAAGATGCTAGGAACGACTTTTAAAGTGATTCGGGACACTTGGGATGACGAACTAAGATGCAAGAAACGACTTTTAAAGTGATTCGGGACACTTGGGATGACGAACTTAGATGCTAGAAACGACTTTTAAAGTGATTCGGGACACTTGGGATGACGAACTAAGATGCTAGGAACGACTTTTAAAGTGATTCGGGATACTTGGGATGACGAACTAAGATGCAAGAAACGACTTTTAAAGTGATTCGGGACACTTGGGATGACGAACTAAGATGCTAGGAACGACTTTTAAAGTGATTCGGGATACTTAGGATGACGAACTAAGATGCAAGAAACGACTTTTAAAGTTATTCGGGATACTTAGGATGACGAACTAAGATGCTAGGAACGACTTTTAAAGTGATTCGGGACACTTGGGATGACGAACTAAGATGCTAGGAACGACTTTTAAAGTGATTCGGGACACTTGGGATGACGAACTAAGATGCTAGGAACGACTTTTAACGTGATTCGGGATACTTGGGATGACGAACTTAGATGCTAGAAACGACTTTTAAAGTTATTCGGGACACTTGGGATGACGAACTAAGATGCTAGAAACGACTTTTAAAGTGATTCGGTATACTTGGGATGACGATCTAAGATGCTAGGAACGACTTTTAAAGTGATTCGGTATACTTGGGATGACGAACTAAGATGCTAGGAACGACTTTTAAAGTGATTCGGTATACTTGGGATGACGAACTAAGATGCTAGAAACTACTTTTAAAGTGATTCGGTATACTTGGGATGACGAACTAAGATGCTAGGAACGACTTTTAAAGTGATTCGGTATACTTGGGATGACGATCTAAGATGCTAGGAACGACTTTTAAAGTGATTCGGGATACTTAGGATGACGAACTAAGATGCAAGAAACGACTTTTAAAGTGTTTCGGGATACTTGGGATGACGAACTAAGATGCTAGGAACGACTTTTAAAGTGATTCGGGACACTTGGGATGACGAACTAAGATGCTAGGAACGACTTTTAAAGTGATTCGGGATACTTGGGATGACGAACTTAGATGCTAGAAACGACTTTTAAAGTGATTCGGTATACTTGGGATGACGAACTAAGATGCAAGAAACGACTTTTAAAGTGATTCGGGACACTTGGGATGACGAACTAAGATGCTAGGAACGACTTTTAAAGTGATTCGGGATACTTGGGATGACGAACTTAGATGCTAGAAACGACTTTTAAAGTTATTCGGGACACTTGGAATGACGAACTAAGATGCTAGGAACGACTTTTAAAGTGATTCGGGACACTTGGGATGACGAACTAAGATGCTAGAAACGACTTTTAAAGTGATTCGGGACACTTGGGATGACGAACCAAGATGCTAGGAACGACTTTTAAAGTGATTCGGGACACTTGGGATGACGAACTAAGATGCTAGGAACGACTTTTAAAGTGATTCGGGATACTTGGGATGACGAACTTAGATGCTAGAAACGACTTTTAAAGTTATTCGGGACACTTGGGATGACGAACTAAGATGCTAGGAACGACTTTTAAAGTGATTCGGGATACTTGGGATGACGAACCAAGATGCTAGGAACGACTTTTAAAGTGTTTCGGGATACTTGGGATGACGAACCAAGATGCTAGGAACGACTTTTAAAGTGATTCGGGACACTTGGGATGACGAACTAAGATGCTAGGAACGACTTTTAAAGTGATTCGGGACACTTGGAATGACGAACTAAGATGCCAGGAACGACTTTTAAAGTGATTCGGGACACTTGGGATGACGAACTAAGATGCTAGGAACGACTTTTAAAGTGATTCGGGACACTTGGAATGACGAACTAAGATGCCAGGAACAACTTTTAAAGTGATTCGGGACACTTGGGATGACGAACTAAGATGCTTGGAACGACTTTTAAAGTGATTCGGGACACTTGGGATGACGAACTAAGATGCTAGGAACGACTTTTAAAGTGATTCGGGACACTTGGGATGACGAACTAAGATGCAAGAAACGACTTTTAAAGTGATTCGGGACACTTGGGATGACGAACTTAGATGCTAGAAACGACTTTTAAAGTGATTCGGGACACTTGGGATGACGAACTAAGATGCTAGGAACGACTTTTAACGTGATTCGGGATACTTGGGATGACGAACTTAGATGCTAGAAACGACTTTTAAAGTTATTCGGGACACTTGGGATGACGAACTAAGATGCTAGAAACGACTTTTAAAGTGATTCGGTATACTTGGGATGACGATCTAAGATGCTAGGAACGACTTTTAAAGTGATTCGGTATACTTGGGATGACGAACTAAGATGCTAGGAACGACTTTTAAAGTGACTCGGTATACTTGGGATGACGAACTAAGATGCTAGAAACTACTTTTAAAGTGATTCGGTATACTTGGGATGACGAACTAAGATGCTAGGAACGACTTTTAAAGTGATTCGGTATACTTGGGATGACGATCTAAGATGCTAGGAACGACTTTTAAAGTGATTCGGGATACTTAGGATGACGAACTAAGATGCAAGAAACGACTTTTAAAGTGTTTCGGGATACTTGGGATGACGAACTAAGATGCTAGGAACGACTTTTAAAGTGATTCGGGACACTTGGGATGACGAACTAAGATGCTAGGAACGACTTTTAAAGTGATTCGGGATACTTGGGATGACGAACTTAGATGCTAGAAACGACTTTTAAAGTGATTCGGTATACTTGGGATGACGAACTAAGATGCTAGGAACGACTTTTAAAGTGATTCGGTATACTTGGGATGACGAACTAAGATGCTAGGAACGACTTTTAAAGTGATTCGGGATACTTAGGATGACGAACTAAGATGCTAGGAACGACTTTTAAAGTGATTCGGGACACTTGGGATGACGAACTAAGATGCTAGAAACGACTTTTAAAGTGATTCGGGACACTTGGGATGACGAACCAAGATGCTAGGAACGACTTTTAAAGTGATTCGGGACACTTGGGATGACGAACTAAGATGCTAGGAACGACTTTTAAAGTGATTCGGGATACTTGGGATGACGAACTTAGATGCTAGAAACGACTTTTAAAGTGATTCGGGACACTTGGGATGACGAACTAAGATGCTAGGAACGACTTTTAAAGTGATTCGGGATACTTGGGATGACGAACTAAGATGCAAGAAACGACTTTTAAAGTGATTCGGGACACTTGGGATGACGAACTAAGATGCTAGGAACGACTTTTAAAGTGATTCGGGATACTTGGGATGACGAACCAAGATGCTAGGAACGACTTTTAAAGTGTTTCGGGATACTTGGGATGACGAACCAAGATGCTAGGAACGACTTTTAAAGTGATTCGGGACACTTGGGATGACGAACTAAGATGCTAGGAACGACTTTTAAAGTGATTCGGGATACTTGGGATGACGAACTTAGATGCTAGAAACGACTTTTAAAGTTATTCGGGACACTTGGGATGACGAACTAAGATGCTAGGAACGACTTTTAAAGTGATTCGGGATACTTGGGATGACGAACTTAGATGCTAGAAACGACTTTTAAAGTTATTCGGGACACTTGGGATGACGAACTAAGATGCTAGGAACGACTTTTAAAGTGATTCGGGACATTTGGGATGACGAACTAAGATGCAAGAAACGACTTTTAAAGTGATTCGGGATACTTAGGATGACGAACTAAGATGCTAGGAACGACTTTTAAAGTGATTCGGGACACTTGGGATGACGAACTAAGATGCTAGAAACGACTTTTAAAGTGATTCGGGACACTTGGGATGACGAACTAAGATGCTAGAAACGACTTTTAAAGTGATTCGGGATACTTAGGATGACGAACTAAGATGCTAGGAACGACTTTTAAAGTGATTCGGGATACTTAGGATGACGAACTAAGATGCAAGAAACGACTTTTAAAGTGTTTCGGGATACTTGGGATGACGAACCAAGATGCTAGGAACGACTTTTAAAGTGATTCGGGACACTTGGGATGACGAACTAAGATGCTAGGAACGACTTTTAAAGTGATTCGGGATACTTGGGATGACGAACTTAGATGCTAGAAACGACTTTTAAAGTTATTCGGGACACTTGGGATGACGAACTAAGATGCTAGGAACGACTTTTAAAGTGATTCGGGATACTTGGGATGACGAACTAAGATGCAAGAAACGACTTTTAAAGTGATTCGGGACACTTGGGATGACGAACTAAGATGCTAGGAACGACTTTTAAAGTGATTCGGGACACTTGGGATGACGAACTTAGATGCTAGGAACGACTTTTAAAGTGATTCGGGACACTTGGGATGACGAACATAGATGCTAGGAACGACTTTTAAAGTGATTCGGGACACTTGGGATGACGAACTAAGATGCTAGAAACGACTTTTAAAGTGATTCGGGATACTTAGGATGACGAACTAAGATGCTAGGAACGACTTTTAAAGTGATTCGGGACACTTGGGATGACGAACTAAGATGCTAGGAACGACTTTTAAAGTGATTCGGGATACTTGGGATGACGAACTTAGATGCTAGAAACGACTTTTAAAGTTATTCGGGACACTTGGGATGACGAACTAAGATGCTAGAAACGACTTTTAAAGTGATTCGGTATACTTGGGATGACGATCTAAGATGCTAGGAACGACTTTTAAAGTGATTCGGGATACTTAGGATGACGAACTAAGATGCAAGAAACGACTTTTAAAGTGATTCGGGACACTTGGGATGACGAACTAAGATGCTAGAAACGACTTTTAAAGTGATTCGGGACACTTGGGATGACGAACCAAGATGCTAGGAACGACTTTTAAAGTGATTCGGGACACTTGGGATGACGAACTAAGATGCTAGGAACGACTTTTAAAGTGATTCGGGACACTTGGGATGACGAACTAAGATGCTAGGAACGACTTTTAAAGTGATTCGGGATACTTGGGATGACGAACTTAGATGCTAGAAACGACTTTTAAAGTTATTCGGGACACTTGGGATGACGAACTAAGATGCTAGGAACGACTTTTAAAGTGATTCGGGATACTTGGGATGACGAACTAAGATGCAAGAAACGACTTTTAAAGTGATTCGGGACACTTGGGATGACGAACCAAGATGCTAGGAACGACTTTTAAAGTGATTCGGGACACTTGGGATGACGAACTAAGATGCTAGGAACGACTTTTAAAGTGATTCGGGATACTTGGGATGACGAACTTAGATGCTAGAAACGACTTTTAAAGTTATTCGGGACACTTGGGATGACGAACTAAGATGCTAGGAACGACTTTTAAAGTGATTCGGGATACTTGGGATGACGAACTAAGATGCAAGAAACGACTTTTAAAGTGATTCGGGACACTTGGGATGACGAACTAAGATGCTAGGAACGACTTTTAAAGTGATTCGGGATACTTGGGATGACGAACCAAGATGCTAGGAACGACTTTTAAAGTGTTTCGGGATACTTGGGATGACGAACCAAGATGCTAGGAACGACTTTTAAAGTGATTCGGGACACTTGGGATGACGAACTAAGATGCTAGGAACGACTTTTAAAGTGATTCGGGATACTTGGGATGACGAACTAAGATGCAAGAAACGACTTTTAAAGTGATTCGGGACACTTGGGATGACGAACTAAGATGCTAGGAACGACTTTTAAAGTGATTCGGGATACTTGGGATGACGAACTTAGATGCTAGAAACGACTTTTAAAGTTATTCGGGACACTTGGGATGACGAACTAAGATGCTAGGAACGACTTTTAAAGTGATTCGGGACACTTGGGATGACGAACTTAGATGCTAGGAACGACTTTTAAAGTGATTCGGGATACTTGGGATGACGAACTTAGATGCTAGAAACGACTTTTAAAGTTATTCGGGACACTTGGGATGACGAACTAAGATGCTAGGAACGACTTTTAAAGTGATTCGGGATACTTGGGATGACGAACTAAGATGCAAGAAACGACTTTTAAAGTGATTCGGGACACTTGGGATGACGAACTAAGATGCTAGGAACGACTTTTAAAGTGATTCGGGACACTTGGGATGACGAACTTAGATGCTAGGAACGACTTTTAAAGTGATTCGGGACACTTGGGATGACGAACATAGATGCTAGGAACGACTTTTAAAGTGATTCGGGACACTTGGGATGACGAACTAAGATGCTAGAAACGACTTTTAAAGTGATTCGGGATACTTAGGATGACGAACTAAGATGCTAGGAACGACTTTTAAAGTGATTCGGGACACTTGGGATGACGAACTAAGATGCTAGGAACGACTTTTAAAGTGATTCGGGATACTTGGGATGACGAACTTAGATGCTAGAAACGACTTTTAAAGTTATTCGGGACACTTGGGATGACGAACTAAGATGCTAGAAACGACTTTTAAAGTGATTCGGTATACTTGGGATGACGATCCAAGATGCTAGGAACGACTTTTAAAGTGATTCGGGATACTTAGGATGACGAACTAAGATGCAAGAAACGACTTTTAAAGTGATTCGGGACACTTGGGATGACGAACTAAGATGCTAGAAACGACTTTTAAAGTGATTCGGGACACTTGGGATGACGAACCAAGATGCTAGGAACGACTTTTAAAGTGATTCGGGACACTTGGGATGACGAACTTAGATGCTAGGAACGACTTTTAAAGTGATTCGGGACACTTGGGATGACGAACATAGATGCTAGGAACGACTTTTAAAGTGATTCGGGACACTTGGGATGACGATCTAAGATGCTAGGAACGACTTTTAAAGTGATTCGGGATACTTAGGATGACGAACTAAGATGCTAGGAACGACTTTTAAAGTGATTCGGGACACTTGGGATGACGAACTAAGATGCTAGAAACGACTTTTAAAGTGATTCGGGACACTTGGGATGACGAACCAAGATGCTAGGAACGACTTTTAAAGTGATTCGGGACACTTGGGATGACGAACTAAGATGCTAGGAACGACTTTTAAAGTGATTCGGGATACTTGGGATGACGAACTTAGATGCTAGAAACGACTTTTAAAGTTATTCGGGACACTTGGGATGACGAACTAAGATGCTAGGAACGACTTTTAAAGTGATTCGGGATACTTGGGATGACGAACTAAGATGCAAGAAACGACTTTTAAAGTGATTCGGGACACTTGGGATGACGAACTAAGATGCTAGGAACGACTTTTAAAGTGATTCGGGATACTTGGGATGACGAACCAAGATGCTAGGAACGACTTTTAAAGTGTTTCGGGATACTTGGGATGACGAACCAAGATGCTAGGAACGACTTTTAAAGTGATTCGGGACACTTGGGATGACGAACTAAGATGCTAGGAACGACTTTTAAAGTGATTCGGGATACTTGGGATGACGAACTAAGATGCAAGAAACGACTTTTAAAGTGATTCGGGACACTTGGGATGACGAACTAAGATGCTAGGAACGACTTTTAAAGTGATTCGGGATACTTGGGATGACGAACTTAGATGCTAGAAACGACTTTTAAAGTTATTCGGGACACTTGGGATGACGAACTAAGATGCTAGGAACGACTTTTAAAGTGATTCGGGACATTTGGGATGACGAACTAAGATGCAAGAAACGACTTTTAAAGTGATTCGGGATACTTAGGATGACGAACTAAGATGCTAGGAACGACTTTTAAAGTGATTCGGGACACTTGGGATGACGAACTAAGATGCTAGAAACGACTTTTAAAGTGATTCGGGACACTTGGGATGACGAACTAAGATGCTAGAAACGACTTTTAAAGTGATTCGGGATACTTAGGATGACGAACTAAGATGCTAGGAACGACTTTTAAAGTGATTCGGGATACTTAGGATGACGAACTAAGATGCAAGAAACGACTTTTAAAGTGTTTCGGGATACTTGGGATGACGAACCAAGATGCTAGGAACGACTTTTAAAGTGATTCGGGACACTTGGGATGACGAACTAAGATGCTAGGAACGACTTTTAAAGTGATTCGGGATACTTGGGATGACGAACTTAGATGCTAGAAACGACTTTTAAAGTGATTCGGGACACTTGGGATGACGAACTAAGATGCTAGGAACGACTTTTAAAGTGATTCGGGATACTTGGGATGACGAACTAAGATGCAAGAAACGACTTTTAAAGTGATTCGGGACACTTGGGATGACGAACTAAGATGCTAGGAACGACTTTTAAAGTGATTCGGGACACTTGGGATGACGAACTTAGATGCTAGGAACGACTTTTAAAGTGATTCGGGACACTTGGGATGACGAACATAGATGCTAGGAACGACTTTTAAAGTGATTCGGGACACTTGGGATGACGAACTAAGATGCTAGAAACGACTTTTAAAGTGATTCGGGATACTTAGGATGACGAACTAAGATGCTAGGAACGACTTTTAAAGTGATTCGGGACACTTGGGATGACGAACTAAGATGCTAGGAACGACTTTTAAAGTGATTCGGGATACTTGGGATGACGAACTTAGATGCTAGAAACGACTTTTAAAGTTATTCGGGACACTTGGGATGACGAACTAAGATGCTAGAAACGACTTTTAAAGTGATTCGGTATACTTGGGATGACGAACTAAGATGCTAGGAACGACTTTTAAAGTGATTCGGGATACTTAGGATGACGAACTAAGATGCAAGAAACGACTTTTAAAGTGTTTCGGGATACTTGGGATGACGAACCAAGATGCTAGGAACGACTTTTAAAGTGATTCGGGACACTTGGGATGACGAACTAAGATGCTAGGAACGACTTTTAAAGTGATTCGGGATACTTGGGATGACGAACTTAGATGCTAGAAACGACTTTTAAAGTGATTCGGTATACTTGGGATGACGAACTAAGATGCTAGGAACGACTTTTAAAGTGATTCGGTATACTTGGGATGACGAACTAAGATGCTAGGAACGACTTTTAAAGTGATTCGGGATACTTAGGATGACGAACTAAGATGCAAGAAACGACTTTTAAAGTGTTTCGGGATACTTGGGATGACGAACTAAGATGCTAGAAACGACTTTTAAAGTGATTCGGGACACTTGGGATGACGAACTAAGATGCTAGGAACGACTTTTAAAGTGATTCGGGATACTTGGGATGACGAACTAAGATGCAAGAAACGACTTTTAAAGTGATTCGGGACACTTGGGATGACGAACTAAGATGCTAGGAACGACTTTTAAAGTGATTCGGGATACTTGGGATGACGAACCAAGATGCTAGGAACGACTTTTAAAGTGTTTCGGGATACTTGGGATGACGAACCAAGATGCTAGGAACGACTTTTAAAGTGATTCGGGACACTTGGGATGACGAACTAAGATGCTAGGAACGACTTTTAAAGTGATTCGGGATACTTGGGATGACGAACTTAGATGCTAGAAACGACTTTTAAAGTTATTCGGGACACTTGGGATGACGAACTAAGATGCTAGGAACGACTTTTAAAGTGATTCGGGATACTTGGGATGACGAACTAAGATGCAAGAAACGACTTTTAAAGTGATTCGGGACACTTGGGATGACGAACTAAGATGCTAGGAACGACTTTTAAAGTGATTCGGGATACTTGGGATGACGAACTTAGATGCTAGAAACGACTTTTAAAGTTATTCGGGACACTTGGGATGACGAACTAAGATGCTAGGAACGACTTTTAAAGTGATTCGGGACATTTGGGATGACGAACTAAGATGCAAGAAACGACTTTTAAAGTGATTCGGGATACTTAGGATGACGAACTAAGATGCTAGGAACGACTTTTAAAGTGATTCGGGACACTTGGGATGACGAACTAAGATGCTAGAAACGACTTTTAAAGTGATTCGGGACACTTGGGATGACGAACTAAGATGCAAGAAACGACTTTTAAAGTGATTCGGGACACTTGGGATGACGATCTAAGATGCTAGGAACGACTTTTAAAGTGATTCGGGATACTTAGGATGACGAACTAAGATGCAAGAAACGACTTTTAAAGTGTTTCGGGATACTTGGGATGACGAACCAAGATGCTAGGAACGACTTTTAAAGTGATTCGGGACACTTGGGATGACGAACTAAGATGCTAGGAACGACTTTTAAAGTGATTCGGGATACTTGGGATGACGAACTTAGATGCTAGAAACGACTTTTAAAGTTATTCGGGACACTTGGGATGACGAACTAAGATGCTAGGAACGACTTTTAAAGTGATTCGGGATACTTGGGATGACGAACTAAGATGCAAGAAACGACTTTTAAAGTGATTCGGGACACTTGGGATGACGAACTAAGATGCTAGGAACGACTTTTAAAGTGATTCGGGACACTTGGGATGACGAACTTAGATGCTAGGAACGACTTTTAAAGTGATTCGGGACACTTGGGATGACGAACATAGATGCTAGGAACGACTTTTAAAGTGATTCGGGACACTTGGGATGACGAACTAAGATGCTAGAAACGACTTTTAAAGTGATTCGGGATACTTAGGATGACGAACTAAGATGCTAGGAACGACTTTTAAAGTGATTCGGGACACTTGGGATGACGAACTAAGATGCTAGGAACGACTTTTAAAGTGATTCGGGATACTTGGGATGACGAACTTAGATGCTAGAAACGACTTTTAAAGTTATTCGGGACACTTGGGATGACGAACTAAGATGCTAGAAACGACTTTTAAAGTGATTCGGTATACTTGGGATGACGATCTAAGATGCTAGGAACGACTTTTAAAGTGATTCGGGATACTTAGGATGACGAACTAAGATGCAAGAAACGACTTTTAAAGTGTTTCGGGATACTTGGGATGACGAACCAAGATGCTAGGAACGACTTTTAAAGTGATTCGGGACACTTGGGATGACGAACTAAGATGCTAGGAACGACTTTTAAAGTGATTCGGGACACTTGGGATGACGAACTTAGATGCTAGAAACGACTTTTAAAGTGATTCGGTATACTTGGGATGACGAACTAAGATGCTAGGAACGACTTTTAAAGTGATTCGGTATACTTGGGATGACGAACTAAGATGCTAGGAACGACTTTTAAAGTGATTCGGGATACTTAGGATGACGAACTAAGATGCAAGAAACGACTTTTAAAGTGTTTCGGGATACTTGGGATGACGAACTAAGATGCTAGAAACGACTTTTAAAGTGATTCGGGACACTTGGGATGACGAACTAAGATGCTAGGAACGACTTTTAAAGTGATTCGGGATACTTGGGATGACGAACTAAGATGCAAGAAACGACTTTTAAAGTGATTCGGGACACTTGGGATGACGAACTAAGATGCTAGGAACGACTTTTAAAGTGATTCGGGATACTTGGGATGACAAACTAAGATGCTAGGAACGACTTTTAAAGTGATTCGGGACACTTGGGATGACGAACTTAGATGCTAGGAACGACTTTTAAAGTGATTCGGGACACTTGGGATGACGAACATAGATGCTAGGAACGACTTTTAAAGTGATTCGGGACACTTGGGATGACGAACTAAGATGCTAGAAACGACTTTTAAAGTGATTCGGGATACTTAGGATGACGAACTAAGATGCTAGGAACGACTTTTAAAGTGATTCGGGACACTTGGGATGACGAACTAAGATGCTAGGAACGACTTTTAAAGTGATTCGGGATACTTGGGATGACGAACTTAGATGCTAGAAACGACTTTTAAAGTTATTCGGGACACTTGGGATGACGAACTAAGATGCTAGAAACGACTTTTAAAGTGATTCGGTATACTTGGGATGACGATCTAAGATGCTAGGAACGACTTTTAAAGTGATTCGGGATACTTAGGATGACGAACTAAGATGCAAGAAACGACTTTTAAAGTGTTTCGGGATACTTGGGATGACGAACCAAGATGCTAGGAACGACTTTTAAAGTGATTCGGGATACTTGGGATGACGAACCAAGATGCTAGGAACGACTTTTAAAGTGATTCGGGACACTTGGGATGACGAACTTAGATGCTAGAAACGACTTTTAAAGTGATTCGGTATACTTGGGATGACGAACTAAGATGCTAGGAACGACTTTTAAAGTGATTCGGTATACTTGGGATGACGAACTAAGATGCTAGGAACGACTTTTAAAGTGATTCGGGATACTTAGGATGACGAACTAAGATGCAAGAAACGACTTTTAAAGTGTTTCGGGATACTTGGGATGACGAACTAAGATGCTAGAAACGACTTTTAAAGTGATTCGGGACACTTGGGATGACGAACTAAGATGCTAGGAACGACTTTTAAAGTGATTCGGGATACTTGGGATGACGAACTAAGATGCAAGAAACGACTTTTAAAGTGATTCGGGACACTTGGGATGACGAACTAAGATGCTAGGAACGACTTTTAAAGTGATTCGGGATACTTGGGATGACAAACTAAGATGCTAGGAACGACTTTTAAAGTTATTCGGGACACTTGGGATGACGAACTAAGATGCTAGGAACGACTTTTAAAGTGATTCGGGACACTTGGGATGACGAACTAAGATGCAAGAAACGACTTTTAAAGTGATTCGGGATACTTAGGATGACGAACTAAGATGCTAGGAACGACTTTTAAAGTGATTCGGGACACTTGGGATGACGAACTAAGATGCTAGGAACGACTTTTAAAGTGATTCGGGACACTTGGGATGACGAACTTAGATGCTAGGAACGACTTTTAAAGTGATTCGGGACACTTGGGATGACGAACATAGATGCTAGGAACGACTTTTAAAGTGATTCGGGACACTTGGGATGACGAACTAAGATGCTAGAAACGACTTTTAAAGTGATTCGGGATACTTAGGATGACGAACTAAGATGCTAGAAACGACTTTTAAAGTGATTCGGGATACTTGGGATGACGAACTAAGATGCTAGGAACGACTTTTAAAGTGATTCGGGATACTTGGGATGACGAACTTAGATGCTAGAAACGACTTTTAAAGTGATTCGGGACACTTGGGATGACGAACTAAGATGCTAGGAACGACTTTTAAATTGATTCGGTATACTTGGGATGACGATCAAGGATGCTAGGAACGACTTTTAAAGTGATTCGGGATACTTGGGATGACGAACTAAGATGCTAGGAACGACTTTTAAAGTGATTCGGGATACTTGGGATGACGAACTTAGATGCTAGAAACGACTTTTAAAGTTATTCGGGACACTTGGGATGACGAACTAAGATGCTAGGAACGACTTTTAAAGTGATTCGGGACACTTGGGATGACGAACTAAGATGCAAGAAACGACTTTAAAAGTGATTCGGGATACTTGGGATGACGAACTTAGATGCTAGAAACGACTTTTAAAGTTATTCGGGACACTTGGGATGACGAACTAAGATGCTAGGAACGACTTTTAAAGTGATTCGGGATACTTGGGATGACGAACTAAGATGCAAGAAACGACTTTTAAAGTGATTCGGGATACTTAGGATGACGAACTAAGATGCTAGGAACGACTTTTAAAGTGATTCGGGACACTTGGGATGACGAACTAAGATGCTAGGAACGACTTTTAAAGTGATTCGGGATACTTGGGATGACGAACTTAGATGCTAGAAACGACTTTTAAAGTTATTCGGGACACTTGGGATGACGAACTAAGATGCTAGGAACGACTTTTAAAGTGATTCGGGACACTTGGGATGACGAACTAAGATGCAAGAAACGACTTTTAAAGTGATTCGGGATACTTAGGATGACGAACTAAGATGCTAGGAACGACTTTTAAAGTGATTCGGGACACTTGGGATGACGAACTAAGATGCAAGAAACGACTTTAAAAGTGATTCGGGACACTTGGGATGACGAACTAAGATGCTAGGAACGACTTTTAAATTGATTCGGTATACTTGGGATGACGATCAAGGATGCTAGGAACGACTTTTAAAGTGATTCGGGATACTTGGGATGACGAACTAAGATGCTAGGAACGACTTTTAAAGTGATTCGGGACACTTGGGATGACGAACTAAGATGCTAGGAACGACTTTTAAATTGATTCGGGACACTTGGGATGACGAACTAAGATGCTAGGAACGACTTTTAAAGTGATTCGGGACACTTGGGATGACGAACTAAGATGCTAGGAACGACTTTTAAAGTGATTCGGGACACTTGGGATGACGAACTCAGATGCTAGGAACGACTTTTAAAGTGATTCGGGACACTTGGGATGACGAACTAAGATGCTAGAAACGACTTTTAAAGTGATTCGGGACACTAGGGATGACGAACTAAGATGCTAGGAACGACTTTTAAATTGATTCGGTATACTTGGGATGACGATCAAGGATGCTAGGAACGACTTTTAAAGTGATTCGGGATACTTGGGATGACGAACTAAGATGCTAGGAACGACTTTTAAAGTGATTCGGGACACTTGGGATGACGAACTAAGATGCTAGGAACGACTTTTAAATTGATTCGGGACACTTGGGATGACGAACTAAGATGCTAGGAACGACTTTTAAAGTGATTCGGGACACTTGGGATGACGAACTAAGATGCTAGGAACGACTTTTAAAGTGATTCGGGACACTTGGGATGACGAACCAAGAGGCTAGAAACGACTTGTGGCGGCTACGTCACGCGGGAATTCAATCCATAGGTATAAACTCCCAAGCATAATTATAACATAATCTGAAGGCACCTTGCAAGTGCCAGGCAATAAAGTCGCTCTCTTCCACTCGAACCAGCAAAGGAGTAAGTTCATAGAAAACATCCGAAACTCTATCCGAACCGCGAAGCGACATCCCCACACTGGTGACCCCGACGACGAAAATTAATACAATGCCCCTCGATAGTGAATGCGAATCGAAAGCAGAAGTAGCCGTTGGCCGCGAATCAAAGGAAGAAGAACCCGTCGTAGTGGCAAAAATAAATCTCCCTGCCTTTGACGAAGACGACATCGAAACATGGTTTCTATGCCTTGAAGCATTATTCTGCGTGAATCTTGTCAACTCCGACAAACAAAGGTACAATGCGGTCGTCGTAGCACTGGGTCCACGGGCAAAACACTTTCACGGAGCGATCTCGCGGTGCAACACAACAGAATCAAGTGATCGGTACATTTACATGCGAAAAGCAGTGATCGAATATTTCCAACCATCGGAAAACGAGGGCCTGACCAGCCTCCTATCTGGCGTTTCCTTAGGGGATAGGAAACCAAGCGCCCTTTTGCGTGAGATGCGCAGGATGGGAGGCGACGGATGTTCGGAGGCAGTATTGTCCAACTTATGGCTGCGCGCATTGCCAACCACGGCGCGTTCCATCCTAGCGGCAATGCCAAGCTCAAAATTAGACGAACAGGCACGGGTTGCGGACAAAATCCTAGAAGCACCGCGAAATGAAGTTGCATCCATTGAGAAACAAGAATGCACCAACAGTCGCCTAGAACAGCGCATTGAAGAGCTGGCAGATAAAATTGAAACTATTTTATCAATCGATCGCGACTCGAGGCAGAGTCGATTTGCATCGCACCAGCAAACGCATGAGAGACCCGCACGGGACCGCAAATGGTCATCGAACCGACGCACCGCGACTCCATCGCGATCGAGCAACCACGCACCACGTTGGATATGTTGGTGTCATTACCGCTACGGTGCACAAGCACAAAAATGCGAGAAGGAGAAAATCGGCGATTCCACAACTCAATGTATTTTTTTCGAAGAACGCCTCCCGATACACAAACGAAACAAATAACAAAACTCGATGCAGATAATCACCAGATTCTTTCACAACCAAACGCGTTTATTGAGCAACCAAATAATAACATACCACCCACCAGCAACAAGCTGAACATTCATCCCAGCGACAAGCTGAAACACACATACATTCACCGAATACACATCCAAGACGATAAATCCGATAACCGCTACATGATCGACACTGGAGCAGACGTTTCCGTAATCCCGCCGTCCACGCGCGAACGAAACCGCCCAAAAAGCAGATCACTATATGCCGCAAACGGAAGCACCATCCGCACGTATGGAACAAAACGCCTCGTCCTGGACCTTGGCCTCCGAAGGACATTCACGTGGAATTTTATAATTGCTGACGTTAGCACTCCCATCATTGGTGCAGATTTCCTGCAAAATTTCGATCTGTTGGTCGATGTAAAGCGCGGAAAGTTAATAGACAATACAACAAGATTCGAGCTGAACAACATAAATGTATCAACTGAGCCAAGCATCACCACTTTTCACATCCAAGCCCCTTTCACTGAAATCGTCGAACAATACAAAGACATCACAACGTTAAACACCAAACACAAAACAAGCAAAACAGTTTCACATCAAATAATCACCACAGGCCCACCGGTATTTTGTCGTCCAAGAAGGCTCACCATTGATAAATTAAACGAAGCGAAAGCCGAATTCCGCTATCTGATGGAACAAGGTATTTGCCAGCCGTCTAAAAGCTGCTGGGCAAGCCAACTGCATATGGCGAAGAAACCGAATGGAGCATGGCGCCCTTGTGGCGATTACCGAAATCTCAACGCCGTTACCATTCCCGATCGCTACCCTGTCCCACACATACAGGACGTTTGTACCATCCTTCACGGCACTACAATATTCTCGTGCATCGACCTTCAGCGTGCTTATCACCAGATTCCCGTAGCGAAAGAGGATATCCCGAAAACAGCGATAACGACACCGTTCGGGTTATTTGAGTTCAACTACATGACCTTTGGACTTCGGAACGCCGGCCAAACACTCCAGCGGCACTTACACGCAATTTTCGGAGATCTGCCATATGTTTTCGTATACATCGAGGATCTATGTATTGCCTCCACGGACGTTGAACTGCACAAGCAACACCTGAAAACAGTATTTGACCGATTAAGGGAGCACGGTTTAGCAATAAATGCTGATAAATGCCAAATTGGAAAGTCGTCTGCAATTTTTCTGGGCCATCTAATTACACCTGAAGGAATTCAACCAAACCCAGAAAAAGTTAAAAAAATCTTAAATTTTCCAAGGCCTAAGGTTGCCATGCAAATAAAGAGGTTCCTCGGAACAATCAATTTCTACCGAAGATTCATACCACAAGCCGCTGAAAACCACCGAATTCTTCAGCAGATGGTAACGAAAAATGTAAAAAACGACAAAACGCCACTCATTTGGGACGAAACTACGAACGACGCGTTCGTGAAGTGCAAGGAGATGTTAGCAAAGGCCACGCTACTTGCCCATCCTTCACCAAACGCAAAACTCGCCCTGAACGTCGACGCATCGAACTTTGCCATAGGTGCAGCATTACACCAGATTGGCAAAAACGGTCCTGAGCCACTTGCCTTTTTCTCCAAAAAGCTCTGTAACTCGCTGACGAAGGCAAGCACCTACGATCGGGAGCTGTATGCAATATACGAGTCTGTAAAGCATTTCAAGGACCTTCTCGACGCACGTGAATTCTGCATTTATACCGATCACAAACCATTAGTCACCACGTTCTTGCAACGACCAGAACGAGCAAATCCCACCCAGCAGCGCAGACTCATTTTCATCAGCGAATATTCGACGGACATCCGACACGTGCCTGGACAGCAGAACAAAGTCGCCGACATGCTAAGTCGTGTAGAATCGATCAGCACTGAACCCATAGATTTCGAACGCATGGCACTAGCACAAAGAACAGATAACGAAACACAACAATTCATAAAAAACCCACCAAAAGACACAACAATAGTTCTCAAAGAAATAACCTCGGCCTCAGCGAAGTTTACCTTACACTGCGATGTGTCAACAAACATAATTCGACCATTTGTACCGTTAGATTTCCGCAAACCGATTATCGCAAAGTTACATAACACATCACACCCAGGGATTTGAGCAACACGGTTTCACAACGATTCGTCTGGCCTTCAATCCGCAAGGATTGTAAACAGTTCGTTGCATCCTGCATGGCATGCCAAAAAAATAAAGTCACCCGTCACAACAAAACACCCGTTACACGAATAGAAACACCAAACCAGCGGTTCGCTCATGTCCATATCGATCTCATCGGCCCCCTACCGCCGTCAGAGGGCAACCACTATTGTCTTACTATGATCGATAAGTTCACCCGTTGGCCAGAAGCGATCCCGCTGCCCAACATGACCGCTGAAACCGTGGCCAAAGCTTTAGTAGCGAACTGGATCGCGAGATTCGGCGTACCAGAAAAAATCACCACGGATTAAGGCAGGCAATTCGAGTCTGACCTGTTTAAAAAACTATCCGCACTACTAGGAATAAACCACCTGCGCACATCACCGTATCACCCACAGGCTAACGGGCAGATCGAACGCGTTCATAGGCAACTAAAAACAGCACTGGTTTGCGCGAACCAAAAGGCCTGGACTGAAGCACTGCCGATCGTCCTGCTAGGTATCAGATCCTCTCTAAAGGAAGATATTGGTGCAACAGCAGCCGAACTCACATACGGGACTATTTTACGGTTACCCGGACAATTTTTCGATAACAATCAGCCTGCAACAATAGCTTCACCAGAGTACGTAACCAACTTAAAAACTATCATGAACCAGTTAAAACCAGCTCCGACATCGAACCACGATACAAACAAACAACCGTACGTCCAGCCCAGCATGGCATCCTGCTCGCACGTGTTCGTACGCGTCGATAGCGTCAGGCCATCTCTCATGCCTCCGTACGATGGTCCATATAAAGTGTTGAAACGAAAGAACAAAACATTTGTAATAGACAAGAACGGAAAAAACTCGGAGATATCGATCGACCGCCGGAAAGCGTGTTTCTACGAAAATGTGGACAAACCACCAACACTCGCACTTACGCAGCCTGATACAGTACCTACCAAGAAAAATTACACGACAAGATTTGGTAGAGTCACAACAATACCATCCAGGTATTAAAAGAAAGGGGGGAGTGATGTGGCGGCTACGGCACGCGGGAATTCAATCCATAGGTATAAACTCCCAAGCATAATTATAACATAATAAGAAGGCACCTTGTAAGTGCCAGGCAATAAAGTCGCTCTCTTCCACTCGAACCAGCAAAGGAGTAAGTTCATAGGAAACATCCGAAACTCTATCCGAACCGCGAATCGACATCTCCACACATTCTTTAACTTAAAACTAAGCCCCATTCAACTTGCTTCAGACCACGTTTTTCGTTCATCCAAGCAAAGGTTAGCACCAATAAACATGCTCCGAACCACGTTTTTCTTTCTTTAACTTAAAACTTAGCCCCATTCAACATGCTTCAGACCACGTTTTTTCGTTCTTCCAAGCAAAGGTAAGCAACATTCAACATGCTCCGGACCACGTTTTTCTATCTTTAACTTAAAACTTAGCCCCATTCAACATGCTTCAGACCACGTTTTTCGTTCTTCCAAGCAAAGGTTAGCACCAATAAACATGCTCCGAACCACGTTTTTCTATCATTAACTTAAACCTTAGCCCCATTCAACATGCTTCAGACCACTTTTTTCGTTCTTCCAAGCAACGGTAAGCACCATTCTACATGCTCCGGACCACGTTTTTCTTGCTTTATCTTAAAACTAAGCCCCATTCAACATGCCCCGGACCACGTTTTTCTTTCTTTAACTTAAAACTTAGCCTCATTCAACATGCTTAAGACCAAGTTTTTCGTTCTTCCAAGCAAAGGTAAGCAACATTCAACATGCTCCGGACCACGTTTTTCTTTTTTTAACTTAAAACTTAGCCCCATTCAACATGCTTCAGACCACGTTTTTCATTCTTCCAAGCAAAGGTAAGCACCATTCAACATGATCCGGACCACGGTTTTCTTTCTTTAACTGAAAACTTAGCCCCATTCAACATGCTTCAGACCACGTTTTTCGTTCTTCCAAGCAACGGTAAGCACCATTCAACATGTTCCGGACCACGTTTTTCTATCTTTAACTTAAAACTTAGCCCCATTCAACATGCTTCAGACCACGTTTTTCGTTCTTCCAAGCAAAGGTTAGCACCAATAAACATGCTCCGAACCACGTTTTTCTATCATTAACTTAAACCTTAGCCCCATTCAACATGCTTCAGACCACTTTTTCGTTCTTCCAAGCAACGGTAAGCACCATTCTACATGCTCCGGACCACGTTTTTCTTGCTTTATCTTAAAACTAAGCCCCATTCAACATGCCCCGGACCACGTTTTTCTTTCTTTAACTTAAAACTTAGCCTCATTCAACATGCTTAAGACCAAGTTTTTCGTTCTTCCAAGCAAAGGTAAGCAACATTCAACATGCTCCGGACCACGTTTTTCTTTTTTTAACTTAAAACTTAGCCCCATTCAACATGCTTCAGACCACGTTTTTCATTCTTCCAAGCAAAGGTAAGCACCATTCAACATGATCCGGACCACGGTTTTCTTTCTTTAACTGAAAACTTAGCCCCATTCAACATGCTTCAGACCACGTTTTTCGTTCTTCCAAGCAACGGTAAGCACCATTCAACATGTTCCGGACCACGTTTTTCTTTCTTTAACTTAAAACTAAGCCCCATTCAACATGCTTCAGACCACTTTTTTCGTTCTTCCAAGCAACGGTAAGCACCATTCAAAATGCTCCGGACCACGTTTTTCTTTCTTTATCTTAAAACTAAGCCCCATTCAACATGCTTCAGACCACGTTTTTCGTTCTTCCAAGCAACGGTAAGCACCATTCAAAATGCTCCGGACCACGTTTTTCTTTCTCTAACTTAAAACTAAGCCCCATTCAACATGCTTCAGACCACGTTTTTCGTTCTTCCAAGCAACGGTAAGCACCATTCAAAATGCTCCGGACCACGTTTTTCTTTCTTTATCTTAAAACTAAGCCCCATTCAACATGCTTCAGACCACGTTTTTCGTTCTTCCAAGCAACGGTAAGCACCATTCAACATGTTAGTTAACGCACTGCTGCGGGTGTTTGAGTTTTAAAAAACTTAAACTTTATTTCCTACAACATATGTGCGGGTTAATACCCAACTATCGTGTTCGGATGCTGGATACCAACTGATGATCGGTTCGCGATCTGGATCGTTGGTTCACGGTTTTCTGATTCTAGGTGGTCCGCGTCGCTGCGGGAATCTGCAACTCAGCATAATGCGGGCGGTCCGCGTTGCTATGGGAAGCTGCAACTCAGCATAATGTTGTGGTCCGGGGGCCGCGTCGCGATGATCGAATGTTGACTCACAATGTATGCTCTGGCGATGTCCACAATGTATGCGATGGCGTTGTCCACAATGTATACGCTTGCGTTGTCTTGACTCCTCCCTTCTTAAATGACTTTGTCCTCAAAGTCTTGTTGCTGCGTGGAATGATGTTGGTCTGCTTACGAATGTTTCTCCGCGTTGCGGTTCTTGGTTTATGTTTACTTTTACCATTCTCTTTCGATTGACAAATAAGCAGATTACGGTTGCGCATATGAATAGTAACATGAAAGTTCCTCCGAATGCATGAATTTTCCATTTGATGGAGTTGTTCTGTAGATTTATACTTTGTAGCGTTTCTCGATGTTGCAACGTAAGATTGTTTAGATATTCTATCGGTGGTCTGTCTTCAATTTCGCTTATGTTGACTTTTATTCCCGCTGTCGAGTGGTATGGTTTACCGGGAATGATGGCTTCATTGTTTGAATAAATTTCTCCGTTGATGATTATGTTGCAATTTTCAAATTGTATCAAGTATGACCCGTTCAATACTTGGTTTGCATTACTGCAATTTGACGATATTTCTGCGATTGCATCATTAATGAGAATATTGGCGTCATTAATGCGTTTCACCAATCCTTTTGAGTAAATTTTTTCGTATTGACATTCGGCGTCTTCTCGTTTCACGAGTTTTTCTATGCATTTGGTGGGTTGTTGTAGATTTACTTGTTGGCATATGTAGAAATCTTCCTGCTCTTGGCATCTTTCTGTAATTTCGAATACATGCGTTCGATTTCGTATTATGAAATTTTGTTTTACGATAATCCGTTTCTCGTGCTGGATTATGGAGTCAATGTATTCGTATTTGTACATTTGTGTGGTTACTTTGGGGAACTTTAGTATGTAGATAATATGCGTTTGGTTTACAGCAACTTGCGCAGTTGATTGCCCTAGCAATTCCTCTGGAGTACGGTAAGTAATGTTGTTACTCTCTAGGAATTGGGCTATGGAGTTTAGATCATCTAGGGATAGTAGCTTGCTGCTTGGAATCCCGTGTTTCGCGAGTATGATGGCATCTTCAATTACTTCTAATTTTTCTTGTAGCATGTTCATGTTTGATAACAGGATTAATTGACGAATCTCTGTCTGGTGCGTTTCGTATCGTTGATTTTCAATGTTGATAACCGTGTTGGCGACTTCTGTTATTTGTTGGAGTCGTTCATTTAAACCTTGGTTGATAACTACTTGTTTGTTGTTTTCAGCAATTAGGGAGTTTATCGTAGAGTTAATAATGTGTAGGTCGTCTGCGTCTGGATTTCCTGCGATCCATTTCCAAACTTTTCCGATCGTGTCCCATCGTTTTTCTCTGTTTGTAAACGGTCTAATCTTTCTAAAGGTTTCCTGTAGCGTTCTAGCTTTTATATTAATCAAACTTTCAATTGATGCCGTATAAATTCCATTTGGAATTTCTTCTAACGTTCTTTCTACTGCTTCTTCTATGTTTGATAAATCGATTGGATGTATCGTCCTTACATATCCGATTTGAACTTTAGCTTTACTTATTGGTATTATAGCTAAGGGATTATTACTTAGATCATATATGCTTATATCTGCTACAATAAGCTTGATCAACAGGGTTGTAATCACTCTTTATTATATTAAAACGACTTTCGCGTTTATTATTTGTTTTCCTTTTTTCATATACGTATTCATTTTCTTCATAGTCTTTGTATTTTTCCTCTTTGATTTTTTCATCATTCTTTTTGAATATTTCGTGTATTCTTTCATTTGTAGCTTCTCTTATTCTTGCTCTTTCTTGTGGATCATCTGATCGTTCTCCTGTTCTCCTCGTATTTTTCGGTTTTGCATATCTCACAATTTTTAACAATATTTTGAATACTTTTTCTCATTCCGGGAAAGTAGAATTTTTTTATGAATTGCAATGAATTTTCCTTAGCGTTTCTGTGTGCAAAATTATGGATATTTTTAATCTCTTCGATTTGTTTTTCTACGTCGCAAAGATCTTCAACTTGAATTTGAGAAAATCTAGCTTTAACTGTTTTTGGATTGTAAAGATTTTTATAGACTTCTTGGATAATTCCCATTGTTTGTTCATCTGTGTAAATTCCATTAATTACGTTTGGATTAATAACTTTTTTGAATTTATCCTTGATAAAATCAGTAGTAAAAGTTGGTTCGATGAAAATATGCCTTTTAAATTTCGGGAAAGGGCTTATTAGTTCGGAAGAGGAATTAGTTCCGATTTTAAATATTAGTTGGTTGCGGAAAACATTAATAGGTGCTTCTGTTGAAGGGATATATGAATTATCGTCTTCATCAGCTGAGTGCTGGGTTGGTGTTAGTGAGTTAATTTGTATTCTGGAAAGGGCGTCGGCTACGACGTTCGATCTTCCTGGTTTGTAGCATAACTGGTAATCATGTTCCTCTATGAATGATTTCCATCGTTTCAGCTTTGCGTTGTTGTTCTGCGGTGATAAAGCAAATGTTAATGGTTGATGATCAGTATGGATATTAATTTTTGCTCCGTATATGAAATTTCTCAGTGTATGTAGTGCCCACACGATGGCAAGCATCTCGTTTTCGTTTGTTGCATAATTTTCCTCAGTTTGGGAAAGAGTTCGAGAAATGAAGGTTATTGGTCTATCTCCGTCGTGGCATTTTTGTGAAAGCACAGCTCCTAGTGCTTTATCTGATGCATCTGTTGTCAGTTCAAATGGCTTCTGGAAATCTGGAAAAACTAAAACATCATTAGAAGATATTATGTCTTTCAAGGTTTGGAATGCGTTCTTTGCATTTTGATCAAATTTAATAGGAACATTTTTTGATTCGTTTTTTGAAATTTGGCGATGGCCATCCTCCCCTCTTAGGAGTTTTGTGATGGGTTTTGCCAAGTGTGCATAGTTTTTAATAAACCTGCGGTAATAACCTGACAGTCCTAAGAATCTTCTCAGTTCTTTGAGGTTCTGTGGTTCTGGGAATTTTTTTATGGCTTCAACTTTTTTTATGTTTGGCTTAAGTCCTTCACTTGAGACAATGAATCCAAGGAATTCTACTTCTGTTTTCAAGAATTCGGATTTGTCTGGCTGTATTTTGAAATTTGCGGCTCGCAATGTGTCTAAGACAATTTTCAAGTTTTGCAGATGTTCTTCAACTGTTTCACTAAAAATGATAATGTCATCGATGTAAACGTGACATATTTTTCCGATATGTTCTCTTAATGTGTCGTCCATGACGCGTTGGAATATGGAGGGTGCATTTTTTAATCCAAAGGGCATGCGTACGAATTCATATTTTCCATTGTTTATCGAAAATGCAGTTTTTTCGATGTCGTTCTCCGACATGGGTACTTGATGAAATCCTGATGCTAGATCAAGGGTAGTGAAAAATTTATTTGAGCCTAAATTGGCTAAAACAGTAGATGGATCCGGAATAGGATATTTATCACTTATTGTTTGAGTATTTAATTTTCTGTAGTCTATGACAAGTCTATATTTTTTTTCATTGGCAGCGTCCAGTTTTTTTGGAACAATCCACACTGGTGCATTGTATGGGGATTTTGAAGGTCTGATAATTCCATCATTTAGTAGTTTTTCAATTTGCCTGTTAACTTCACCTTTAAGTGCTTGGGGATAAGGATAAGTTTTACTGTAGATTGGCGATTCATTTTTTGTCCTTATGGTAGCTTTTACTTGTGAGGTAAAAGGTAATTTAGAATCAGGTGGTTGGAAAAGATCCTGATATTCCTGTAATAGGTTATGTAGCTGTATTTTTTCGTTTTGGTTGAGATGACTATCGCGGATGTTTATTTTATTTACTTCCTGTAGTTCGTATTGTTGTAGGGGTATTACATTTGTGCCGTCAATGATTAATTCATCATTGGCTGTATCAATAACTGCTTTGATTTCTTTCAGTGAATCGTGCCCTATTATGGCATCGAATGATTTCAAGTTTTCAAGATGATAAAATTTTAACATTTTATCTGAAAATGGTTTGAATAGTCGAGCTTGTGAATAAGCTTCGATTTTTATGTCTCCTGCTACAGAAGATACATAAAATGGTTTATCAATTTTGTGGGAAATTTTAGCATGTTTCGGGTGAATATAGTTTTTATTAGAACCGGTATCAATGAGCATTTTTAATGGCTCCGAAGCGTTACCATAAAAAAGAAAATAAGGCAACGCCGAGTTTAGTCTAAAAAATTAAGTTCTGCGACTTCGACAGTGTCACTGAAGTTGCATCCTTCTTGTTTTTCAATAGTTCGGAGGTATCTCTCGAACGATTGTAATGTGTTGTTATCTATTGTGTTGTTCGCGGGGTTACCGTTTTCGAATTGTTGTGGCGGATTGGCATCCGTTATGTGGTTCACCGTATTTGAGTGTCCTGGCTGTGTTTGGATATTATTGACCCTGGGACGTTTTGGGGGTCGAACGTTGTTTGAGTTAGGGCGGTTTCCATAGTTCACTTGTTGTGTTCTGATGGAATGGTCAACTTCCATAGGCTCTGGTGGCGGTTGACGTTGAAAATTGTTAAATGGTTTTTGTTGGTAGTGTTGGTTGTTCTTTTGGGCGAAATTATTGAAATTTCTGTTTCCCGTGAACGGTTTGGGATGGTAAGGCCTTGGTGGCGGAGGTGGATTTGTATATCTTATGGGCGTTGTTGGCGGTAAGGGAATCATATTCCTTGGTGCCGTTGGTGGGATATATGGCCTTGGTTTGGTTAGCATTTTTCTACACTCAATATTTTGAAATGAAATGCAGTAGCTGTACGCTCCTGCAAGGGATGTCGGTTCATAATTTCTAATGAATTTATAAACGTCTCCATCTAGTCCTCTCATGAAAGCATCGATTGCTTTTTTGTTGTACATTTCGATTAAAGCTCTTGAGGCTTCGGGGTGTGTGAATCTTTCGTCAGTGTTTATTTGATTTGCTATAAGCGAGAGCAATCTATTTACTTCGTCGTAGTATACTTCCAATGAGCGGTTCTTCTGCTGCACGCTCATAAGTTGGAAGTCTAATGTTTCCAAATCCCTCTTTTCACCGTAATACGTGACCAATGTTTTTTTGATCAGGTTCCAATTTATGCCTACATTTGAAGCAACGAGTGAATCGTTCGCTTCACCGCGGATTTTTCTGCGAATGAATTTGCAGATCATATGGTATTTGTTTTGGCGTTCAAGTGTGTCTGTACTTTTAGTTTGGTACAGTTTTACCAAGCTGTCTACGTCACTCAACCAGCTATTCAGTTCGCTGGGATCCCCAGTGAAATTTGGTAGATCCTTTACCAAATCAGGGATTTTTTCAAAACTTTCGGGATTTACACTTGTTCCATCTGGCTTTGTAAAGTAAAGCGGTGGATCGGAATAATCGATCTGAGCGGGGGCGACATTGCACGCTTCGAGTGCGGCAATGCGGTTAATAATTTGGTCAAGGTCTGGTCTCGACATTTTGAAGGAAAAAGATTGTAATGAATTTATAAGATCCTCCAGGATTTTTTGTTTGTTTTAACACGTTTTTCACTTCACTAGGTAATTTTACTTAATATTTGTTAATCGCGTTTTTGTAATCACTTGATTTTTGTTTCACAATTTTGTGTTTGTTTCACAATTTTTACTTACTGTTTTTTTGTTACTTACAGTACCATACGCATCCTGTATCGGGCGATGGTTTTATGATTTATGATGCTCCTCTGACGGGCGTTGTGTTTTACTGCTCCTCTAGCGGGCGTAGTTTAGTTTCTGGAAAACCGGCTGTGAATGACTTCCTTCTCGGTGTAATGGATGGCTCCTTTTTGTCCTGTGTGAGCTGCTAACTGCACAGGTGACTCGGGATCCTTTTTACACGGCTGCACTCGGCGATCAGGAAAGTCTTTTTAAGTTTGGGATTCGGTGGTAACTATCACTCTAGCGTGGTTACTTTCACTTTCACTTGTACTTAATTTCACATAGCGCGGTCCCTATTCGGGCGCCAGTTAACGCACTGCTGCTGGTGTTTGAGTTTTAAAAAACTTAAACTTTATTTCCTACAACATATGTGCGGGTTAATACCCAACTATCGTGTTCGGATGCTGGATACCAACTGATGATCGGTTCGCGATCTGGATCGTTGGTTCACGGTTTTCTGATTCTAGGTGGTCCGCGTCGCTGCGGGAATCTGCAACTCAGCATAATGCGGGCGGTCCGCGTTGCTATGGGAAGCTGCAACTCAGCATAATGTTGTGGTCCGGGGGCCGCGTCGCGATGATCGAATGTTGACTCACAATGTATGCTCTGGCGATGTCCACAATGTATGCGATGGCGTTGTCCACAATGTATACGCTTGCGTTGTCTTGACTTGTTCCGGACCACGTTTTTCTTTCTTTAACTGAAAACTTAGCCCCATTCAACATGCTTCAGACCACTTTTTTCGTTCTTCCAAGCAACGGTAAGCACCATTCAAAATGCTCCGGACCACGTTTTTCTTTCTTTAATTTAAAACTTAGCCCCATTCAACATGCTTCAGACCACGTTTTTCCTTTTTCCAAGCAAAGGTAAGCACCATTCAACATGCTTAAGACCAAGTTTTTCGTTCTTCCAAGCAACGGTAAGCACCATTCAACATGCTCCGGACCACGTTTTACTTTCTTTAACTTAAGACTTAGCCCCATTCAACATGCTTCAGACCACGTTTTTCCTTTTTCCATGCAAAGGTAAGCACCATTCAACATGCTCCGGACCACGTTTTTCTTTCTTTTACTTAAAACTTAGCCCCATTCAACATGCTTCAGACCACGTTTTTCGTTCTTCCAAGCAAAGTTAAGCACCATCCAACATGCTCCGGACCACGTTTTTCTTTCTTTAACTTAAGACTTAGCCCCATTCAACATGCTTCAGACCACGTTTTTCCTTTTTCCAAGCAAAGGTAAGCACCATTCAACATGCTCCGGACCACGTTTTTCTTTCTTTAATTTAAAACTTAGCCCCATTCAACATGCTTCAGACCACGTTTTTCCTTTTTCCAAGCAAAGGTAAGCACCATTCAACATGCTCCGGACCACGTTTTTCTTTCTTTAATTTAAAACTTAGCCCCATTCAACATGCATCAGACCACGTTTTTCCTTTTTCCAAGCAAAGGAAAGCACCATCCAACATGCTCCGGACCACGTTTTTCTTTCTTTAATTTAAAACTTAGCCCCATTCAACATGCTTCAGACCACGTTTTTCCTTTTTCCAAGCAAAGGTAAGCACCATCCAACATGCTCCGGACCACGTTTTTCTTTCTTTAACTTAAAACTTAGCCCCATTCAACATGCTTCAGACCACGTTTTTCGTTCTTCCAAGCAAAGGTAAGCACCATTCAACATGCTCCGGACCACGTTTTTCTTTCTTTAATTTAAAACTTAGCCCCATTCAACATGCTTCAGACCACGTTTTTCCTTTTTCCAAGCAAAGGTAAGCACCATTCAACATGCTCCGGACCACGTTTTTCTTTCTTTAATTTAAAACTTAGCCCCATTCAACATGCTTCAGACCACGTTTTTTGTTCTTCCAAGCAAAGGTAAACGCCTTCCAACATGCTCCGGACCACGTTTTTCTTTCTTTAACTTAAAACTTAGCCCCATTCAACATGCTTCAGACCACGTTTTTCGTTCTTCCAAGCAACGGAAGCACCATTCAACATGCTCCAGACCACGTTTTTCTTTCTTTAACTTAAAACTAAGCCACATTCAACATGCTTCAGACCACGGTTTTCGTTCTTCCAAGCAACGGTAAGCACCATTCAACATGCTCCGGACCACGTTTTTCTTTCTTTAACTTAAAACTTAGCCCCATTCAACATGCTTCAGACCACGTTCTTCGTTCTTCCAAGCAACGGAAGCACCAATCAACATGCTCCAGACCACGTTTTTCTTTCTTTAATTTAAAACTTAGCCCCATTCAACATGCTTCAGACCACGTTTTTCCTTTTTCCAAGCAAAGGTAAGCACCATCCAACATGCTCCGGACCACGTTTTTCTTTCTTTAACTTAAGACTTAGCCCCATTCAACATGCTTCAGACCACGTTTTTCGTTCTTCCAAGCAAAGGTAAGCACCATTCAACATGCTCCGGACCACGTTTTTCTTTCTTTAATTTAAAACTTAGCCCCATTCAACATGCTTCAGACCACGTTTTTCCTTTTTCCAAGCAACGGTAAGCACCATCCAACATGCTCCGGACCACGTTTTTCTTTCTTTAACTTAAAACTTAGCCCCATTCAACATGCTTCAGACCACGTTTTTTGTTCTTCCAAGCAAAGGTAAACGCCTTCCAACATGCTCCGGACCACGTTTTTCTTTCTTTAACTTAAAACTTAGCCCCATTCAACATGCTTCAGACCACGTTTTTCGTTCTTCCAAGCAACGGAAGCACCATTCAACATGCTCCAGACCACGTTTTTCTTTCTTTAACTTAAAACTAAGCCACATTCAACATGCTTCAGACCACGTTTTTCGTTCTTCCAAGCAACGGTAAGCACCATTCAACATGCTCCGGACCACGTTTTTCTTTCTTTAACTTAAAACTTAGCCCCATTCAACATGCTTCAGACCACGTTCTTCGTTCTTCCAAGCAACGGAAGCACCAATCAACATGCTCCAGACCACGTTTTTCTTTCTTTAACTTAAAACTAAGCCACATTCAACATGCTTCAGACCACGTTTTTCGTTCTTCCAAGCAACGGTAAGCACCATTCAACATGCTCCGGACCACGTTTTTCTTTCTTTAACTTAAAACTTAGCCCCATTCAACATGCTTCAGACCACGTTTTTCGTTCTTCCAAGCAAAGGTAAGCATCATCCAACATGCTCCGGACCACGTTTTTCTTTCTTTAACTTAAAATTTAGCCCCATTCAACATGCTTCAGACCACGTTTTTCGTTCTTCCAAGCAAAGGTAAGCATCATCCAACATGCTCCGGACCACGGTTTTCTTTCTTTAACTTAAAACTTAGCCCCATTCAACATGCTTCAGACCACGTTTTTCGTTCTTCCAAGCAAAGGTAAACACCATCCAACATGCTCCGGACCACGTTTTTCTTTCTTTAACTTTAAACTTAGCCCCATTCAACATGCTTCAGACCACGTTTTTCGTTCTTCCAAGCAAAGGTAAACACCATCCAACATGCTCCGGACCACGGTTTTCTTTCTTTAACTTAAAACTTAGCCCCATTCAACATGCTTCAGACCACGTTTTTCGTTCTTCCAAGCAAAGGTAAGCATCATCCAACATGCTCCGGACCACGTTTTTCTTTCTTTAATTTAAAACTTAGCCCCATTCAACATGCTTCAGACCACGTTTTTCCTTTTTCCAAGCAAAGGTAAGCACCATCCAACATGCTCCGGACCACGTTTTTTTTTCTTTAACTTAAAACTTAGCCCCATTCAACATGCTTCAGACCACGTTTTTTGTTCTTCCAAGCAAAGGTAAACGCCTTCCAACATGCTCCGGACCACGTTTTTCTTTCTTTAACTTAAAACTTAGCCCCATTCAACATGCTTCAGACCACGTTTTTCGTTCTTCCAAGCAACGGAAGCACCATTCAACATGCTCCAGACCACGTTTTTCTTTCTTTAACTTAAAACTAAGCCACATTCAACATGCTTCAGACCACGTTTTTCGTTCTTCCAAGCAACGGTAAGCACCATTCAACATGCTCCGGACCACGTTTTTCTTTCTTTAACTTAAAACTTAGCCCCATTCAACATGCTTCAGACCACGTTCTTCGTTCTTCCAAGCAACGGAAGCACCATTCAACATGCTCCAGACCACGTTTTTCTTTCTTTAACTTAAAACTAAGCCACATTCAACATGCTTCAGACCACGTTTTTCGTTCTTCCAAGCAACGGTAAGCACCATTCAACATGCTCCGGACCACGTTTTTCTTTCTTTAACTTAAAACTTAGCCCCATTCAACATGCTTCAGACCACGTTTTTCGTTCTTCCAAGCAAAGGTAAGCATCATCCAACATGCTCCGGACCACGTTTTTCTTTCTTTAATTTAAAACTTAGCCCCATTCAACATGCTTCAGACCACGTTTTTCCTTTTTCCAAGCAAAGGTAAGCACCATCCAACATGCTCCGGACCACGTTTTTCTTTCTTTAACTTAAAACTTAGCCCCATTCAACATGCTTCAGACCACGTTTTTTGTTCTTCCAAGCAAAGGTAAACGCCTTCCAACATGCTCCGGACCACGTTTTTCTTTCTTTAACTTAAAACTTAGCCCCATTCAACATGCTTCAGACCACGTTTTTCGTTCTTCCAAGCAACGGAAGCACCATTCAACATGCTCCAGACCACGTTTTTCTTTCTTTAACTTAAAACTAAGCCACATTCAACATGCTTCAGACCACGTTTTTCGTTCTTCCAAGCAACGGTAAGCACCATTCAACATGCTCCGGACCACGTTTTTCTTTCTTTAACTTAAAACTTAGCCCCATTCAACATGCTTCAGACCACGTTCTTCGTTCTTCCAAGCAACGGAAGCACCATTCAACATGCTCCAGACCACGTTTTTCTTTCTTTAACTTAAAACTAAGCCACATTCAACATGCTTCAGACCACGTTTATCGTTCTTCCAAGCAACGGTAAGCACCATTCAACATGCTCCGGACCACGTTTTTCTTTCTTTAACTTAAAACTTAGCCCCATTCAACATGCTTCAGACCACGTTTTTCGTTCTTCCAAGCAAAGGTAAGCATCATCCAACATGCTCCGGACCACGTTTTTCTTTCTTTAACTTAAAATTTAGCCCCATTCAACATGCTTCAGACCACGTTTTTCGTTCTTCGAAGCAAAGGTAAGCATCATCCAACATGCTCCGGACCACGGTTTTCTTTCTTTAACTTAAAACTTAGCCCCATTCAACATGCTTCAGACCACGTTTTTCGTTCTTCCAAGCAAAGGTAAGCATCATCCAACATGCTCCGGACCACGGTTTTCTTTCTTTAACTTAAAACTTAGCCCCATTCAACATGCTTCAGACCACGTTTTTCGTTCTTCCAAGCAAAGGTAAACACCATCCAACATGCTCCGGACCACGGTTTTCTTTCTTTAACTTAAAACTTAGCCCCATTCAACATGCTTCAGACCACGTTTTTCGTTCTTCCAAGCAAAGGTAAGCATCATCCAACATGCTCCGGACCACGTTTTTCTTTCTTTAATTTAAAACTTAGCCCCATTCAACATGCTTCAGACCACGTTTTTCCTTTTTCCAAGCAAAGGTAAGCACCATCCAACATGCTCCGGACCACGTTTTTTTTTCTTTAACTTAAAACTTAGCCCCATTCAACATGCTTCAGACCACGTTTTTTGTTCTTCCAAGCAAAGGTAAACGCCTTCCAACATGCTCCGGACCACGTTTTTCTTTCTTTAACTTAAAACTTAGCCCCATTCAACATGCTTCAGACCACGTTTTTCGTTCTTCCAAGCAACGGTAAGCACCATTCAACATGCTCCGGACCACGTTTTTCTTTCTTTAACTTAAAACTTAGCCCCATTCAACATGCTTCAGACCACGTTTTTCGTTCTTCCAAGCAAAGGTAAACACCATCCAACATGCTCCGGACCACGGTTTTCTTTCTTTAACTTAAAACTTAGCCCCATTCAACATGCTTCAGACCACGTTTTTCGTTCTTCCAAGCAAAGGTAAGCATCATCCAACATGCTCCGGACCACGTTTTTCTTTCTTTAATTTAAAACTTAGCCCCATTCAACATGCTTCAGACCACGGTTTTCCTTTTTCCAAGCAAAGGTAAGCACCATCCAACATGCTCCGGACCACGTTTTTCTTTCTTTAACTTAAAACTTAGCCCCATTCAACATGCTTCAGACCACGTTTTTTGTTCTTCCAAGCAAAGGTAAACGCCTTCCAACATGCTCCGGACCACGTTTTTCTTTCTTTAACTTAAAACTTAGCCCCATTCAACATGCTTCAGACCACGTTTTTCGTTCTTCCAAGCAACGGAAGCACCATTCAACATGCTCCAGACCACGTTTTTCTTTCTTTAACTTAAAACTAAGCCACATTCAACATGCTTCAGACCACGTTTTTCGTTCTTCCAAGCAACGGTAAGCACCATTCAACATGCTCCGGACCACGTTTTTCTTTCTTTAACTTAAAACTTAGCCCCATTCAACATGCTTCAGACCACGTTTTTCGTTCTTCCAAGCAAAGGTAAGCATCATCCAACATGCTCCGGACCACGTTTTTCTTTCTTTAACTTAAAATTTAGCCCCATTCAACATGCTTCAGACCACGTTTTTCGTTCTTCCAAGCAAAGGTAAGCATCATCCAACATGCTCCGGACCACGTTTTTCTTTCTTTAACTTAAAATTTAGCCCCATTCAACATGCTTCAGACCACGTTTTTCGTTCTTCCAAGCAAAGGTAAGCATCATCCAACATGCTCCGGACCACGGTTTTCTTTCTTTAACTTAAAACTTAGCCCCATTCAACATGCTTCAGACCACGTTTTTCGTTCTTCCAAGCAAAGGTAAACACCATCCAACATGCTCCGGACCACGTTTTTCTTTCTTTAACTTTAAACTTAGCCCCATTCAACATGCTTCAGACCACGTTTTTCGTTCTTCCAAGCAAAGGTAAACACCATCCAACATGCTCCGGACCACGGTTTTCTTTCTTTAACTTAAAACTTAGCCCCATTCAACATGCTTCAGACCACGTTTTTCGTTCTTCCAAGCAAAGGTAAGCACCATCCAACATGCTCCGGACCACGTTTTTCTTTCTTTAATTTAAAACTTAGCCCCATTCAACATGCTTCAGACCACGTTTTTCCTTTTTCCAAGCAAAGGTAAGCACCATCCAACATGCTCCGGACCACGTTTTTTTTTCTTTAACTTAAAACTTAGCCCCATTCAACATGCTTCAGACCACGTTTTTTGTTCTTCCAAGCAAAGGTAAACGCCTTCCAACATGCTCCGGACCACGTTTTTCTTTCTTTAACTTAAAACTTAGCCCCATTCAACATGCTTCAGACCACGTTTTTCGTTCTTCCAAGCAACGGTAAGCACCATTCAACATGCTCCGGACCACGTTTTTCTTTCTTTAACTTAAAACTTAGCCCCATTCAACATGCTTCAGACCACGTTTTTCGTTCTTCCAAGCAAAGGTAAACGCCTTCCAACATGCTCCGGACCACGTTTTTCTTTCTTTAATTTAAAACTTAGCCCCATTCAACATGCTTCAGACCACGTTTTTCCTTTTTCCAAGCAAAGGTAAGCACCATTCAACATGCTCCGGACCACGTTTTTCTTTCTTTAACTTAAAACTTAGCCCCATTCAACATGCTTCAGACCACGTTTTTCGTTCTTCCAAGCAAAGGTAAACACCATCCAACATGCTCCGGACCACGGTTTTCTTTCTTTAACTTAAAACTTAGCCCCATTCAACATGCTTCAGACCACGTTTTTCCTTTTTCCAAGCAAAGGTAAGCACCATCCAACATGCTCCGGACCACGTTTTTCTTTCTTTAACTTAAAACTTAGCCCCATTCAACATGCTTCAGACCACGTTTTTTGTTCTTCCAAGCAAAGGTAAACGCCTTCCAACATGCTCCGGACCACGTTTTTCTTTCTTTAACTTAAAACTTAGCCCCATTCAACATGCTTCAGACCACGTTTTTCGTTCTTCCAAGCAACGGAAGCACCATTCAACATGCTCCAGACCACGTTTTTCTTTCTTTAACTTAAAACTAAGCCACATTCAACATGCTTCAGACCACGTTTTTCGTTCTTCCAAGCAACGGTAAGCACCATTCAACATGCTCCGGACCACGTTTTTCTTTCTTTAACTTAAAACTTAGCCCCATTCAACATGCTTCAGACCACGTTCTTCGTTCTTCCAAGCAACGGAAGCACCATTCAACATGCTCCAGACCACGTTTTTCTTTCTTTAACTTAAAACTAAGCCACATTCAACATGCTTCAGACCACGTTTTTCGTTCTTCCAAGCAAAGGTAAGCACCATTCAACATGCTCCGGACCACGTTTTTCTTTCTTTAACTTAAAACTTAGCCCCATTCAACATGCTTCAGACCACGTTTTTCGTTCTTCCAAGCAAAGGTAAGCATCATCCAACATGCTCCGGACCACGTTTTTCTTTCTTTAACTTAAAATTTAGCCCCATTCAACATGCTTCAGACCACGTTTTTCGTTCTTCCAAGCAAAGGTAAGCATCATCCAACATGCTCCGGACCACGGTTTTCTTTCTTTAACTTAAAACTTAGCCCCATTCAACATGCTTCAGACCACGTTTTTCGTGTTTCCAAGCAAAGGTAAACACCATCCAACATGCTCCGGACCACGGTTTTCTTTCTTTAACTTAAAACTTAGCCCCATTCAACATGCTTCAGACCACGTTTTTCGTTCTTCCAAGCAAAGGTAAACACCATCCAACATGCTCCGGACCACGGTTTTCTTTCTTTAACTTAAAACTTAGCCCCATTCAACATGCTTCAGACCACGTTTTTCGTTCTTCCAAGCAAAGGTAAGCATCATCCAACATGCTCCGGACCACGGTTTTCTTTCTTTAACTTAAAACTTAGCCCCATTCAACATGCTTCAGACCACGTTTTTCGTTCTTCCAAGCAAAGGTAAGCATCATCCAACATGCTTCGGACCACGGATTCCTTTCTTTAACTTAAAACTTAGCCCCATTCAACATGCTTCAGACCACGTTTTTCTTTCTTTAACTTAAAACTTTGCCCCATTCAACATGCTTCAGACCACGTTTTTCGTTCTTCCAAGCAAAGGTAAGCATCATCCAACATGCTCCGGACCACGGTTTTCTTTCTTTAACTTAAAACTTAGCCCCATTCAACATGCTTCAGACCACGTTTTTCTTTCTTTAACTTAAAACTTTGCCCCATTCAACATGCTTTAGACCACGTTTTTCGTTCTTCCAAGCAAAGGTTAGCATCATCCAACATGCTCCGGACCACGGTTTTCTTTCTTTAACTTAAAACTTAGCCCCATTCAACATGCTTCAGACCACGTTTTTTGTTCTTCCAAGCAACGGAAGCACCATTCAACATGCTCCAGACCACGTTTTTCTTTCTTTAACTTAAAACTAAGCCACATTCAACATGCTTCAGACCACGTTTTTCGTTCTTCCAAGCAACGGAAGCACAATTCAACATGCTCCGGACCACGTTTTTCTTTCTTTAACTTTAAACTTTGCCCCATTCAACATGCTTTAGACCACGTTTTTCGTTCTTCCAAGCAAAGGTTAGCATCATCCAACATGCTCCGGACCACGGTTTTCTTTCTTTAACTTAAAACTTAGCCCCATTCAACATGCTTCAGACCACGTTTTTTGTTCTTCCAAGCAACGGAAGCACCATTCAACATGCTCCAGACCACGTTTTTCTTTCTTTAACTTAAAACTAAGCCACATTCAACATGCTTCAGACCACGTTTTTCGTTCTTCCAAGCAACGGAAGCACAATTCAACATACTCCGGACCACATTTTTCTTTCTTTAACTTTAAACTTAGCCCCATTCAACATGCTCCGGACCACTTTTTTCGTTCTTCCAAGCAAAATTAAGCACAATCTTCAATGCTCCGGACTACTTTTTCTTTCTTAAACTAAAATCAAAGCCCCATTCAATGTGCTTCAGACCACGTTTTTTGTTTTTTCAAGCAAAAGTAAGCACCATTCAACATGCTCCGGACGATTTTTTTCGTTCTTCCAAGCAAAATTAAGCACCATCTTCAATGCTCCGGATTACTTTTTTCTTTCTTTAACTAAAAACCAAAAAAAAAAACCAAGCCCAATTCAACATGCTTCAGACCACGTTTTTTATTCTTCCAAGCAAAGGTAAGCACCAACCACTATGCTCCGGACTACTTTTTACGTTCTTCAAAGCAAAATTAAGCACCTTCTCCAATGTTACAAACTACCTTTTACGTTCTTTCTAGCAAAATTAAGCACCATCCAACATGCTCCGGACTACGTTTTTCTTTCTTTAACTAAAAACTTAAAACAAAAACTTAAATCAATTCAACATGCTTCAGACCACGTTTTTTGTTCTTCCAAGCAAAGTTAAGCACCATCCACAATGCTCCGGACTACTTTTTACGTTCTTCCCAGCAAAATTAAGTACCTTCTCCAATGCTTCAAACTACCTTTTACGTTCTTTCTAGCAAAATTAAGCACCATCCAACATGCTCCGGACCATGTTTTTCTTTCGTTAACAAAAAACTTAAAAAAAAAAAAAATAAATAAAACTAAGCCCAATTCAACATGCTTCAGACCATGTTTGTCGTTCTTCCAAGGAAAGGTAAGCACCATCCACAATCCTCCGGACTACTTTTAACGTTCTTCCAAGCAAAATTAAGCACCTTCTCCAATGCTTCAAACTACCTTTTACGTTCTTTCTAGCAATATTAAGCACCATCCAACATGCTCCGGACCAGGTTTTTCTTTCTTTAACAAAAAACTTAAAAAAAAAATAAATAAATAAAACTAAGCCCAATTCACATGCTTCAGACCACGTTTTTCGTTCTTCCAAGCAAAGGTAAGCACCATCCACATTGCTCCGGACTACTTTTAACGTTCTTCCTAGCAAAATTAAGTACCTTCTCCAATGCTAAAAACTACCTTTTACGTTCTTTCTAGCAAAATTAAGCACCATCCAACATGCTCCGGACCATGTTTTTCTTTCTTTAATTAAACACTTAAAAAAAAAAAAAATAAATAAAACTAAGCCCAATTCAACATGCTTCAAACCACGTTTTTTGTTCTGCCAAGCAACGGTTAGCACCATCCACAATGCTCCATACTACTTTTTACGTTCTTCCAAGCAAATATAAGAACCATACAACATGCTCCGGCCTACGTTTTTCTTTCGTTAACTAAAAACTTAAAAAAAAAAAACTTAGATCAATTCAACATGCTTCAGACCACGTTTTTTGTTCTTCCAAGCAAAGGTAAGCACCATCCACAATGCTCCGGACTTCTTTTAACGTTCTTCCCAGCAAAATTAAGCAACTCCTCCAATGCTACAAACTACTTTTTACGTTTTTTCTAGCAAAATTAAGCACCATCAAACATTCTCCGGACCCTTTTTTTCTTTCTTTAACTAAAAACTTAAAAAAAAATAAATAAATAAAACTAAGCCCAATTCAACATGCTTCAGACCATGTTTTTCGTTCTTCCAAGCAGAGGTAAGCACCATCCACAATGCTCCGGATTACTTTTAACGTTCTTCCCAGCAAAATTCAGCACCTTCTCCAATGCTACAAAGTACTTTTTACGTTCTTTCTAGCAAAACTAAGCACCATCCAATATGCTCCGGACCATGTTTTTCTTTCTTTAACTAAAAACTCAAAAAAAAAAAAAAAATGAAACTATGCCCAATTCAACATGCTTCAAACCATGTTTGTCGTTCTACCAAGCAAAGGTAAGCACCATCCACAATGCTCCGGACTACTTTTTACGTTCTTCCTAGTAAAAATAAGCACCTTCTCCAATGCTACAGACTACTTTTTACGTTCTTTCTAGCAAAACTAAGCACCATCCAACATGCTCTGGACCATGTTTTTCTTTCTTTAACTAAAAACTTAAAAAAAAAAAAATAAATGAAACTATGCCCAATTCAACATGCTTCAGACCATGTTTGTCGTTCTACCAAGCAAAGGTAAGCACCATCCACAATGCTCCGGACTACTTTTTACGTTCTTCCTAGTAAAAATAAGCACCTTCTCCAATGCTACAAAGTACTTTTTACGTTCTTTCTAGCAAAATTAAGCACCATCCAATATGTTCCGGACCATGTTTTTCTTTCTTTAACTAAAAACTCAAAAAAAAAATAAATGAAACTATGCCCAATTCAACATGCTTCAAACCATGTTTGTCGTTCTACCAAGCAAAGGTAAGCACCATCCACAATGCTCCGGACTACTTTTTACGTTCTTCCTAGTAAAAATAAGCACCTTCTCCAATGCTACAGACTACTTTTTACGTTCTTTCTAGCAAAACTAAGCACCATCCAACATGCTCCGGACCATGTTTTTCTTTCTTTAACTAAAAACTTAAAAAAAAAAATAAATAAAATTAAGCCCAATTCAACATGCTTCAGACCTCGTGTTTCGTTCTTCCAAGCAAACGTAAGCACTATCCACAATGCTCCGGACTACTTTTTACGTTCTTCCCAGCAAAATTAAGCACCTTCTTCAATGCTACAAAGTACTTTTTACGTTCTTTCTAGCAAAATTAAGCACCATCCAACATGCTCCGGACCATGTTTTTCTTTCTTTAACTAAAAACTTAAAAAAAAATAAATAAATAAAACTAAGCCCAATTCAACATGCTTCAGACAACGTTTTTCGTTCTTCCAAGCAAAGGAAAGCACCATCCACAATGCTCCGGACTACTTTTTACGTTCTTCCCAGCAAAATTAAGCACCTTCTCCAATGCTACAGACTACTTTTTACGTTCTTTCTAGCAAAATTAAGCACCATCCAACATGCTCCGGACCATGTTTTTCTTTCTTTAACTAAAAACTTAAAAAAAATAAATAAATAAAACTAAGCCCAATTCAACATGCTTCAGACCTCGTGTTTCGTTCTTCCAAGCAAACGTAAGCACTATCCACAATGCTCCGGACTACTTTTTACGTTCTTCCCAGCAAAATTAAGCACCTTCTCAAATGCTACAGACTACTTTTTACGTTCTTTCTAGCAAAATTAAGCACCATCCAACATGCTCCGGACCATGTTTTTCTTTCTTTAACTAAAAACTTAAAAAAAAAAAAAATAAAACTAAGCCCAATTCAACCTGCTTCAAAGCATGTTTCTCGTTCTTCCATGCAAACGTAAGCACCATCCACAATGCTCCGGACTACTTTTTACGTTCTTCCCAGCAAAATTAAGCACCTTCTCCAATGCTACAGACTACTTTTTACGTTCTTTCTAGCAAAATTAAGCACCATCCAACATGCTCCGGACCATGTTTTTCTTTCTTCATTTAAAACTTAAAAGAAAATAAATAAATAAAACTAAGCCCAATTCAACATGCTTCAGACCATGTTTTTCGTTCTTCCATGCAAACGTAAGCACCATCCACAATGCTCCGGACTTCTTTTAACGTTCTTCCCAGCAAAATTAAGCACCTTCTCCAATGCTCCAGACTACTTTTTACGTTCTTTCTAGCAAAATTAAGCACCATCCAACATGCTCCGGACCATGTTTTTCTTTCTTTAACTTTAACCTTAAAAAAAAATAAATAAATAAAACTAAGCACAATGCAACATGCTTCAGACCATATTTTTCGTTCTTCCAAGCAAAGGTAAGCACCATCCACAATGCTCCGGACTACTTTTAACGTTCTTCCCAGCAAAATTAAGCACCTTCTCCAATGCTACAGACTACTTTTTACGTTCTTTCTAGCAAAATTAAGAACCATCCAACATGCTCCGGACCATGTTTTTCTTTCTTCATTTAAAACTTAAAAGAAAATAAATAAATAAAACTAAGCCCAATTCAACATGCTTCAGACCATGTTTTTCGTTCTTCCATGCAAACGTAAGCACCATCCACAATGCTCCGGACTACTTTTTACGTTCTTCCCAGCAAAATTAAGCAGATTCTCCAATGCTACAGACTACTTTTTACGTTCTTTCTAGCAAAATTAAGCACCATCCAACATGCTCCGGACCATGTTTTTCTTTCTTTAACTTAAAACTTAAAAAAAAAAAATAAATAAAACTAAGCCCAATTCAACCTGCTTCAAAGCATGTTTCTCGTTCTTCCATGCAAACGTAAGCACCATCCACAATGCTCCGGACTACTTTTTACGTTCTTCCCAGCAAAATTAAGCACCTTCTCCAATGCTACAGACTACTTTTTACGTTCTTTCTAGCAAAATTAAGCACCATCCAACATGCTCCGGACCATGTTTTTCTTTCTTTAACTTTAACCTTAAAAAAAAATAAATAAATAAAACTAAGCACAATGCAACATGCTTCAGACCATATTTTTCGTTCTTCCAAGCAAAGGTAAGCACCATCCACAATGCTCCGGACTACTTTTAACGTTCTTCCCAGCAAAATTAAGCACCTTCTCCAATGCTACAGACTACTTTTTACGTTCTTTCTAGCAAAATTAAGAACCATCCAACATGCTCCGGACCATGTTTTTCTTTCTTCATTTAAAACTTAAAAGAAAATAAATAAATAAAACTAAGCCCAATTCAACATGCTTCAGACCATGTTTTTCGTTCTTCCATGCAAACGTAAGCACCATCCACAATGCTCCGGACTACTTTTTACGTTCTTCCCAGCAAAATTAAGCAGATTCTCCAATGCTACAGACAACTTTTAACGTTCTTTCTAGCAAAATTAACCACCATCCAACATGCTCCGGACCATGTTTTTCTTTCTTTAACTTAAAACTTAAAAAAAAAAAAAAATAAATAAAACTAAGCCCAATTCAACCTGCTTCAAAGCATGTTTTTCGTTCTTCCATGCAAACGTAAGCACCATCCACAATGCTCCGGACTACTTTTTACGTTCTTCCCAGCAAAATTAAGCACCTTCTCCAATGCTACAGACTACTTTTTACGTTCTTTCTAGCAAAATTAAGCACCATCTAACATGCTCCGGACCATGTTTTTCTTTCTTCATTTAAAACTTAAAAGAAAATAAATAAATAAAACTAAGCCCAATTCAACATGCTTCAGACCATGTTTTTCGTTCTTCCATGCAAACGTAAGCACCATCCACAATGCTCCGGACTTCTTTTAACGTTCTTCCCAGCAAAATTAAGCACCTTCTCCAATGCTCCAGACTACTGTTAACGTTCTTTCTAGCAAAATTAAGCACCATCCAACATGCTCCGGACCATGTTTTTCTTTCTTTAACTTAAACCTTAAAAAAAAATAAATAAATAAAACTAAGCCCAATTCAACATGCTTCAGACCATGTTTTTCGTTCTTCCATGCAAACGTAAGCACCATCCACAATGCTCCGGACTACTTTTTACGTTCTTCCCAGCAAAATTAAGCACCTTCTCCAATGCTACAGACTACTTTTTACGTTCTTTCTAGCAAAATTAAGCACCATCTAACATGCTCCGGACCATGTTTTTCTTTCTTCATTTAAAACTTAAAAGAAAATAAATAAATAAAACTAAGCCCAATTCAACATGCTTCAGACCATGTTTTTCGTTCTTCCATGCAAACGTAAGCACCATCCACAATGCTCCGGACTACTTTTTACGTTCTTCCCAGCAAAATTAAGCACCTTCTCCAATGCTACAGACTACTTTTTACGTTCTTTCTAGCAAAATTAAGCACCATTCAACATGCTCCGGACCATGCTTTTCTTTCTTTAACTTAAAACTTAAAAAATAAAAAATAAATAAAACTAAGCCCAATTCAACATGCTTCAGACCACGTTTTTCGTTCTTCCATGCAAACGTAAGCACCATCCGCAATGCTCCGGACTACTTTTTACGTTCTTCCCAGCAAAATTAAGCAGATTCTCCAATGCTACAGACAACTTTTAACGTTCTTTCTAGCAAAATTAAGCACCATCAAACATGCTCCGGACCATGTTTTTCTTTCTTCATTTAAAACTTAAAAGAAAATAAATAAATAAAACTAAGCCCAATTCAACATGCTTCAGACCATGTTTTTCGTTCTTCCATGCAAACGTAAGCACCATCCACAATGCTCCGGACTACTTTTTACGTTCTTCCCAGCAAAATTAAGCACCTTCTCCAATGCTACAGACTACTTTTTACGTTCTTTCTAGCAAAATTAAGCACCATCCAACATGCTCCGGACCATGTTTTCTTTCTTTATTTAAAACCTTAAAAAAAAAATAAATAAATAAAACTTAGCCCAATTCAACATGCTTCAGACCATGTTTTTCGTTCTTCCATGCAAACGTAAGCACCATCCACAATGCTCCGGACTACTTTTTACGTTCTTCCCAGCAAAATTAAGCAGATTCTCCAATGCTACAGACTACTTTTTACGTTCTTTCTAGCAAAATTAAGCACCATCCAACATGCTCCGGACCATGTTTTTCTTTCTTTAACTTAAAACTTAAAAAAAATAAATAAATAAAACTAAGCCCAATTCAACATGCTTCAGACCATATTTTTCGTTCTTTCAAGCAAAGGTAAGCACCATCCACAATGCTCCGGACTACTTTTAACGTTCTTCCCAGCAAAATTAAGCACCTTCTCCAATGCTACAGACTACTTTTTACGTTCTTTCTAGCAAAATTAAGAACCATCCAACATGCTCCGGACCATGTTTTTCTTTCTTTAACTTAAAACTTAAAAAAAATAAATAAATAAAACTAAGCCCAATTCAACCTGCTTCAAAGCATGTTTTTCGTTCTTCCAAGCAAACGTAAGCACCATCCACAATGCTCCGGACTACTTTTTACGTTCTTCCCAGCAAAATTAAGCACCTTCTCCAATGCTACAGACTACTTTTTACGTTCTTTCTAGCAAAATTAAGCACCATCCAACATGCTCCGGACCATGTTTTTCTTTCTTTAACTTAAAACTTAAAAAAAATAAATAAATAAAACTAAGCCCAATTCAACCTGCTTCAAAGCATGTTTCTCGTTCTTCCATGCAAACGTAAGCACCATCCACAATGCTCCGGACTACTTTTTACGTTCTTCCCAGCAAAATTAAGCACCTCCTCCAATGCTACAGACTACTTTTTACGTTCTTTCTAGCAAAATTAAGAACCATCCAACATGCTCCGGACCATGTTTTTCTTTCTTTAACTTAAAACTTAAAAAAAAAAATAAATAAAACTAAGCCCAATTCAACCTGCTTCAAAGCATGTTTCTCGTTCTTCCATGCAAACGTAAGCACCATCCACAATGCTCCGGACTACTTTTTACGTTCTTCCCAGCAAAATTAAGCACCTTCTCCAATGCTACAGACTACTTTTTACGTTCTTTCTAGCAAAATTAAGCACCATCCAACATGCTCCGGACCATGTTTTTCTTTCTTTAACTTAAAACTTAAAAAAAATAAATAAATAAAACTAAGCCCAATTCAACATGCTTCAGACCATGTTTTTCGTTCTTCCATGCAAACGTAAGCACCATCCACAATGCTCCGGACTACTTTTTACGTTCTTCCCAGCAAAATTAAGCACCTTCTCCAATGCTACAGACTACTTTTTACGTTCTTTCTAGCAAAATTAAGCACCATCCAACATGCTCCGGACCATGTTTTTCTTTCTTTAACTTAAAACTTAAAAAAAAAATAAATAAATAAAACTAAGCCCGATTCAACCTGCTTCAAAGCATGTTTTTCGTTCTTCCATGCAAACGTAAGCACCATCCACAATGCTCCGGACTACTTTTTACGTTCTTCCCAGCAAAATTAAGCACCTTCTCCAATGCTACAGACTACTTTTTACGTTCTTTCTAGCAAAATTAAGCACCATCCAACATGCTCCGGACCATGTTTTTCTTTCTTTAACTTAAAACTTAAAAAAAATAAATAAATAAAACTAAGCCCAATTCAACATGCTTCAGACCATATTTTTCGTTCTTTCAAGCAAAGGTAAGCACCATCCACAAAACTCCGGACTACTTTTTACGTTCTTCCCAACAAAATTAAGCACCTTCTCCAATGCTACAGACTACTTTTTACGTTCTTTCTAGCAAAATTAAGCACCATCCAACATGCTCCGGACCATGTTTTTCTTTCTTTAACTTAAAACTTAAAAAAAAAAATAAATAAAACTAAGCCCAATTCAACCTGCTTCAAAGCATGTTTTTCGTTCTTCCATGCAAACGTAAGCACCATCCACAATGCTCCGGACTACTTTTTACGTTCTTCCCAGCAAAATTAAGCACCTTCTCCAATGCTACAGACTACTTTTTACGTTCTTTCTAGCAAAATTAAGCACCATCCAACATGCTCCGGACCATGTTTTTCTTTCTTTAACTTAAAACTTAAAAAAAAAAAAAATAAATAAAACTAAGCCCAATTCAACCTGCTTCAAAGCATGTTTTTCGTTCTTCCATGCAAACGTAAGCACCATCCACAATGCTCCGGACTACTTTTTACGTTCTTCCCAGCAAAATTAAGCACCTTCTCCAATGCTACAGACTACTTTTTACGTTCTTTCTAGCAAAATTAAGCACCATCCAACATGCTCCGGACCATGTTTTTCTTTCTTTAACTAAAAACTTTAAAAAAAAAATAAATAAATAAAACTAAGCCCAATTCAACATGCTTCAGACCACGTTTTTTGTTCTTCCAAGCAAAGGTAAGCACCATCCACAATGCTCCGGACTACTTTTAACGTTCTTCCCAGCAATATTAAGCACCTTCTCCAATGCTACAGGCTACTTTTTACGTTCTTTCTAGCAAAATTAAGCACCATCCAACATGCTCCGGACCATGTTTTTCTTTCTTTAACTAAAAACTTAAAAAAAAAAATAAATAAATAAAACTAAGCCCAATTCAACATGCTTCAGACCACGTTTTTTGTTCTTCCAAGCAAAGGTAAGCACCATCCACAATGCTCCGGACTACTTTTTACGTTCTTCCCAGCAAAATTAAGTACCTTCTCCAATGCTACAGACTACTTTTTACGTTCTTTCTAGCAAAATTAAGCACCATCCAACATGCTCCGGACCATTTTTTTCTTTCTTTAACTAAAAACTTAAAAAAAATAAATAAATAAAACTAAGCCCAATTCAACATGCTTCAGACCACGTTTTTTGTTCTTCCAAGCAAAGGTAAGCACCATCCACAATGCTCCGGACTACTTTTTACGTTCTTCCCAGCAAAATTAAGTACCTTCTCAAATGCTACAGACTACTTTTTACGTTCTTTCTAGCAAAATTAAGCACCATCCAACATGCTCCGGACCATGTTTTTCTTTCTTTAACTAAAAACTTTAAAAAAAAAATAAATAAATAAAACTAAGCCCAATTCAACATGCTTCAGACCACGTTTTTTGTTCTTCCAAGCAAAGGTAAGCACCATCCACAATGCTCCGGACTACTTTTTACGTTCTTCCCAGCAAAATTAAGTACCTTCTCCAATGCTACAGACTACTTTTTACGTTCTTTCTAGCAAAATTAAGCACCATCCAACATGCTCCGGACCATGTTTTTCTTTCTTTAACTAAAAACTTAAAAAAAATAAATAAATAAAACTAAGCCCAAGTCAACATGCTTCAGACCATGTTTTTCGTTCTTCCAAGCAAAGGTAAGCACCATCCACAATGCTCCGGACTACTTTTTACGTTCTTTCCAGCAAAATTAAGTACCTTCTCCAATGCTACAGACTACTTTTTACGTTCTTTCTAGCAAAATTAAGCACCATCCAACATGCTCCGGACCATGTTTTTCTTTCTTTAACTAAAAACTTAAAAAAGAAAGGATAAATAAAACCAAGCCCAATTCAACATGCTTCAGACCACGTTTTTTGTTCTTCCAAGCAAAGGTAAGCACCATCCACAATGCTCCGGACTACTTTTTACGCTCTTCCCAATAAAATTAAGCACCTTCTCCAATGCTCCAGACTACTGTTTACGTTCTTCCCAGCAAAATTAAGCACCTTCTCCAATGCTACAGACTACTTTTTACGTTCTTTCTAGCAAAATTAAGCACCATCCAACATGCTCCGGACCATGTTTTTCTTTCTTTAACTAAAAACTTTAAAAAAAAAAATAAATAAATAAAACTAAGCCCAATTCAACATGCTTCAGACCACGTTTTTTGTTCTTCCAAGCAAAGGTAAGCACCATCCACAATGCTCCGGACTACTTTTTACGTTCTTTCCAGCAAAATTAAGTACCTTTTCCAATGCTACAGGCTACTTTTTACGTTCTTTCTAGCAAAATTAAGCACCATTCAACATGCTCCGGACCATGTTTTTCTTTCTTTAACTAAAAACTTAAAAAAAAAAATAAATAAATAAAACTAAGCCCAATTCAACATGCTTCAGACCACGTTTTTTGTTCTTCCAAGCAAAGGTAAGCACCATCCACAATGCTCCGGACTACTTTTTACGTTCTTTCCAGCAAAATTAAGTACCTTTTCCAATGCTACAGGCTACTTTTTACGTTCTTTCTAGCAAAATTAAGCACCATTCAACATGCTCCGGACCATGTTTTTCTTTCTTTAACTAAAAACTTAAAAAAAAAAATAAATAAATAAAACTAAGCCCAATTCAACATGCTTCAGACCACGTTTTTTGTTCTTCCAAGCAAAGGTAAGCACCATCCACAATGCTCCGGACTACTTTTTACGTTCTTCCCAGCAAAATTAAGTACCTTTTCCAATGCTACAGGCTACTTTTTACGTTCTTTCTAGCAAAATTAAGCTCCATTCAACATGCTCCGGACCATGTTTTTCTTTCTTTAACTAAAAACTTAAAAAAAAAAATAAATAAATAAAACTAAGCCCAATTCAACATGCTTCAGACCACGTTTTTTGTTCTTCCAAGCAAAGGTAAGCACCATCCACAATGCTCCGGACTACTTTTTACGTTCTTCCCAGCAAAATTAAGTACCTTCTCCAATGCTACAGACTACTTTTTACGTTCTTTCTAGCAAAATTAAGCACCATCCAACATGCTCCGGACCATGTTTTTCTTTCTTTAACTAAAAACTTTAAAAAAAAATAAATAAATAAAACTAAGCCCAATTCAACATACTTCAGACCACGTTTTTTGTTCTTCCAAGCAAAGGTAAGCACCATCCACAATGCTCCGGACTACTTTTTACGTTCTTCCCAGCAAAATTAAGTACCTTCTCCAATGCTACAGACTACTTTTTACGTTCTTTCTAGCAAAATTAAGCACCATCCAACATGCTCCGGACCATGTTTTTCTTTCTTTAACTAAAAACTTTAAAAAAAAAATAAATAAATAAAACTAAGCCCAATTCAACATGCTTCAGACCACGTTTTTTGTTCTTCCAAGCAAAGGTAAGCACCATCCACAATGCTCCGGACTACTTTTTACGTTCTTCCCAGCAAAATTAAGTACCTTCTTCAATGCTACAGACTACTTTTTACGTTCTTTCTAGCAAAATTAAGCACCATCCAACATGCTCCGGACCATGTTTTTCTTTCTTTAACTAAAAACTTAAAAAAAAAAATAAATAAATAAAACTAAGCCCAATTCAACATGCTTCAGACCACGTTTTTTGTTCTTCCAAGCAAAGGTAAGCACCATCCACAATGCTCCGGACTACTTTTTACGTTCTTCCCAGCAAAATTAAGTACCTTTTCCAATGCTACAGGCTACTTTTTACGTTCTTTCTAGCAAAATTAAGCACCATTCAACATGCTCCGGACCATGTTTTTCTTTCTTTAACTAAAAACTTTAAAAAAAAAATAAATAAATAAAACTAAGCCCAATTCAACATACTTCAGACCACGTTTTTTGTTCTTCCAAGCAAAGGTAAGCACCATCCACAATGCTCCGGACTACTTTTTACGTTCTTCCCAGCAAAATTAAGTACCTTCTCCAATGCTACAGACTACTTTTTACGTTCTTTCTAGCAAAATTAAGCACCATCCAACATGCTCCGGACCATGTTTTTCTTTCTTTAACTAAAAACTTTAAAAAAAAAATAAATAAATAAAACTAAGCCCAATTCAACATACTTCAGACCACGTTTTTTGTTCTTCCAAGCAAAGGTAAGCACCATCCACAATGCTCCGGACTACTTTTTACGTTCTTCCCAGCAAAATTAAGTACCTTCTCCAATGCTACAGACTACTTTTTACGTTCTTTCTAGCAAAATTAAGCACCATCCAACATGCTCCGGACCATGTTTTTCTTTCTTTAACTAAAAACTTTAAAAAAAAAATAAATAAATAAAACTAAGCCCAATTCAACATGCTTCAGACCACGTTTTTTGTTCTTCCAAGCAAAGGTAAGCACCATCCACAATGCTCCGGACTACTTTTTACGTTCTTCCCAGCAAAATTAAGTACCTTCTTCAATGCTACAGACTACTTTTTACGTTCTTTCTAGCAAAATTAAGCACCATCCAACATGCTCCGGACCATGTTTTTCTTTCTTTAACTAAAAACTTTAAAAAAAAAATAAATAAATAAAACTAAGCCCAATTCAACATACTTCAGACCACGTTTTTTGTTCTTCCAAGCAAAGGTAAGCACCATCCACAATGCTCCGGACTACTTTTTACGTTCTTCCCAGCAAAATTAAGTACCTTCTCCAATGCTACAGACTACTTTTTACGTTCTTTCTAGCAAAATTAAGCACCATCCAACATGCTCCGGACCATGTTTTTCTTTCTTTAACTAAAAACTTTAAAAAAAAAATAAATAAATAAAACTAAGCCCAATTCAACATGCTTCAGACCACGTTTTTTGTTCTTCCAAGCAAAGGTAAGCACCATCCACAATGCTCCGGACTACTTTTTACGTTCTTCCCAGCAAAATTAAGTACCTTCTCCAATGCTACAGACTACTTTTTACGTTCTTTCTAGCAAAATTAAGCACCATCCAACATGCTCCGGACCATGTTTTTCTTTCTTTAACTAAAAACTTTAAAAAAAAAATAAATAAATAAAACTAAGCCCAATTCAACATACTTCAGACCACGTTTTTTGTTCTTCCAAGCAAAGGTAAGCACCATCCACAATGCTCCGGACTACTTTTTACGTTCTTCCCAGCAAAATTAAGTACCTTCTTCAATGCTACAGACTACTTTTTACGTTCTTTCTAGCAAAATTAAGCACCATCCAACATGCTCCGGACCATGTTTTTCTTTCTTTAACTAAAAACTTTAAAAAAAAAATAAATAAATAAAACTAAGCCCAATTCAACATACTTCAGACCACGTTTTTTGTTCTTCCAAGCAAAGGTAAGCACCATCCACAATGCTCCGGACTACTTTTTACGTTCTTCCCAGCAAAATTAAGTACCTTCTCCAATGCTACAGACTACTTTTTACGTTCTTTCTAGCAAAATTAAGCACCATCCAACATGCTCCGGACCATGTTTTTCTTTCTTTAACTAAAAACTTTAAAAAAAAAATAAATAAATAAAACTAAGCCCAATTCAACATACTTCAGACCACGTTTTTTGTTCTTCCAAGCAAAGGTAAGCACCATCCACAATGCTCCGGACTACTTTTTACGTTCTTCCCAGCAAAATTAAGTACCTTCTTCAATGCTACAGACTACTTTTTACGTTCTTTCTAGCAAAATTAAGCACCATCCAACATGCTCCGGACCATGTTTTTCTTTCTTTAACTAAAACCTTAAAAAAGAAAGGATAAATAAAACCAAGCCCAATTCAACATGCTTCAGACCACGTTTTTTGTTCTTCCAAGCAAAGGTAAGCACCATCCACAATGCTCCGGACTACTTTTTACGTTCTTCCCAGCAAAATTAAGTACCTTTTCCAATGCTACAGGCTACTTTTTACGTTCTTTCTAGCAAAATTAAGCACCATTCAACATGCTCCGGACCATGTTTTTCTTTCTTTAACTAAAAACTTAAAAAAAAAAAATAAATAAATAAAACTAAGCCCAATTCAACATGCTTCAGACCACGTTTTTTGTTCTTCCAAGCAAAGGTAAGCACCATCCACAATGCTCCGGACTACTTTTTACGTTCTTCCCAGCAAAATTAAGTACCTTCTCCAATGCTACAGACTACTTTTTACGTTCTTTCTAGCAAAATTAAGCACCATCCAACATGCTCCGGACCATGTTTTTCTTTCTTTAACTAAAAACTTTAAAAAAAAAATAAATAAATAAAACTAAGCCCAATTCAACATACTTCAGACCACGTTTTTTGTTCTTCCAAGCAAAGGTAAGCACCATCCACAATGCTCCGGACTACTTTTTACGTTCTTCCCAGCAAAATTAAGTACCTTCTCCAATGCTACAGACTACTTTTTACGTTCTTTCTAGCAAAATTAAGCACCATCCAACATGCTCCGGACCATGTTTTTCTTTCTTTAACTAAAAACTTTAAAAAAAAATAAATAAATAAAACTAAGCCCAATTCAACATGCTTCAGACCACGTTTTTTGTTCTTCCAAGCAAAGGTAAGCACCATCCACAATGCTCCGGACTACTTTTTACGTTCTTCCCAGCAAAATTAAGTACCTTCTTCAATGCTACAGACTACTTTTTACGTTCTTTCTAGCAAAATTAAGCACCATCCAACATGCTCCGGACCATGTTTTTCTTTCTTTAACTAAAAACTTTAAAAAAAAAATAAATAAATAAAACTAAGCCCAATTCAACATACTTCAGACCACGTTTTTTGTTCTTCCAAGCAAAGGTAAGCACCATCCACAATGCTCCGGACTACTTTTTACGTTCTTCCCAGCAAAATTAAGTACCTTCTCCAATGCTACAGACTACTTTTTACGTTCTTTCTAGCAAAATTAAGCACCATCCAACATGCTCCGGACCATGTTTTTCTTTCTTTAACTAAAAACTTTAAAAAAAAAATAAATAAATAAAACTAAGCCCAATTCAACATACTTCAGACCACGTTTTTTGTTCTTCCAAGCAAAGGTAAGCACCATCCACAATGCTCCGGACTACTTTTTACGTTCTTCCCAGCAAAATTAAGTACCTTCTTCAATGCTACAGACTACTTTTTACGTTCTTTCTAGCAAAATTAAGCACCATTCAACATGCTCCGGACCATGTTTTTCTTTCTTTAACAAAAAACTTAAAAAAAAAAAATAAATAAATAAAACTAAGCCCAATTCAACATGCTTCAGACCACGTTTTTTGTTCTTCCAAGCAAAGGTAAGCACCATCCACAATGCTCCGGACTACTTTTTACGTTCTTCCCAGCAAAATTAAGTACCTTCTCCAATGCTACAGACTACTTTTTACGTTCTTTCTAGCAAAATTAAGCACCATCCAACATGCTCCGGACCATGTTTTTCTTTCTTTAACTAAAAACTTTAAAAAAAAAATAAATAAATAAAACTAAGCCCAATTCAACATGCTTCAGACCACGTTTTTTGTTCTTCCAAGCAAAGGTAAGCACCATCCACAATGCTCCGGACTACTTTTTACGTTCTTCCCAGCAAAATTAAGTACCTTCTCCAATGCTACAGACTACTTTTTACGTTCTTTCTAGCAAAATTAAGCACCATCCAACATGCTCCGGACCATGTTTTTCTTTCTTTAACTAAAAACTTTAAAAAAAAAATAAATAAATAAAACTAAGCCCAATTCAACATGCTTCAGACCACGTTTTTTGTTCTTCCAAGCAAAGGTAAGCACCATCCACAATGCTCCGGACTACTTTTTACGTTCTTCCCAGCAAAATTAAGTACCTTCTTCAATGCTACAGACTACTTTTTACGTTCTTTCTAGCAAAATTAAGCACCATTCAACATGCTCCGGACCATGTTTTTCTTTCTTTAACTAAAAACTTAAAAAAAAAAAATAAATAAATAAAACTAAGCCCAATTCAACATGCTTCAGACCACGTTTTTTGTTCTTCCAAGCAAAGGTAAGCACCATCCACAATGCTCCGGACTACTTTTTACGTTCTTCCCAGCAAAATTAAGTACCTTCTCCAATGCTACAGACTACTTTTTACGTTCTTTCTAGCAAAATTAAGCACCATCCAACATGCTCCGGACCATGTTTTTCTTTCTTTAACTAAAAACTTTAAAAAAAAAATAAATAAATAAAACTAAGCCCAATTCAACATGCTTCAGACCACGTTTTTTGTTCTTCCAAGCAAAGGTAAGCACCATCCACAATGCTCCGGACTACTTTTTACGTTCTTCCCAGCAAAATTAAGTACCTTCTCCAATGCTACAGACTACTTTTTACGTTCTTTCTAGCAAAATTAAGCACCATCCAACATGCTCCGGACCATGTTTTTCTTTCTTTAACTAAAAACTTAAAAAAAAAATAAATAAATAAAACTAAGCCCAATTCAACATGCTTCAGACCACGTTTTTTGTTCTTCCAAGCAAAGGTAAGCACCATCCACAATGCTCCGGACTACTTTTTACGTTCTTCCCAGCAAAATTAAGTACCTTCTCCAATGCTACAGACTACTTTTTACGTTCTTTCTAGCAAAATTAAGCACCATCCAACATGCTCCGGACCATGTTTTTCTTTCTTTAACTTAAAACTTAAATTTAAAAAAAATAAAATTTAAGCCCGATTCAACATGCTTCAGACCATGTTTTTCGTTCTTCCAAGCAAAGATAAGCACCATCCACAATGCTCCGGACTACTTTTAACGTTCTTCCCAGCAAAATTAAGTAACTTCTCCAATGCTACAAACTACCTTTTACGTTCTTTCTAGCAAAATTAAGCACCATCCAACATGCTCCGGACCATGTTTTTCTTTCTTTAACTAAAAACTTTAAAAAAAAAATAAATAAATAAAACTAAGCCCAATTCAACATGCTTCAGACCACGTTTTTTGTTCTTCCAAGCAAAGGTAAGCACCATCCACAATGCTCCGGACTACTTTTTACGTTCTTCCCAGCAAAATTAAGTACCTTCTCCAATGCTACAGACTACTTTTTACGTTCTTTCTAGCAAAATTAAGCACCATCCAACATGCTCCGGACCATGTTTTTCTTTCTTTAACTAAAAACTTTAAAAAAAAAATAAATAAATAAAACTAAGCCCAATTCAACATACTTCAGACCACGTTTTTTGTTCTTCCAAGCAAAGGTAAGCACCATCCACAATGCTCCGGACTACTTTTTACGTTCTTCCCAGCAAAATTAAGTACCTTCTCCAATGCTACAGACTACTTTTTACGTTCTTTCTAGCAAAATTAAGCACCATCCAACATGCTCCGGACCATGTTTTTCTTTCTTTAACTAAAAACTTAAAAAAAAAATAAATAAATAAAACTAAGCCCAATTCAACATGCTTCAGACCACGTTTTTTGTTCTTCCAAGCAAAGGTAAGCACCATCCACAATGCTCCGGACTACTTTTTACGTTCTTCCCAGCAAAATTAAGTACCTTCTCCAATGCTACAGACTACTTTTTACGTTCTTTCTAGCAAAATTAAGCACCATTCAACATGCTCCGGACCATGTTTTTCTTTCTTTAACTAAAAACTTAAAAAAAAAAATAAATAAATAAAACTAAGCCCAATTCAACATGCTTCAGACCACGTTTTTTGTTCTTCCAAGCAAAGGTAAGCACCATCCACAATGCTCCGGACTACTTTTTACGTTCTTCCCAGCAAAATTAAGCAGATTCTCCAATGCTACAGACAACTTTTAACGTTCTTTCTAGCAAAATTAACCACCATCCAACATGCTCCGGACCATGTTTTTCTTTCTTTAACTAAAAACTTAAAAAAAAAAAATAAATAAATAAAACTAAGCCCAATTCAACATACTTCAGACCACGTTTTTTGTTCTTCCAAGCAAAGGTAAGCACCATCCACAATGCTCCGGACTACTTTTTACGTTCTTCCCAGCAAAATTAAGTACCTTCTCCAATGCTACAGACTACTTTTTACGTTCTTTCTAGCAAAATTAAGCACCATCCAACATGCTCCGGACCATGTTTTTTTTTCTTTAACTAAAAACTTAAAAAAAAAATAAATAAATAAAACTAAGCCCAATTCAACATACTTCAGACCACGTTTTTTGTTCTTCCAAGCAAAGGTAAGCACCATTCACAATGCTCCGGACTACTTTTAACGTTCTTCCCAGCAAAATTAAGCACCTTCTCCAATGCTTCAGACTACTTTTCACTTTCTTCCCAGCAAAATTAAGCACCATCCAACATGATCCGGACTACGTTTTTCTTTCTTCAACTAAAAACTTAAATTTAAAAAAAAAAAAAATTAACCCCAATTCAACATGCTTCAGACCACGTTGTTTCGTATTTCCAAGCAAAGGTAAGCACCACTCACAATGCTCCGGACTACTTTTAAAGTTCTTCCCAGCAAAATTAAGCACCTTCTCCAATGCTCCAGACTACTATTCACTTTCTTCCCAGCAAAATTAAGCACCATCCAACATGATCCGGACTACGTTTTTCTTTCTTCAACTAAAAACTTAAATTTAAAAAAAAATAAAAATTAACCCCAATTCAACATGCTTCAGACCACGTTGTTTCGTATTACAAATCAAAGGTAAGCACCATTCACAATGCTCCGGACTACTTTTAACGTTCTTCCCAGCAAAATTAAGCACCTTCTCCAATGCTTCAGACTACTTTTCACTTTCTTCCCAGCAAAATTAAGCACCATCCAACATGATCCGGACTACGTTTTTCTTTCTTCAACTAAAAACTTAAATTTAAAAAAAAAAAAAATTAACCCCAATTCAACATGCTTCAGACCACGTTTTTTGTTCTTCCAAGCAAAGGTAAGCACCATCCACAATGCTTCGGACTACTTTTAACGTTCTTCCCAGCAAAATTAAGCACCTTCTCCAATGCTTCAGACTACTTTTCACTTTCTTCCCAGCAAAATTAAGCACCATCCAACATGATCCGGACTACGTTTTTCTTTCTTTAACTAAAAACTTAAATTTAAAAAAAAATAAAAATTAACCCCAATTCAACATGCTTCAGACCACGTTGTTTCGTATTACAAATCAAAGGTAAGCACCATTCACAATGCTCCGGACTACTTTTAACGTTCTTCCCAGCAAAATTAAGCACCTTCTCCAATGCTTCAGACTACTTTTCACTTTCTTCCCAGCAAAATTAAGCACCATCCAACATGATCCGGACTACGTTTTTCTTTCTTCAACTAAAAACTTAAATTTAAAAAAAAAAAATTAACCCCAATTCAACATGCTTCAGACCACGTTGTTTCGTATTTCCAAGCAAAGGTAAGCACCACTCACAATGCTCCGGACTACTTTTAAAGTTCTTCCCAGCAAAATTAAGCACCTTCTCCAATGCTCCAGACTACTATTCACTTTCTTCCCAGCAAAATTAAGCACCATCCAACATGATCCGGACTACGTTTTTCTTTCTTCAACTAAAAACTTAAATTTAAAAAAAAATAAAAATTAACCCCAATTCAACATGCTTCAGACCACGTTGTTTCGTATTACAAATCAATGGTAAGCACCATCCACAATGCTCCGGACTACTTTTTACGTTCTTCCCAGCAAAATTAAGCACCTTCTCCAATGCTCCAGACTACTATTCACTTTCTTCCCAGCAAAATTAAGCACCATCCAGCATGATCCGGACTACGTTTTTCTTTCTTCAACTAAAAACTTTAATTTAAAAAAAATAAAAATTAACCCCAATTCAACATGCTTCAGACCACGTTGTTTCGTATTTCCAAGCAAAGGTAAGCACCATTCACAATGCTCCGGACTACTTTTAACGTTCTTCCCAGCAAAATTAAGCACCTTCTCCAATGCTACAGACTACTTTTCACTTTCTTCCCAGAAAATTAAGCACCATCCAACATGATCCGGACTACGTTTTTCTTTCTTCAACTAAAAACTTAAATTTAAAAAAAATAAAAATTAACCCCAATTCAACATGCTTCAGACCACGTTGTTTCGTATTACAAATCAAAGGTAAGCACCATTCACAATGCTCCGGACTACTTTTGACGTTCTTCCCAGCAAAATTAAGCACCTTCTCCAATGCTCCAGACTACTATTCACTTTCTTCCCAGCAAAATTAAGCACCATCCAGCATGATCCGGACTACGTTTTTCTTTCTTCAACTAAAAACTTAAATTTAAAAAAAATAAAAATTAACCCCAATTCAACATGCTTCAGACCACGTTGTTTCGTATTTCCAAGCAAAGGTAAGCACCATTCACAATGCTCCGGACTACTTTTAACGTTCTTCCCAATAAAATTAAGCACCTTCTCCAATGCTCCAGACTACTATTCACTTTCTTCCCAGCAAAATTAAGCACCATCCAGCATGATCCGGACTACGTTTTTCTTTCTTCAACTAAAAACTTAAATTTAAAAAAAATAAAAATTAACCCCAATTCAACATGCTTCAGACCACGTTGTTTCGTATTTCCAAGCAAAGGTAAGCACCATTCACAATGCTCCGGACTACGTTTTACGTTCTTCCCAGCAAAATTAAGCACCTTCTCCAATGCTCCAGACTACTATTCACTTTCTTCCCAGCAAAATTAAGCACCATCCAACATGATCCGGACTACGTTTTTCTTTCTTCAACTAAAAACTTAAATTTAAAAAAAATAAAAATTAACCCCAATTCAACATGCTTCAGACCACGTTGTTTCGTATTTCCAAGCATAGGTAAGCACCATTCACAATGCTCCGGACTACTTTTAACGTTCTTCCCAGCAAAATTAAGCACCTTCTCCAATGCTTCAGACTACTTTTCACTTTCTTCCCAGCAAAATTAAGCACCATCCAACATGATCCGGACTACGTTTTTCTTTCTTAAACTAAAAACTTAAATTTAAAAAAAATAAAAACTAAGCCCGATTCAAAATGCTTCAGACCACGTTGTTTCGTATTTCCAAGCAAAGGTAAGCACCATTCACAATGCTTCGGATTACTTTTAACGTTCTTCCCAGCAAAATTAAGCACCTTCTTCAATGCTTCAGACTACTATTCACTTTCTTCCTAGCAAAATTAAGCACCATCCAACATGATCCGGACTACGTTTTTCTTTTTTCAACTAAAAACTTAAATTTAAAAAAAATAAAAACTAAGCCCGATTCAAAATGCTTCAGACCACGTTGTTTCGTATTTCCAAGCAAAGGTAAGCACCATTCACAATGCTCCGGACTACTTTTAACGTTCTTCCCAGCAAAATTAAGCACCTTCTCCAATGCTTCAGACTACTTTTCACTTTCTTCCTAGCAAAATTAAGCACCATCCAACATGATCCGGACTACGTTTTTCTTTCTTCAACTAAAAACTTAAATTTAAAAAAAATAAAAACTAAGCCCGATTCAAAATGCTTCAGACCACGTTGTTTCGTATTTCCAAGCAAAGGTAAGCACCATTCACAATGCTTCGGACTACTTTTAACGTTCTTCCCAGCAAAATTAAGCACCATCCAACATGATCCGGACTACGTTTTTCATTCTTGAACTTAAAACTTAAATTAAAAAAAAAAATCAAAACTAAGCCCAATTCAACATGCTTCAGACCACGTTGTTTCGTATTTCCAAGCAAAGGTAAGCACCATCCACAATGCTTCGGACTACTTTTAACGTTCTTCCCAGCAAAATTAAGCACCTTCTTCAATGCTTCAGACTACTATTCACTTTCTTCCTAGCAAAATTAAGCACCATCCAACATGATCCGGACTACGTTTTTCATTCTTCAACTAAAACTTAAATTAAAAAAAAAATCAAAACTAAGCCCAATTCAACATGCTTCAGACCACGTTGTTTCGTATTACAAATCAAAGGTAAGCACCATCCACAATGCTCCGGACTACTTTTTACGTTCTTCCCAGCAAAATTAAGCACCTTCTTCAATGCTTCAGACTACTATTCACTTTCTTCCTAGCAAAATTAAGCACCATCCAACATGATCCGGACTACGTTTTTCTTTCTTCAACTAAAAACTTAAATTTAAAAAAAAATAAAAACTAAGCCCGATTCAAAATGCTTCAGACCACGTTGTTTCGTATTACAAATCAAAGGTAAGCACCATCCACAATGCTCCGGACTACTTTTTACGTTCTTCCCAGCAAAATTAAGCACCTTCTTCAATGCTTCAGACTACTATTCACTTTCTTCCTAGCAAAATTAGGCACCATCCAACATGATCCGGACTACGTTTTTCATTCTTGAACTTAAAACTTAAATTTAAAAAAAATAAAAACTAAACCCAATGCAACATGCTTCAGACCACGTTGTTTCGTATTTCCAAGCAAAGGTAAGCACCATTCACAATGCTTCGGACTACTTTTAACGTTCTTCCCAGCAAAATTAAGCACCTTCTTCAATGCTTCAGACTACTATTCACTTTCTTCCTAGCAAAATTAAGCACCATCCAACATGATCCGGACTACGTTTTTCATTCTTCAACTAAAACTTAAATTAAAAAAAAAATCAAAACTAAGCCCAATTCAACATGCTTCAGACCACGTTGTTTCGTATTACAAATCAAAGGTAAGCACCATCCACAATGCTCCGGACTACTTTTTACGTTCTTCCCAGCAAAATTAAGCACCTTCTCCAATGCTCCAGACTACTATTCACTTTCTTCCCAGCAAAATTAAGCACCATCCAATATGATCCGGACTACGTTTTTCTTTCTTCAACTAAAAACTTAAATTTAAAAAAAAATAAAAACTAAACCCAATGCAACATGCTTCAGACCACGTTGTTTCGTATTACAAATCAAAGGTAAGCACCATTCACAATGCTCCGGACTACTTTTTACGTTCTTCCCAGCAAAATTAAGCACCTTCTCCAGTGCTCCAGACTACTTTTCACTTTCTTCCCAGCAAAATTAAGCACCATCCAACATGATCCGGACTACGTTTTTCATTCTTGAACTTAAAACTTAAATTAAAAAAAAAAATCAAAACTAAGCCCAATTCAACATGCTTCAGACCACGTTGTTCCGTATTTCCAAGCAAAGGTAAGCACCATTCACAATGCTTCGGACTACTTTTAACGTTCTTCCCAGCAAAATTAAGCACCTTCTTCAATGCTTCAGACTACTATTCACTTTCTTCCTAGCAAAATTAAGCACCATCCAACACGATCCGGACTACGTTTTTCTTTCTTCAACTAAAAACTTAAATTTAAAAAAAATAAAAACTAAGCCCGATTCAAAATGCTTCAGACCACGTTGTTTCGTATTTCCAAGCAAAGGTAAGCACCATCCACAATGCTTCGGACTACTTTTAACGTTCTTCCCAGCAAAATTAAGCACCTTCTTCAATGCTTCAGACTACTATTCACTTTCTTCCCAGCAAAATTAGGCACCATCCAACATGATCCGGACTACGTTTTTCTTTCTTCAACTAAAAACTTAAATTTAAAAAAAATAAAAACTAAACCCAATGCAACATGCTTCAGACCACGTTGTTTCGTATTACAAATCAAAGGTAAGCACCATCCACAATGCTCCGGACTACTTTTTACGTTCTTCCCAGCAAAATTAAGCACCTTCTCCAGTGCTCCAGACTACTATTCACTTTCTTCCTAGCAAAATTAAGCACCATCCAACATGATCCGGACTACGTTTTTCTTTCTTTAACTAAAAACTTAAATTTAAAAAAAATAAAAACTAAACCCAATGCAACATGCTTCAGACCACGTTGTTTCGTATTACAAATCAAAGGTAAGCACCATCCACAATGCTCCGGACTACTTTTTACGTTCTTCCCAGCAAAATTAAGCACCTTCTCCAATGCTCCAGACTACTATTCACTTTCTTCCCAGCAAAATTAAGCACCATCCAATATGATCCGGACTACGTTTTTCTTTCTTCAACTAAAAACTTAAATTTAAAAAAAAATAAAAACTAAACCCAATGCAACATGCTTCAGACCACGTTGTTTCGTATTACAAATCAAAGGTAAGCACCATTCACAATGCTCCGGACTACTTTTTACGTTCTTCCCAGCAAAATTAAGCACCTTCTCCAGTGCTCCAGACTACTTTTCACTTTCTTCCCAGCAAAATTAAGCACCATCCAACATGATCCGGACTACGTTTTTCATTCTTGAACTTAAAACTTAAATTAAAAAAAAAAATCAAAACTAAGCCCAATTCAACATGCTTCAGACCACGTTGTTCCGTATTTCCAAGCAAAGGTAAGCACCATTCACAATGCTTCGGACTACTTTTAACGTTCTTCCCAGCAAAATTAAGCACCTTCTTCAATGCTTCAGACTACTATTCACTTTCTTCCTAGCAAAATTAAGCACCATCCAACACGATCCGGACTACGTTTTTCTTTCTTCAACTAAAAACTTAAATTTAAAAAAAATAAAAACTAAGCCCGATTCAAAATGCTTCAGACCACGTTGTTTCGTATTTCCAAGCAAAGGTAAGCACCATCCACAATGCTTCGGACTACTTTTAACGTTCTTCCCAGCAAAATTAAGCACCTTCTTCAATGCTTCAGACTACTATTCACTTTCTTCCCAGCAAAATTAGGCACCATCCAACATGATCCGGACTACGTTTTTCTTTCTTCAACTAAAAACTTAAATTTAAAAAAAATAAAAACTAAACCCAATGCAACATGCTCCAGACCACGTTGTTTCGTATTACAAATCAAAGGTAAGCACCATCCACAATGCTCCGGACTACTTTTTACGTTCTTCCCAGCAAAATTAAGCACCTTCTCCAATGCTCCAGACTACTTTTCACTTTCTTCCCAGCAAAATTAAGCACCATCCAGCATGATCCGGACTACGTTTTTCATTCATTAACTAAAAACTTAAATTAAAAAATTATTAAAACTAAGCCCGATTCAACATGCTCCAGACCACGTTGTTTCGTATTACAAATCAAAGGTAAGCACCATCCACAATGCTCCGGACTGCTTTTAACGTTCTTCCCAGCAAAATTAAGTACCTTCTCCAATGCTCCAGACTACTATTCACTTTCTTCCCAGCAAAATTAAGCACCATCCAGCATGATCCGGACTACGTTTTTCATTCATTAACTAAAAACTTAAATTAAAAAATAATTAAAACTAAGCCCGATTCAACATGCTCCAGACCACGTTGTTTCGTATTACAAATCAAAGGTAAGCACCATTCACAATGCTCCGGACTGCTTTTAACGTTCTTCCCAGCAAAATTAAGCACCTTCTCCAATGCTCCAGACTACTATTCACTTTCTTCCCAGCAAAATTAAGCACCATCCAGCATGATCCGGACTACGTTTTTCATTCATTAACTAAAAACTTAAATTAAAAAATAATTAAAACTAAGCCCGATTCAACATGCTCCAGACCACGTTGTTTCGTATTACAAATCAAAGGTAAGCACCATTCACAATGCTCCGGACTGCTTTTAACGTTCTTCCCAGAAAAATTAAGCAACTTCTCCAATGCTCCAGACTACTATTCACTTTCTTCCCAGCAAAATTAAGCACCATCCAGCATGATCCGGACTACGTTTTTCATTCTTTAACTAAAAACTAAAATTAAAAAATAATTAAAACTAAGCCCGATTCAACATGCTCCAGACCACGTTGTTTCGTATTACAAAACAAAGGTAAGCACCATTCACAATGCTCCGGACTGCTTTTTACGTTCTTCCCAGCAAAATAAGGCACCTTCTCCAATGCTCCAGACTACTATTCACTTTCTTCCCAGCAAAATTAAGCACCATCCAGCATGATCCGGACTACGTTTTTCATTCTTTAACTAAAAACTAAAATTAAAAATTAATTAAAACTAAGCCCGATTCAACATGCTCCAGACCACGTTGTTTCGTATTACAAATCAAAGGTAAGCACCATTCACAATGCTCCGGACTGCTTTTAACGTTCTTCCCAGCAAAATTAAGCACCTTCTCCAATGCTCCAGACTACTATTCACTTTCTTCCCAGCAAAATTAAGCACCATCCAGCATGATCCGGACTACGTTTTTCATTCATTAACTAAAAACTTAAATTAAAAAATAATTAAAACTAAGCCCAATTCAACATGCTCCAGACCACGTTGTTTCGTATTACAAATCAAAGGTAAGCACCATCCACAATGCTCCGGACTGCTTTTAACGTTCTTCCCAGAAAAATTAAGCACCTTCTCCAATGCTCCAGACTACTATTCACTTTCTTCCCAGCAAAATTAAGCACCATCCAGCATGATCCGGACTACGTTTTTCATTCATTAACTAAAAACTAAAATTAAAAAATAATTAAAACTAAGCCCGATTCAACATGCTCCAGACCACGTTGTTTCGTATTTCCAAGCAAAGGTAAGCACCATTCACAATGCTCCGGACTGCTTTTAACGTTCTTCCCAGAAAAATTAAGCAACTTCTCCAATGCTCCAGACTACTATTCACTTTCTTCCCAGCAAAATTAAGCACCATCCAGCATGATCCGGACTACGTTTTTCATTCTTTAACTAAAAACTTAAATTAAAAAATAATTAAAACTAAGCCCAATTCAACATGCTCCAGACCACGTTGTTTCGTATTACAAATCAAAGGTAAGCACCATTCACAATGCTCCGGACTACTTTTTACGTTCTTCCCAGCAAAATTAAGCACCTTCTCCAATGCTCCAGACTACTATTCACTTTCTTCCCAGCAAAATTAAGCACCATCCAGCATGATCCGGACTACGTTTTTCATTCATTAACTAAAAACTAAAATTAAAAAATAATTAAAACTAAGCCCGATTCAACATGCTCCAGACCACGTTGTTTCGTATTACAAATCAAAGGTAAGCACCATTCACAATGCTCCGGACTGCTTTTAACGTTCTTCCCAGAAAAATTAAGCAACTTCTCCAATGCTCCAGACTACTATTCACTTTCTTCCCAGCAAAATTAAGCACCATCCAGCATGATCCGGACTACGTTTTTCATTCTTTAACTAAAAACTTAAATTAAAAAATAATTAAAACTAAGCCCAATTCAACATGCTCCAGACCACGTTGTTTCGTATTTCCAAGCAAAGGTAAGCACCATTCACAATGCTCCGGACTGCTTTTAACGTTCTTCCCAGAAAAATTAAGCAACTTCTCCAATGCTCCAGACTACTATTCACTTTCTTCCCAGCAAAATTAAGCACCATCCAGCATGATCCGGACTACGTTTTTCATTCTTTAACTAAAAACTTAAATTAAAAAATAATTAAAACTAAGCCCAATTCAACATGCTCCAGACCACGTTGTTTCGTATTTCCAAGCAAAGGTAAGCACCATTCACAATGCTCCGGACTGCTTTTAACGTTCTTCCCAGCAAAATTAAGCACCTTCTCCAATGCTCCAGACTACTATTCACTTTCTTCCCAGCAAAATTAAGCACCATCCAGCATGATCCGGACTACGTTTTTCATTCATTAACTAAAAACTAAAATTAAAAAATAATTAAAACTAAGCCCGATTCAACATGCTCCAGACCACGTTGTTTCGTATTTCCAAGCAAAGGTAAGCACCATTCACAATGCTCCGGACTGCTTTTAACGTTCTTCCCAGAAAAATTAAGCACCTTCTCCAATGCTCCAGACTACTATTCACTTTCTTCCCAGCAAAATTAAGCACCATCCAGCATGATCCGGACTACGTTTTTCATTCTTTAACTAAAAACTAAAATTAAAAAATAATTAAAACTAAGCCCGATTCAACATGCTCCAGACCACGTTGTTTCGTATTACAAAACAAAGGTAAGCACCATTCACAATGCTCCGGACTACTTTTTACGTTCTTCCCAGCAAAATAAGGCACCTTCTCCAATGCTCCAGACTACTATTCACTTTCTTCCCAGCAAAATTAAGCACCATCCAGCATGATCCGGACTACGTTTTTCATTCTTTAACTAAAAACTAAAATTAAAAATTAATTAAAACTAAGCCCGATTCAACATGCTCCAGACCACGTTGTTTCGTATTACAAATCAAAGGTAAGCACCATTCACAATGCTCCGGACTGCTTTTAACGTTCTTCCCAGCAAAATTAAGCACCTTCTCCAATGCTCCAGACTACTATTCACTTTCTTCCCAGCAAAATTAAGCACCATCCAGCATGATCCGGACTACGTTTTTCATTCATTAACTAAAAACTTAAATTAAAAAATAATTAAAACTAAGCCCAATTCAACATGCTCCAGACCACGTTGTTTCGTATTACAAATCAAAGGTAAGCACCATCCACAATGCTCCGGACTGCTTTTAACGTTCTTCCCAGAAAAATTAAGCACCTTCTCCAATGCTCCAGACTACTATTCACTTTCTTCCCAGCAAAATTAAGCACCATCCAGCATGATCCGGACTACGTTTTTCTTTCTTCAACTAAAAACTAAAATTAAAAATTAATTAAAACTAAGCCCGATTCAACATGCTCCAGACCACGTTGTTTCGTATTACAAATCAAAGGTAAGCACCATTCACAATGCTCCGGACTACTTTTTACGTTCTTCCCAGCAAAATTAAGCACCTTCTCCAATGCTCCAGACTACTATTCACTTTCTTCCCAGCAAAATTAAGCACCATCCAGCATGATCCGGACTACGTTTTTCATTCATTAACTAAAAACTTAAATTAAAAAATAATTAAAACTAAGCCCGATTCAACATGCTCCAGACCACGTTGTTTCGTATTTCCAAGCAAAGGTAAGCACCATTCACAATGCTCCGGACTACTTTTTACGTTCTTCCCAGCAAAATTAAGCACCTTCTCCAATGCTCAAGACTACTATTCACTTTCTTCCCAGCAAAATTAAGCACCATCCAGCATGATCCGGACTACGTTTTTCATTCATTAACTAAAAACTAAAATTAAAAAATAATTAAAACTAAGCCCGATTCAACATGCTCCAGACCACGTTGTTTCGTATTTCCAAGCAAAGGTAAGCACCATTCACAATGCTCCGGACTGCTTTTAACGTTCTTCCCAGAAAAATTAAGCACCTTCTCCAATGCTCCAGACTACTATTCACTTTCTTCCCAGCAAAATTAAGCACCATCCAGCATGATCCGGACTACGTTTTTCTTTCTTCAACTAAAAACTAAAATTAAAAATTAATTAAAACTAAGCCCGATTCAACATGCTCCAGACCACGTTGTTTCGTATTTCCAAGCAAAGGTAAGCACCATTCACAATGCTCCAGACTACTTTTTACGTTCTTCCCAGCAAAATTAAGCACCTTCTCCAATGCTCCAGACTTCTTTTCACTTTCTTCCCAGCAAAATTAAGCACCATCCAGCATGATCCGGACTACGTTTTTCTTTCTTCAACTAAAAACTTAAATTAAAAAAAAATTAAAACTAAGCCCAATTCAACATGCTTCAGACCACGTTGTTTCGTATTTCCAAGCAAAGGTAAGCACCATTCACAATGCTCCAGACTACTTTTAACGTTCTTTCCAGCAAAATTAAGCACCTTCTCCAATGCTCCAGACTACTTTTCACTTTCTTCCGAGCAAAATTAAGCACCATCCAGCATGATCCGGACTACGTTTTTCTTTCTTCAACTTAAAACCTAAATTTAAAAAAAATAAAAACTAAGCCCAATTCAACATGCTTCAGACCACGTTGTTACGTACTACAAATCAAAGGTAAGCACCATCCACAATGCTCCGGACTACTTTTAACGTTCTTCCCAGCAAAATTAAGCACCTTCTTCAATGCTCCAGACTACTTTTCACTTTCTTTGCAGCAAAATTAAGCACCATCCAGCATGATCCGGACTACGTTTTTCATTCTTTAACTAAAAACTTAAATTAAGAAAAAATAAAAACTAACCTTAATTCAACATGCTTCAGACCACGTTATATCGTATTTCCAAGCAAAGATAAGCACCATTCACAATGCTCCGGACTACTTTTAATGTTCTTCCCAGCAAAATTAAGCACCTTCTCCAATGCTCCAGACTACTATTCACTTTCTTCCCAGCAAAATTAAGCACCATCCAGCATGATCCGGACTACGTTTTTCTTTCTTTAACTAAAAGCTTAAAAAAAAAACTTAGATCAATTCAACATGCTTCAGACCACGTTTTTTGTTCTTCCAAGCAAAGGTAAGCACTATCCACAATGCTCCATACTACTATCTTCGTTCTTCCAAGCAAAATTAAGCACCTTCTTCATTGCTCCATACCACTTTTAACGTTCTTCCAAGCAAAATTACGAACCATCCAACATGCTCCGGACAACGTTTTTCTTTCTTTAACTAAAAACTTAAAAAAAAAAAAACTTAGATCAATTCAACATGCTTCAGACCACTTTTTTTGTTCTTCCAAGCAAAGGTAAGCACCATCCACAATGCTCCATACTACTATCTACGTTCTTCCAAGCAAAATTAAGAACCTTCTCCAATGCTCCGAACTACTTTTAACGTTCTTCCAAGCAAAATTAAGAACCATCCAACATGCTCCGGACTACGTTTTTCTTTCTTTAACTAAAAGCTTAAAAAAAAAACTTAGATCAATTCAACATGCTTCAGACCACTTTTTTTGTTCTTCCAAGCAAAGGTAAGCACCATCCACAATGCTCCATACTACTATCTACGTTCTTCCAAGCAAAATTAAGAACCTTCTCCAATGCTCCATACTACTTTTTACGTTCTTCCCAGCAAAATTAAGAACCATCCAACATGCTCCGGACTACGTTTTTCTTTCTTTAACTAAAAACTTAAAAAAAAAACTTAGATCAATGCAACATGCTTCAGACCACGTTTTTGTTCTTCCAAGCGAAGGTAAGCACCATCCACAATGCTCCATACTACTATCTACGTTCTTCCAAGCAAAACTAGGCACCTTCTCCAATGCTCCATACTACTTTTTACGTTCTTCCAAGCAAAATTAAGCACCTAATCCAATGCTCCATACTACTTTTTACGTTCTTCCAAGCAAAATTAAGAACCATCCAACATGCTCCGGACTACGTTTTCTTTCTTTAACTAAAAATTTAAAAATAAAACTTAGATCAATTCAACATGCTTCAGACCCCGTTTTTTGTTCTTCCAAGCAAAGGTAAGCACCATCCACAATGCTCCATACTACTATCTACGTTCTTCCAAGCAAAACTAGGCACCTTCTCCAATGCTCCATACAACTTTTTACGTTCTTCCAAGCAAAATTATGAACCATCCAAAATGCTCCGGACTACGTTCTTCTTTCTTTAACTGAAAACTTAAAAAAAAAAAAAACTAAGATCAATGCAACATGCTTCAGACCACGTTTTTTGTTCTTCCAAGCGAAGGTAAGCACCATCTACAATGCTCCATACTACTATCTACGTTCTTCCAAGCAAAATTAAGCACCTTCTCCAATGCTCCATACTACTTTTTACGTTCTTCTCAGCAAAATTAAGAACCATCCAACATGCTCCGGATTACGTTTTTCTTTCTTTAACTAAAAACTTAAAAAAAAAAAACTTAGATCAATTCAACATGCTTCAGACCAGGTTTTTTGTTCTTCCAAGCAAAGGTAAGCACCATCCACAATGCTCCATACTACTTTTTACGTTCTTCCAAGCAAAATTAGGCACCTTCTCCAATGCTCCATACTACTTTTTACGTTCTTCCAAGCAAAAAAAAGAACCATCCAACATGCTCCGGACTACGTTCTTCTTTCTTTAACTGAAAACTTAAAAAAAAAAAAAACTAAGATCAATGCAACATGCTTCAGACCACGTTTTTTGTTCTTCCAAGCAAAGGTAAGCACCATCCACAATGCTCCATACTACTATCTACGTTCTTCCAAGCAAAATTAAGCACCATCTCCAATGCTCCATACTACTTTTTACGTTCTTCCAAGCAAAATTAAGAACCATCCAACATGCTCCGGACTACGTTTTTCTTTCTTTTACTAAAAAACTTAAAAAAAAAACTTAGATCAATTAAACATGCTTCAGACCAGGTTTTTTGTTCTTCGAAGCAAAGGAAAGCACCATCCACAATGCTCCATACTACTATCTACGTTCTTCCAAGCAAAATTAAGCACCTTCTCCAATGCTCCATACTACTTTTTACGTTCTTCCAAGCAAAATTAAGAACCATCCAACATGCTCCGGATTACGTTTTTCTTTCTTTAACTAAAAACTTAAAAAAAAAAAAACTTAGATCAATTCAACATGCTTCAGACCAGGTTTTTTGTTCTTCCAAGCAAAGGTAAGCACCATCCACAATGCTCCATACTACTATCTACGTTCTTCCAAGCAAAATTAGACACCTTCTCCAATGCTCCATACTACTTTTGACGTTCTTCCAAGCAAAAAAAAGAACCATCCAACATTCTCCGGACTACGTTTTTCTTTCTTTAACTTAAAACTTAAAAAAAAACTTAGATCAATTCAACATGCTTCAGACCACGTTTTTTGTTCTTTCAAGCAAAGGTAAGCACCATCCACAATGCTTCATACTACTATCTACGTTCTTCCAAGCAAAACTAGGCACCTTCTCCAATGCTCCATACTACTTTTTACGTTCTTCCAAGCAAAATTAAGCACCTTCTCCAATGCTCCATACTACTGTTTACGTTCTTCCAAGAAAAATTAAGCACCTTCTCCAATGCTCCATACTACTATCTACGTTCTTCCAAGCAAAATTAAGCACCTTCTCCAATGCTCCATACTACTTTTTACGTTCTTTCTAGCAAAATTAAGCACCATCCAACACGCTCCGGAGCATGTTTTTCTTTCTTTAACTGAAAACTTTAAAAAATAAATGAATAATTAAAACTAAGCCCAATTCAACATGCTCCGGACGGCTTTTTTCGTTCTTCCAAGCAAATGTAAGCACCATCCACAATGCTCCGGACTACTTTTTACGTTCTTCCCAGCAAAATTAAGTACCTTCTTCAATGCTACAAACTACCTTTTACGTTCTTTCTAGCAAAATTAAGCACCATCCAACACGCTCCGGAGCATGTTTTTCTTTCTTTAACTAAACACTTTAAAAAATAAATGAATAATTAAAACTAAGCCCAATTCAACATGCTCCGGACGGCTTTTTTCGTTCTTCCAAGCAAAGGTAAGCACCATCCACAATGCTCCGGACTACTTTTTGTGTTCTTCCCAGCCAAATTAAGTACCTTCTGCAATGCTACAAAGTACCTTTTACGTTCTTTCTAGCAAAATTAAGCACCATCCAACATGCTCCGGACCATGTTTTTCTTTCTTTAACTAAAAACTTAAAAAAAATAAATAAATAAAACTAAGCCCAATTCAACATACTTCAGACCTCGTATTTCGTTCTTCCAAGCAAAGGTAAGCACCATTCACAATGCTCCGGACTACTTTTAACGTTCTTCCCAGCAAAAATAAGTACCTTCTCCAATGCTACAAACTAACTTTTACGTTCTTTCTAGCAAAATTAAGCACCATCCAACATGCTCCGGACCATGTTTTTCTTTCTTTAACTGAAAACTTTAAAAAAAAATAAATAAATAAAACTAAGCCCAATTCAACATGCTTCAGACCTCGTATTTCGTTCTTCCAAGCAAAGGTAAGCACCATCCACAATGCTCCGGACTACTTTTAACGTTCTTCCCAGCAAAATTAAGCTCCTTCTCCAATGCTACAGACTACTTTTTACGTTCTTTCTAGCAAAATTAAGCACCATCCAACATGCTCCGGACCATGTTTTTCTTTCTTTAACTAAAAACTTAAAAAAAAAATAAATAAATAAAACTAAACCCAATTCAACATGCTTCAGACCATGTTTGTCGTTCTTCCAAGCAAAGGTAAGCACCATCCACAATGCTCCGGACTACTTTTTACGTTCTTCCCAGCAAAATTAAGCACCTTCTCCAATGCTACAAACTACTTTTTACGTTCTTTCTAGCAAAATTAAGCACCATCCAACATGCTCCGGAGCATGTTTTTCTTTCTTTAACTTAAACCTTAAAAAAAAAATAAATAAATAAAACTAAGCCCATTTCAACATACTTCAGACCTCGTATTTCGTTCTTCCAAGCAAAGGTAAGCACCATCCACAATGCTCCGGACTACTTTTAACGTTCTTCCCAGCAAAAATAAGTACCTTCTCCAATGCTACAAACTAACTTTTACGTTCTTTCTAGCAAAATTAAGCACCATCCAACATGCTCCGGACCATGTTTTTCTTTCTTTAACTGAAAACTTTAAAAAAAAATAAATAAATAAAACTAAGCCCAATTCAACATGCTTCAGACCTCGTATTTCGTTCTTCCAAGCAAAGGTAAGCACCATCCACAATGCTCCGGACTACTTTTAACGTTCTTCCCAGCAAAAATAAGTACCTTCTCCAATGCTACAAACTAACTTTTACGATCTTTCTAGCAAAATTAAGCACCATCCAACATGCTCCGGACCATGTTTTTCTTTCTTTAACTAAAAACTTAAAAAAAAATAAATAAATAAAACTAAGCCCAATTCAACATGCTTCAGACCTCGTATTTCGTTCTTCCAAGCAAAGGTAAGCACCATCCACAATGCTCCGGACTACTTTTAACGTTCTTCCCAGCAAAATTAAGCTCCTTCTCCAATGCTCCGGACTACTTTTTACGTTCTTCCAATCAAAATTAAGCACCATCCAACATGCTCCGGACCATGTTTTTCTTTCTTTAACTTAAAACTTAAAAAAAAAAAATAAATAAAACTAAGCCCAATTCAACATGCTTCAGACCTCGTATTTCGTTCTTCCAAGCAAAGGTAAGCACCATCCACAATGCTCCGGACTACTTTTTGTGTTCTTCCCAGCCAAATTAAGTACCTTCTGCAATGCTACAAAGTACCTTTTACGTTCTTTCTAGCAAAATTAAGCACCATCCAACATGCTCCGGACCATGTTTTTCTTTCTTGAACTAAAAACTTAAAAAAAAAATAAATAAATAAAACTAAGCCCAATTCAACATGCTTCAGACCATGGTTTTCGTTCTTCCAAGCAAAGGTAAGCACCATCCACAATGCTCCGGACTACTTCTTACGTTCTTCCAAGCAAAATTAAGCACCTTCTCCAATGCTACAAACTACTTTTTACGTTCTTTCTAGCAAAATTAAGCACCATCCAAAATGCTCCGGACCATGTTTTTCTTTCTTTAACTAAAAACTTAAAAAAAAAAAATAAATAAAACTATGCCCAATTCAACATGCTTCAGACCATGTTTGTCGTTCTTCCAAGCAAAGGTAAGCACCATCCACAATGCTCCGGACTACTTTTAACGTTCTTCCCAGTAAAATTAAGCACCTTCTCCAATGCTACAAACTACTTTTTACGTTCTTTCTAGCAAAATTAAGCACCATCCAAAATGCTCCGGACCATGTTTTTCTTTCTTTAACTAAAAACTTAAAAAAAAAATAAATAAAACTATGCCCAATTCAACATGCTTCAGACCATGTTTGTCGTTCTTCCAAGCAAAGGTAAGCACTATCCACAATGCTCCGGACTACTTTTTACGTTCTTCCAAGCAAAATTAAACACCTTCTCCAATGCTACAGACTACTTTTTACTTTCTTTCTAGCAAAATTAAGCACCATCCAACATGCTCCGGACCATGTTTTTCTTTCTTTAACTAAAAACTAAAAAAGAAAAATATATAAATAAAACTAAGCCCAATTCAACATGCTTCAGACCACGTTTTTCGTTCTTCCAAGCAAAGGTAAGCACCATCCACAATGCTCCGGACTACTTCTTACGTTCTTCCAAGCAAAATTAAGCACCTTCTCCAATGCTACAAACTACTTTTTACGTTCTTTCTAGCAAAATTAAGCACCATCCAAAATGCTCCGGACCATGTTTTTCTTTCTTTAACTAAAAACTTAAAAAAAAGTAAATAAATAAAACTAAGCCCAATTCAACATGCTTCAGACCATGTTTTTTCGTTCTTCCAAGCAAAGTTAAGCACCATCCACAATGCTTCGGACTTCTTTTTACGTTCTTACCAGCAAAATTAAGCACCTTCTCCAATGCTACAGACAACTTTTCACTTTCTTCCCAGCAAAATAAAGCACCATCCAGCATGATCCGGACTAAGTTTTTCTTTCTTTAACTAAAAACTTAAATTAATAAAAAAATAAAAACTAAGCCCGATTCAACATGCTTCAGACCACGTTGTTTCGTATTTCCAAGCAAAGGTAAGCACCATTCACAATGCTCCGGACTACTTTAAACGTTCTTCCCAGCAAAATTAAGCACCTTCTTCAATGCTCCAGACTACTATTCACTTTCTTCCCAGCTAAATTAAGCACCATCCAGCATGATCCGGACTAAGTTTTTCTTTCTTCAACTTAAAACTTAAATTAAAAAAAAAAAAAAAAAAACTAAGCCCGATTCAACATGCTTCAGACCACGTTTTTTCGTATTTCCAAGCAAAGGTAAGCACCATTCACAATGCTCCGGACTACTTTTAACGTTCTTCCCAGCAAAATAAAGCACCTTCTCCAATGCTCCAGACTACTATTCACTTTCTTCCCAGCAAAATTAAGCACCATCCAACATGATCCAGACTACGTTTTTCTTTCTTCAACTAAAAACTTAAATTTGAAAAAAATAAAAATTAAGCCCGATTCAACATGCTTCAGACCACGTTGTTTCGTATTTCCAAGCAAAGGTAAGCACCATTCATAATGCTCCGGACTACTTTAAACGTTCTTCCCAGCAAAATTAAGCACCTTCTTCAATGCTCCAGACTACTATTCACTTTCTTCCCAGCTAAATTAAGCACCATCCAGCATGATCCGGACTAAGTTTTTCTTTCTTTAACTAAAAACTTAAATTAATAAACAAATAAAAACTAAGCCCGATTCAACATGCTTCAGACAACGTTGTTTCGAATTTCCAAGCAAAGGTAAGCACCATCCACAATGCTCCGGACTACTTTAAACGTTCTTCCCGGCAAAATTAAGCACCTTCTCCAATGCTCCAGACTACTATTCACTTTCTTCCCAGCTAAATTAAGCACCATTCAGCATGATCCGGACTACGTTTTTCTTTCTTTAACTAAAAACTTAAATTAATAAAAAAATAAAAACTAAGCCCGATTCAACATGCTTCAGACAACGTTGTTTCGAATTTCCAAGCAAAGGTAAGCACCATCCACAATGCTCCGGACTACTTTTAACGTTCTTCCCGGCAAAATTAAGCACCTTCTCCAATGCTCCAGACTACTGTTTACGTTCTTCCAGCAAAATTAAGCACCATCTAACATGCTCCGGACCAAAAAAAACTAAGCCCAAATCAACATGCTTCAGACCACGTTTTTCGTTCTTCCAAGGAAAGGTAAGCACCATCCACAATGCTCCTGACTACTCTTTACGTGCTTCCCAATAAAATTATGCACCTTCTCCAATGCTCCAGACTAATGTTTACGTTCTTCCCAGCAAAATTAAGCACCATCTAACATGCTCGGGACCATGTTTTTCTTTCTTTAACTAAAAACTTAAACAAAAAAAAAACTAAGCCCAAATCAACATGCTTCAGACCACGTTTTTCGTTCTTCCAAGCAAAGGTAGGCACCATCCACAATGCTCCTGACTACTGTTTACGTTCTTCCCAGCAAAATTAAGCACCATCTAACATGCTCCGGACCATGTTTTTCTTTCTTTAACTAAAAACTAAAACATAAAAACAACTAAGCCCAATTCCACATCCTTCAGACCACGTTTTTTGTTCTTCCAAGCAAAGGTAAGCACCATCCACAATGCTCCGGACTACTTTTAACGTTCTTCCCAGCAAAATTAAACACCTTCTCCAATGCTCCAGACTACTGTTTACGTTCTTCCCAGCAAAATTAAGCACCATCTAACATGCTCCGGACCATGTTTTTCTTTCTTTAACTAAAAACTTAAAAAAAAGCCAAGCAAAATTCCACTTCCTTCAGACCACGTGTATGAATTTTCGGATGGTCTTCGTGAAGTAAGTAAACCTTACACCTTGAGCTCCAGTTTGCTACTGTTTATTGCTTCTGTCAAAATAGTTCATTTGGCTATTTCATTCGACTTAGTTCCTAAGTCCTTTTTCATGAATAGAAAAGGATTCATGCATTCCTAAACGCCTGAATGTAGGCAACTGCTTAGATTATATTTCCAACATTCCGGCCATCAAAAAAGGGTATCCCTTTTTTAAATGATGTTTGAGAGATCGATGGGGCACGAGTTGTCCCCTTCCTAACTGTACGGAGGTAATATGTGCTAACCGTTGTCAGCACACGCTTGCAATTGTTGACGGTACTCTGATCTACCGTAAGTGTGTATGATCCTATAACTTGTGATAATGCATACGTATTGGAGTCTACTAGAGAATGACCTAGAGTTAGGGACTTAGTATCCGTGGATTTGTTGACAATGATACTAGAGGTCCAGGATTCAAAGATTGCCCAGTTGGGCTGCGGTTCCGAATCGTTGACTTGAATTACACGTGAAATTGGGAGACACGCGATGCTTGCTCCACCAGGATAAACCTTGTTTTGAATCATTGTTGCGAATGACGATAAGCAACCATTCCGAGGCTACTATCGCCAATTATCTAGAACCCTAGACGTAGGGTGGCTAGTAGAAGCTGAGGTCGTAGTGGTAGTATTAGTTTGGGATGGCGCGGAAGGAAAGATGAAGCTGATCCGGTCGTAGACGGGATCCAAGTGTAGTCATCCAGCGTATAGTCACTATCTTCGTTCAATAGTCCTCCTGCTTCTCCACTCGATCCGGGAACTCCGTTGGCGACAGCTGCTTCAACAACGCCAACCACTCCACCAATTGCACCGTCTGAACCAGTGCTGCGAGGAGTTGGTGGACTGAGCTAGTGAACCGTTGCCTGTTGAGAATGCACCGGGAAGGGTGGCAATTGAAGAAGGATCGCGGGTCCGATTAGCGTGGCCTTAGCCGAGGCGAGCGAGTGATGCGGATGGTGGGAAGGCGGCACGATTGAAGAATAGGGTTGCTGCTGCTGCTGGAGGATGGCGCGGGAAGTGAGAGCGCCACAGGAATTCATAGAGGTCAGCAGTCCGTCCGGGAGCTGCTGAGACTGAGGTTGTAGCGATGGCAGCATATAGCAGTAAGCTGAACCTGTCCCGTCCGGCACGGGAAGGGTTATGCCTGCCGTTTGCTGCGAAAGGCCCTCCATTCTGGGCAACAATTGTGGAGCGGGGTGATGCTTGTACTGTACTGGTTGGGGCGGTGGGGGTTTCTTGCCAACGTACAGGAGTGGCGATATAGTACTACGCAGACGCCTTCGCCCGACATCGTACGTATAAGTTTGTTGCTGATGCTGTTGCAGCTGATGATGATGGTGATGTAGATCATGCTGTTCAAGATGGTGCTGGTGATGATGATGCAACGACTGTTGCTGATCCTGTAGCAGGACCGGATGGGGTGGATTTAGCGGATGTTGAGCCGCTAGGGGCTGCTGCGTTTTAGGATACGAATATTTTAATGAACCTTGCTGACCGATTTGTACTGATGCGGCCAACCTTCTAGCAGCGTGCCGAGTTGTCCTAGAAACGTAATGTTTCTCAAGATCCACGGTCGAGCACACTGTATCGTTGGCAAGGGTTTCACATACCCAGAATCTCAGACTCGTACCCAAGACCGCATCCTGTGGGGTGTCTGATGTGGCAACATGACAAATCCGCGGAGCTTCCGTTGCAACTTGGGCAGTGTCAGCTGCGACGAGCCAACCGGAGGTAGTCTCGACCAGCCACGGAAGTCCTTTGCCAAGCGACCGTTTCTTTCTCTGCCAGAATTCATCTCCCGCGATGACGATGTCAATCTTGCCTGAGATGTAGAATGATGGATCCGCCAGCATTTCATCTGCAGGCCTCATCCAGAAAGTAATGTCAGTGGAAGTCGTTGGGATGTCCGCCGAAGATATGTTCAACATCACGAATGCCATCTGTGTTGAACTGTCCACTGACTGTGATGCCATACCGATGCCAGAGATGAGTATGTTGATATTCGAAGTGAATACAATTAACTGCCGAGCGAACGCTTCTGAGATCAAGTTGGACATCGATCCGGAATCGAGAAGCTCTCTTTCCTCGCAGCTTTTTCCAAAGTCATCGATGGGATGTGATGTCGCGGTCTCAAGGAAATCCGTTTCCTCTTCCGAATTAACTCCCATCGAAGTTGTAGAAGTAATGTGGAGAAGCGAGTGATGACGATCCCCGCACGTGCGACAAGACTGATCCGATTTGCAGTCCTTCGCTAAATGAGCATTGCTAAGGCAATTCCAACAATAAAGCTGCTTTGCCACGATGTCGCGTCGGTGGTTTACATCTTTACCGCTGAAAACAGGGCAGTTGCTTAGCGGGTGGTTTTCACTGCACTCCAACAAACACCGTGGTTGAAGTGTCCCCGAAAATCCGTGAGTAGATGCGGTGTTTGTAATGGCCGTCCGTGGCGCATTTTTCCGAGAGTTGCCGGCCACCTTGATCGAGATGTCGGCTTTATCAATAGAGGACCGTTCAGTGGACTTTAGAATCCGAATCCGACCCTCGACGAAGTATAATAGCTCTTGGAACGTATCCTCCTTGAGGTGGATTGAATGCTGTTCCCATGCCATTCTTGTTTCACTATCAAACTTTAGCAGAAAAATATTGAACAGTGTAGCGTTCCATTCCTCGATAGGTTCCTTAAGCTCTATCAAACCGTTGATGAGACGTGTGAACTCCTCCACTAGGTAATTCAACGCCTTGATCGTAGGAGACTGTACTGCCGGAAGCAGATGCAGTTTACGCCAATATTCTCGAATAAGAATACGTGTATCACCATACTGTTTGAGAATCACTTTCCCTGGTAGCTTGTGACTCGCGATAGTTGACGGTATGGTTTGTAATGGTAACGCAGCGTTGCCCATTACTATTGAATCCGTAGGAAGATTCACTCTGAGGAACGCCTTGAGCCGTTGGCATCGTTCCTCCATGTCGACCCGTGCTATGATACATGATTCCAACGAATCATCGCTGTCGTCTAACTCTTCTATCTCCTCCATCGCGGTGAAGAAATCTTCCTTGTGCTGGTGAAAGCTTTCCAACGCCTCGGGAATCTCAACTGCATCTGGCGGGGAGAACGCTTTCATAAAACGCTCCAGCGATTTAATATTCTCCAAAGCGATCCGTAGTTTGAGTTGGGCCGCCTTGATCATTTTTTCCATTTCGTTTAACATTTTTTCACTGCTCCCCTTTTTCGCTGTTCCTCCAAGGGTTAACCGATAACGCGCTTGAAGACCAAATGCGCGCGAAACTCTCTCAAACTGCGATGGCGCGCAAAACGTGATGGCGGATCGATGATACAGCACTATCAAGATGCGTGAGATGCGTAGGCACCTTTCTCTAGCTTCGTATCTTGTGCACTCTTTCTCACTGCATTATCGATGTAGTAAACAAAGTTCCTTGCGTTGCACCCGTTGCGCAAATCACTAGTTACACTCGACGAGGTAATTGTCGAATGTTTTCACTGCACTATTGACGTCGTGAACGTCGAAGTTCTATGTGCTGCACCCGTTGTGCAAATCCCTAACCACAATCGACGACGTAATCGTCGAATGTTCTTTTACCACTTGCTTCGCGATCTTGACGTCGTGAACGTCGAAGAAAACAATTGTCCGTAAGACAATGCGTACGTCGTAGACGTAAACCGATATAATTGTTCGTAAAACAATTATAGAGTAAAACTTTCACTCAAGCACGAATAATCCGGTTCGAAGGACCAAATGTATGAATTTTCGGATGGTCTTCGTGAAGTAAGTAAACCTTACACCTTGAGCTCCAGTTTGCTACTGTTTATTTCTTCTGTTAAAATAGTTCATTTGGCTTATTCATTCGACTTAGTTCCTAATTCCTTTTAAATGAATAGAAAAGGATTCCTGCATTCCTAAACGCCTGAATGCAGGCAACTGCTTTGATTATATTTCCAACACTCATCAAAATAACTTCCAAGTGGCTACGAAGCACTTTCTACGTATTTTCAACCTCATCCAAGCAACTTCCAAGTGGCTCCAAAGCACTTTCTACGTATTTTCAACCTCATCCAAACAACTTCCAAGGGGCTCCAAAGCACTTTCTACGTATTTTCAACCTCATCCAAAGAGCTTCCAAGTGGCTCCAAAGCACTTTCTACGTTTTTTCAACCTCATCCAAACAACTTCCAAGTGGCTCCAAAGCACTTTCTATGTATTTTCAAACTCATCCAAACAGCTTCCAAGGGGCTCCAAAGCACTTTCTACGTATTTTCAACCTCATCAAAATAACTTCCAAGTGGCTACGAAGCACTTTCTACGTATTTTCAACCTCATCCAAACAACTTCCAAGTGGCTCCAAAGCACTTTCTACGTATTTTCAACCTCATCCAAATAACTTCCAAGTGGCTACGAAGCACTTTCTATGTATTTTCAACCTCATCCAAACAGCTTCCAAGGGGCTCCAAAGCACTTTCTACGTATTTTCAACCTCATCAAAATAACTTCCAAGTGGCTACGAAGCACTTTCTACGTATTTTCAACCTCATCCAAACAACTTCCAAGGGGCTCCAAAGCACTTTCTACGTATTTTCAACCTCATCCAAACAGCTTCCAAGTGGCTCCAAAGCACTTTCTACGTTTTTTCAACCTCATCCAAACAACTTCCAAGGGGCTCCAAAGCACTTTCTACGTATTTTCAACCTCATCCAAACAACTTCCAAGAGGCTCCAAAGCACTTTCTACGTTTTTTCAACCTCATCCAAACAACTTCCAAGGGGCTCCAAAGCACTTTCTACGTATTTTCAACCTCATCAAAATAACTTCCAAGTGGCTACGAAGCACTTTCTACGTATTTTCAACCTCATCCAAACAACTTCCAAGTGGCTCCAAAGCACTTTCTATGTATTTTCAACCTCATCCAAACAGCTTCCAAGTGGCTCCAAAGCACTTTCTACGTTTTTTCAACCTCATCCAAACAACTTCCAAGGGGCTCCAAAGCACTTTCTACGTATTTTCAACCTCATCCAAACAACTTCCAAGAGGCTCCAAAGCACTTTCTACGTTTTTTCAACCTCATCCAAACAACTTCCAAGGGGCTCCAAAGCACTTTCTACGTATTTTCAACCTCATCAAAATAACTTCCAAGTGGCTACGAAGCACTTTCTACGTATTTTCAACCTCATCCAAACAACTTCCAAGTGGCTCCAAAGCACTTTCTATGTATTTTCAACCTCATCCAAACAGCTTCCAAGGGGCTCCAAAGCACTTTCTACGTATTTTCAACCTCATCAAAATAACTTCCAAGTGGCTACGAAGCACTTTCTACGTATTTTCAACCTCATCCAAACAACTTCCAAGTGGCTCCAAAGCACTTTCTATGTATTTTCAACCTCATCCAAACAGCTTCCAAGGGGCTCCAAAGCACTTTCTACGTATTTTCAACCTCATTAAAATAACTTCCAAGTGGCTACGAAGCACTTTCTACGTATTTTCAACCTCATCCAAATAACTTCCAAGTGGCTACGAAGCACTTTCTATGTATTTTCAACCTCATCCAAACAGCTTCCAAGGGGCTCCAAAGCACTTTCTACGTATTTTCAACCTCATCCAAATAACTTCCAAGTGGCTACGAAGCACTTTCTATGTATTTTCAACCTCAACCAAACAGCTTCCAAGTGGCTACGAAGCACTTTCTACGTATTTTCAACCTCATCCAAACAACTTCCAAGTGGCTCCAAAGCACTTTCTACGTATTTTCAACCTCATCCAAACAACTTCCAAGGGGCTCCAAAGCACTTTCTACGTATTTTCAACCTCATCCAAAGAGCTTCTAAGTGGCTCCAAAGCACTTTCTACGTTTTTTCAACCTCATCCAAACAACTTCCAAGTGGCTCTAAAGCACTTTCTATGTATTTTCAACCTCATCCAAACAGCTTCCAAGGGGCTCCAAAGCACTTTCTACGTATTTTCAACCTCATTTAAAGAGCTTCCAAGTGGCTCCAAAGCACTTTCTACGTTTTTTCAACGTCATCAAAATAACTTCCAAGTGGCTACGAAGCACTTTCTACGTATTTTCAACCTCATCCAAACAACTTCCAAGTGGCTCCAAAGCACTTTCTACGTATTTTCAACCTCATCAAAATAACTTCCAAGGGGCTCCAAAGCACTTTCTACGTATTTTCAACCTCATCCAAAGAGCTTCCAAGTGGCTCCAAAGCACTTTCTACGTTTTTTCAACCTCATCCAAACAACTTCCAAGGAGCTCCAAAGCACTTTCTACGTATTTTCAACCTCATCCAAACAACTTCCAAGTGGCTCCAAAGCACTTTCTACGTTTTTTCAACCTCATCCAAATAACTTCCAAGTGGCTCCAAAGCACTTTCTACGTATTTTCAACCTCATCAAAATAACTTCCAAGTGGCTACGAAGCACTTTCTACGTATTTTCAACCTCATCCAAACAACTTCCAAGTGGCTCCAAAGCACTTTCTACGTATTTTCAACCTCATTCAAACAACTTCCAAGGGGCTCCAAAGCACTTTCTACGTATTTTCAACCTCATTTAAAGAGCTTCCAAGTGGCTCCAAAGCACTTTCTACGTTTTTTCAACGTCATCAAAATAACTTCCAAGTGGCTACGAAGCACTTTCTACGTATTTTCAACCTCATCCAAACAACTTCCAAGTGGCTCCAAAGCACTTTCTACGTATTTTCAACCTCATCAAAATAACTTCCAAGGGGCTCCAAAGCACTTTCTACGTATTTTCAACCTCATCCAAAGAGCTTCCAAGTGGCTCCAAAGCACTTTCTACGTTTTTTCAACCTCATCCAAACAACTTCCAAGGAGCTCCAAAGCACTTTCTACGTATTTTCAACCTCATCCAAACAACTTCCAAGTGGCTCCAAAGCACTTTCTACGTTTTTTCAACCTCATCCAAATAACTTCCAAGTGGCTCCAAAGCACTTTCTACGTATTTTCAACCTCATCAAAATAACTTCCAAGTGGCTACGAAGCACTTTCTACGTATTTTCAACCTCATCCAAACAACTTCCAAGTGGCTCCAAAGCACTTTCTACGTATTTTCAACTTCATTAAAACAACTTCCAAGGGACTCCAAAACACTTTCTACGTATTTACAACCTCATCTAAACAACTTCCAAGTGGCTACGAAGCACTTTCTACGTATTTTCAACCTCATCCAAACAACTTCCAAGGGGCTCTAAAGCACTTTCTACGCATTTTCAACCTCATCCAAATAACTTTCAAGTGGCTACGAAGCACTTTCTACGTATTTTCAACCTCATCCAAACAACTTCCAAGTGGCTCCAAAGCACTTTCTACGTATTTTCAACTTCATTAAAACAACTTCCAAGGGACTCCAAAACACTTTCTACGTATTTACAACCTCATCTAAACAACTTCCAAGTGGCTACGAAGCACTTTCTACGTATTTTCAACCTCATCCAAACAGCTTCCAAGTGGCTACGAAGCATTTTCTACGTATTTTCAACCTCATCCAAACAGCTTCCAAGTGGCTCCAAAGCACTTTCTACGTATTTTCAACCTCATCCAAACAACTTCCAAGGGACTCCAAAACACTTTCTACGTATTTACAACCTCATCCAAACAGCTTCCAAGTGGCTCTAAAGCACTTTCTACGTATTTTCAACCTCATCCAAACAGCTTCCAAGTGGCTACGAAGCATTTTCTACGTATTTTCAACCTCATCCAAACAACTTCCAAAGGACTCCAAAACACTTTCTACGTATTTTCAACCTCATCCAAACAACTTCCAAGGGGCTCCAAAGCACTTTCTACGTATTTTCAACCTCATCCAAACAACTTCCAAGGGGCTCCAAAGCACTTTCTACGTATTTTCAACCACATCCAAACAGCTGCCAAGTGGCTCCAAAGCACTTCCTACGTATTTTCAACCTCATCCAAACAACTTCCAAGTGGCTCCAAAGCACTTTGTACGTATTTTCAACCTCATCCAAATAACTTCCAAGTGGCTACGAAGCACTTTCTACGTATTTTCAACCTCATCCAAACAGCTTCCAAGTGGCTACGAAGCATTTTCTACGTATTTTCAACCTCATTCAAACAGCTTCCAAGGGGCTCCATAGCACTTTCTACCTATTTTCAACCACATCCAAACAACTTCCAAGGGACTCCAAAACACTTTCTACGTATTTACAACCTCATCTAAACAACTTCCAAGTGGCTACGAAGCACTTTCTACGTATTTTCACCCTCATCCAAATAACTTTCAAGCGGCTACGAAGCACTTTCTACGTATTTTCAACCTCATCCAAACAACTTCCAAGGGGCTCCAAAGCACTTTCTACGTATTTTCAACCTCATCCAAACAACTTCCAAATGGCTCCAAAGCATTTTCTACGTATTTTCAACCTGATCCAAACAGCTTCCAAGTGGCTCCAAAGCACTTTCTACGTATTTTCAACCTCATCCAAATAACTTCCAAGTGGCTACGAAGCACTTTCTACGTATTTTCACCCTCATCCAAATAACTTTCAAGCGGCTACAAAGCACTTTCTACGTATTTTCAACCTGATCCAAACAGCTTCCAAGTGGCTCCAAAACACTTTCTACGTATTTTCAACCTCATCCAAACAACTTCCAAGGGGCTCCAAAACACTTTCTACGTATTTTCAACCTCATCCAAACAACTTCCAAGTGGCTCCAAAGCACTTTCTACGTATTTTCAACCTCATCCAAATAACTTCCAAGTGGCTACGAAGCACTTTCTACGTATTTTCAACCTGATCCAAACAGCTTACAAGTGGCTACGAAGCATTTTCTACGTATTTTCAACCTCATTCAAACAGCTTCCAAGGGGCTCCATAGCACTTTCTACGTATTTTCAACCTCATCCAAACAACTTCCAAGTGGCTCCAAAGCATTTTCTACGTATTTACAACCTTATCTAAACAACTTCCAAGTGGCTACGAAGCACTTTCTACGTATTTTCACCCTCATCCAAATAACTTTCAAGCGGCTACGAAGCACTTTCTACGTATTTTCAACCTCATCCAAACAACTTCCAAGGGGCTCCAAAGCACTTTCTACGTATTTTCAACCTCATCCAAACAACTTCCAAGTGGCTCCAAAGCATTTTCTACGTATTTTCAACCTGATCCAAACAGCTTCCAAGTGGGTCCAAAGCACTTTCTACGTATTTTCAACCTCATCCAAACAACTTCCAAGGGGCTCCAAAACACTTTCTACGTATTTTCAACCTCATTAAAACAACTTCCAAGTGGCTACGAAGCACTTTTTACGTATTTTCAACCTCATCCAAACAACTTCCAAGGGGCTCTAAAGCACTTTCTACGCATTTTCAACCTCATCCAAATAACTTTCAAGCGGCTACGAAGCACTTTCTACGTATTTTCAACCTCATCCAAACAACTTCCAAGGGGCTCCAAAGCACTTTCTACGTATTTTCAACCTCATCCAAACAACTTCCAAGTGGCTCCAAAGCACTTTCTACGTATTTTCAACCTGATCCAAACAGCTTCCAAGTGGCTACGAAGCATTTTCTACGTATTTTCAACCTCATCCAAACAGCTTCCAAGTGGCTCCAAAGCACTTTCTACGTATTTTCAACCTCATCCAAACAACTTCCAAGGGACTCCAAAACACTTTCTACGTATTTACAACCTCATCCAAACAGCTTCCAAGTGGCTCTAAAGCACTTTCTACGTATTTTCAACCTCATCCAAACAGCTTCCAAGTGGCTACGAAGCATTTTCTACGTATTTTCAACCTCATCCAAACAACTTCCAAAGGACTCCAAAACACTTTCTACGTATTTTCAACCTCATCCAAACAACTTCCAAGTGGCTCCAAAGCACTTTCTACGTATTTTTAACCTCATCCAAACAGCTTCCAAGTGGCTACGAAGCATTTTCTACGTATTTTCAACCTCATCCAAACAGCTTCCAAGTGGCTACGAAGCATTTTCTACGTATTTTCAACCTCATTCAAACAGCTTCCAAGGGGCTCCATAGCACTTTCTACCTATTTTCAACCACATCCAAACAACTTCCAAGGGACTCCAAAACACTTTCTACGTATTTACAACCTTATCTAAACAACTTCCAAGTGGCTACGAAGCACTTTCTACGTATTTTCAACCTCATCCAAACAGCTTCCAAGTGGCTAAGAAGCATTTTCTACGTATTTTCAACCTCATTCAAACAGCTTCCAAGGGGCTCCATAGCACTTTCTACGTATTTTCAACCTCATCCAAACAACTTCCAAGTGGCTCCAAAGCATTTTCTACGTATTTTCAACCTGATCCAAACAGCTTCCAAGTGGCTCCAAAGCACTTTCTACGTATTTTCAACCTCATCCAAATAACTTCCAAGCGGCTACGAAGCGCTTTCTACGTATTTTCAACCTGATCCAAACAGCTTCCAAGTGGCTCCAAAGCACTTTCTACGTATTTTCAACCTCATCCAAACAACTTCCAAGGGGCTCCAAAACACTTTCTACGTATTTTCAACTCATCCAAAAAACTTCCAAGGGACTCCAAAACACTTTCTACGTATTTACAACCTCATCTAAACAACTTCCAAGTGGCTACGAAGCACTTTTTACGTATTTTCAACCTCATCCAAACAACTTCCAAGGGGCTCTAAAGCACTTTCTACGCATTTTCAACCTCATCCAAATAACTTTCAAGCGGCTACGAAGCACTTTCTACGTATTTTCAACCTGATCCAAACAGCTTCCAAGTGGCTCCAAAGCACTTTCTACGTATTTTCAACCTCATCCAAATAACTTCCAAGTGGCTACGAAGCACTTTCTACGTATTTTCAACCTCATCCAAACAGCTTCCAAGTGGCTACGAAGCATTTTCTACGTATTTTCAACCTCATCCAAACAGCTTCCAAGTGGCTCCAAAGCACTTTCTACGTATTTTCAACCTCATCCAAACAACTTCCAAGGGACTCCAAAACACTTTCTACGTATTTACAACCTCATCCAAACAGCTTCCAAGTGGCTCCAAAGCACTTTCTACGTATTTTCAACCTCATCCAAACAGCTTCCAAGTGGCTACGAAGCATTTTCTACGTATTTTCAACCTCATCCAAACAACTTCCAAGTGGCTACGAAGCACTTTCTACGTATTTTCAACCTCATCCAAACAGCTTCCAAGTGGCTCCAAAGCACTTTCTACGTATTTTCAACCTCATCCAAACAACTTCCAAGGGACTCCAAAACACTTTCTACGTATTTACAACCTCATCCAAACAGCTTCCAAGTGGCTCCAAAGCACTTTCTACGTATTTTCAACCTCATCCAAACAGCTTCCAAGTGGCTACGAAGCATTTTCTACGTATTTTCAACCTCATTCAAACAGCTTCCAAGGGGCTCCATAGCACTTTCTACCTATTTTCAACCTCATCCAAACAACTTCCAAGGGACTCCAATACACTTTCTACGTATTTACAACCTTATCTAAACAACTTCCAAGTGGCTACGAAGCACTTTCTACGTATTTTCAACCTCATCCAAACAACTTCCAAGGGGCTCTAAAGCACTTTCTACGCATTTTCAACCTCATCCAAATAACTTTCAAGCGGCTACGAAGCACTTTCTACGAATTTTCAACCTGATCCAAACAGCTTCCAAGTGGCTCCAAAGCACTTTCTACGCATTTTCAACCTCATCCAAACAACTTAAAAGGGGCTTTGAAGCACTTTCTACGTATTTTCATCCACATCCAAATAACTTTCAAGCGGCTACGAAGCACTTTCTACGTATTTTCAACCTCATCCAAACAGCTTCCAAGTGGCTACGAAGCATTTTCAACGTATTTTCAACCTCATTCAAACAGCTTCCAAGGGGCTACGAAGCATTTTCTACGTATTTTCAACCTCATCCAAACAACTTCCAAGGGACTCCAAAACACTTTCTACGTATTTACAACCTTATCTAAACAACTTCCAAGTGGCTACGAAGCACTTTCTACGTATTTTCAACCTCATCCAAACAACTTCCAAGGGGCTCTAAAGCACTTTCTACGCATTTTCAACCTCATCCAAATAACTTTCAAGCGGCTACGAAGCACTTTCTACGTATTTTCAACCTGATCCAAACAGCTTCCAAGTGGCTCCAAAGCACTTTCTACGTATTTTCAACCTCATCCAAATAACTTCCAAGTGGCTACGAAGCACTTTCTACGTATTTTCACCCTCATCCAAATAACTTTCAAGCGGCTACGAAGCACTTTCTACGTATTTTCAACCTCATCCAAACAACTTCCAAGGGACTCCAAAGCACTTTCTACGTATTTACAACCTCATCTAAACAACTTCCAAGTGGCTACGAAGCACTTTCTACGTATTTTCAACCTCATCCAAACAACTTCCAAGGGGCTCTAAAGCACTTTCTACGCATTTTCAACCTCATCCAAATAACTTTCAAGCGGCTACGAAGCACTTTCTACGTATTTTCAACCTGATCCAAACAGCTTCCAAGTGGCTCCAAAGCACTTTCTACGTATTTTCAACCTCATTAAAATAACTTAAAAGGGGCTACGAAGCACTTTCTACGTATTTTCAACCTCATTCAAACAGCTTCCAAGGGGCTCCATAGCACTTTCTACCTATTTTCAACCTCATCCAAACAACTTCCAAGGGACTCCAAAACACTTTCTACGTATTTAAAACCTTATCTAAACAACTTCCAAGTGGCTACGAAGCACTTTCAACGTATTTTCAACCTCATCCAAACAACTTCCAAGGGGCTCTAAAGCACTTTCTACGCATTTTCAACCTCATCCAAATAACTTTCAAGCGGCTACGAAGCACTTTCTACGAATTTTCAACCTGATCCAAACAGCTTCCAAGTGGCTCCAAAGCACTTTCTACGTATTTTCAACCTCATCCAAACAACTTAAAAGGGGCTACGAAGCACTTTCTACGTATTTTCAACCTCATCCAAACAGCTTCCAAGTGGCTACGAAGCATTTTCTACGTATTTTCATCCACATCCAAATAACTTTCAAGCGGCTACGAAGCACTTTCTACGTATTTTCAACCTCATCCAAATAACTTCCAAGTGGCTACGAAGCACTTTCTACGTATTTTCAACCTCATCCAAACAACTTCCAAGTGGCTACGAAGCACTTTCTACGTATTTTCAACCTCATCCAAACAGCTTCCAAGTGGCTACGAAGCATTTTCTACGTATTTTCAACCTCATTCAAACAGCTTCCAAGGGGCTCCATAGCACTTTCTACGTATTTTCAACCTCATCCAAACAACTTCCAAGTGGCTCCAAAGCACTTTCTACGTATTTTCAACCTCATCCAAATAACTTCCAAGTGGCTACGAAGCACTTTCTACGTATTTTCACCCTCATCCAAATAACTTTCAAGCGGCTACGAAGCACTTTCTACGTATTTTCAACCTCATCCAAACAGCTTCCAAGTGGCTACGAAGCATTTTCTACGTATTTTCATCCACATCCAAATAACTTTCAAGCGGCTACGAAGCACTTTCTACGTATTTTCAACCTCATCCAAATAACTTCCAAGTGGCTACGAAGCACTTTCTACGTATTTTCAACCTCATCCAAACAACTTCCAAGTGGCTACGAAGCACTTTCTACGTATTTTCAACCTCATCCAAACAGCTTCCAAGTGGCTACGAAGCATTTTCTACGTATTCTCAACCTCATTCAAACAGCTTCCAAGGGGCTCCATAGCACTTTCTACGTATTTTCTACCTCATCCAAACAACTTCCAAGTGGCTCCAAAGCACTTTCTACGTATTTTCAACCTCATCCAAATAACTTCCAAGTGGCTACGAAGCACTTTCTACGTATTTTCAACCTCATCCAAACAACTTCCAAGGAACTCCAAAGCACTTTCTACGTATTTACAACCTCATCTAAACAACTTCCAAGTGGCTACGAAGCACTTTCTACGTATTTTCAATCTCATCCAAACAACTTCCAAGGGGCTCTAAAGCACTTTCTACGCATTTTCAACCTCATCCAAATAACCTTCAAGCGGCTACGAAGCACTTTCTACGTATTTTCAACCTCATTCAAACAGCTTCCAAGCGGCTACGAAGCACTTTCTACGTATTTTCAACCTCATTCAAACAGCTTCCAAGGGGCTCCAAAACACTTTCTACGTATTTACAACCTTATCTAAACAACTTCCAAGTGGCTACGAAGCACTTTCTACGTATTTTCAACCTCATCCAAACAACTTCCAAGGGGCTCCAAAGCACTTTCTACGCATTTTCAACCTCATCCAAATAACCTTCAAGCGGCTACGAAGCACTTTCTACGTATTTTCAACCTCATTCAAACAGCTTCCAAGCGGCTACGAAGCACTTTCTACGTATTTTCAACCTCATCCAAACAACTTCCAAGTGGCTACGAAGCACTTTCTACGTATTTTCAACCTCATCCAAACAACTTCCAAGCGGCTACGAAGCACTTTCTACGTATTTTCAACCTCATCCAAACAACTTCCAAGGGACTCCAAAGCACTTTCTACGTATTTTCAACCTCATCTAAACAACTTCCAAGTGGCTACGAAGCACTTTCTACGTATTTTCAACCTCATCCAAACAACTTCCAAGGGGCTCTAAAGCACTTTCTACGCATTTTCAACCTCATCCAAATAACTTTCAAGCGGCTACGAAGCACTTTCTACGTATTTTCAACCTCATCCAAACAGCTTCCAAGTGGCTACGAAGCATTTTCTACGTATTTTCAACCTCATTCAAACAGCTTCCAAGCGGCTCCATAGCACTTTCTACGTATTTTCAACCTCATCCAAACAACTTCCAAGTGGCTCCAAAGCACTTTCTACGTATTTTCAACCTCATCCAAATAACTTCCAAGTGGCTACGAAGCACTTTCTACGTATTTTCACCCTCATCCAAATAACTTTCAAGCGGCTACGAAGCACTTTCTACGTATTTTCAACCTCATCCAAACAGCTTCCAAGTGGCTACGAAGCATTTTCTACGTATTTTCATCCACATCCAAATAACTTTCAAGCGGCTACGAAGCACTTTCTACGTATTTTCAACCTCATCCAAATAACTTCCAAGTGGCTACGAAGCACTTTCTACGTATTTTCAACCTCATCCAAACAACTTCCAAGTGGCTACGAAGCACTTTCTACGTATTTTCAACCTCATCCAAACAGCTTCCAAGTGGCTACGAAGCATTTTCTACGTATTTTCAACCTCATTCAAACAGCTTGCAAGGGGCTCCATAGCACTTTCTACGTATTTTCAACCTCATCCAAACAACTTCCAAGTGGCTCCAAAGCACTTTCTACGTATTTTCAACCTCATCCAAATAACTTCCAAGTGGCTACGAAGCACTTTCTACGTATTTTCACCCTCATCCAAATAACTTTCAAGCGGCTACGAAGCACTTTCTACGTATTTTCAACCTCATCCAAACAGCTTCCAAGTGGCTACGAAGCATTTTCTACGTATTTTCATCCACATCCAAATAACTTTCAAGCGGCTACGAAGCACTTTCTACGTATTTTCAACCTCATCCAAATAACTTCCAAGTGGCTACGAAGCACTTTCTACGTATTTTCAACCTCATCCAAACAACTTCCAAGTGGCTACGAAGCACTTTCTACGTATTTTCAACCTCATCCAAACAGCTTCCAAGTGGCTACGAAGCATTTTCTACGTATTCTCAACCTCATTCAAACAGCTTCCAAGGGGCTCCATAGCACTTTCTACGTATTTTCAACCTCATCCAAACAACTTCCAAGTGGCTCCAAAGCACTTTCTACGTATTTTCACCCTCATCCAAATAACTTTCAAGCGGCTACGAAGCACTTTCTACGTATTTTCAACCTCATCCAAACAACTTCCAAGGAACTCCAAAGCACTTTCTACGTATTTACAACCTCATCTAAACAACTTCCAAGTGGCTACGAAGCACTTTCTACGTATTTTCAATCTCATCCAAACAACTTCCAAGGGGCTCTAAAGCACTTTCTACGCATTTTCAACCTCATCCAAATAACCTTCAAGCGGCTACGAAGCACTTTCTACGTATTTTCAACCTCATTCAAACAGCTTCCAAGCGGCTACGAAGCACTTTCTACGTATTTTCAACCTCATTCAAACAGCTTCCAAGGGGCTCCAAAACACTTTCTACGTATTTACAACCTTATCTAAACAACTTCCAAGTGGCTACGAAGCACTTTCTACGTATTTTCAACCTCATCCAAACAACTTCCAAGGGGCTCCAAAGCACTTTCTACGCATTTTCAACCTCATCCAAACAACCTTCAAGCGGCTACGAAGCACTTTCTACGTATTTTCAACCTCATTCAAACAGCTTCCAAGCGGCTACGAAGCACTTTCTACGTATTTTCAACCTCATCCAAACAACTTCCAAGGGACTCCAAAACACTTTCTACGTATTTTCAACCTCATCCAAACAACTTCCAAGTGGCTACGAAGCACTTTCTACGTATTTTCAACCTCATCCAAACAACTTCCAAGCGGCTACGAAGCACTTTCTACGTATTTTCAACCTCATCCAAACAACTTCCAAGGGACTCCAAAGCACTTTCTACGTATTTACAACCTCATCTAAACAACTTCCAAGTGGCTACGAAGCACTTTCTACGTATTTTCAACCTCATCCAAACAACTTCCAAGGGGCTCTAAAGCACTTTCTACGCATTTTCAACCTCATCCAAATAACTTTCAAGCGGCTACGAAGCACTTTCTACGTATTTTCAACCTCATCCAAACAGCTTCCAAGTGGCTACGAAGCATTTTCTACGTATTTTCAACCTCATTCAAACAGCTTCCAAGCGGCTCCATAGCACTTTCTACGTATTTTCAACCTCATCCAAACAACTTCCAAGTGGCTCCAAAGCACTTTCTACGTATTTTCAACCTCATCCAAATAACTTCCAAGTGGCTACGAAGCACTTTCTACGTATTTTCACCCTCATCCAAATAACTTTCAAGCGGCTACGAAGCACTTTCTACGTATTTTCAACCTCATCCAAACAGCTTCCAAGTGGCTACGAAGCATTTTCTACGTATTTTCAACCTCATCCAAATAACTTTCAAGCGGCTACGAAGCACTTTCTACGTATTTTCAACCTCATCCAAATAACTTCCAAGTGGCTACGAAGCACTTTCTACGTATTTTCAACCTCATCCAAACAACTTCCAAGTGGCTACGAAGCACTTTCTACGTATTTTCAACCTCATCTAAACAGCTTCCAAGTGGCTACGAAGCATTTTCTACGTATTCTCAACCTCATTCAAACAGCTTCCAAGGGGCTCCATAGCACTTTCTACGTATTTTCAACCTCATCCAAACAACTTCCAAGTGGCTCCAAAGCACTTTCTACGTATTTTCAACCTCATCCAAATAACTTCCAAGTGGCTACGAAGCACTTTCTACGTATTTTCACCCTCATCCAAATAACTTTCAAGCGGCTACGAAGCACTTTCTACGTATTTTCAACCTCATCCAAACAACTTCCAAGGAACTCCAAAGCACTTTCTACGTATTTACAACCTCATCTAAACAACTTCCAAGTGGCTACGAAGCACTTTCTACGTATTTTCAATCTCATCCAAACAACTTCCAAGGGGCTCTAAAGCACTTTCTACGCATTTTCAACCTCATCCAAATAACCTTCAAGCGGCTACGAAGCACTTTCTACGTATTTTCAACCTCATCCAAACAGCTTCCAAGGGGCTACGAAGCATTTTCTACGTATTTTCAACCTCATTCAAACAGCTTCCAAGGGGCTCCAAAACACTTTCTACGTATTTACAACCTTATCTAAACAACTTCCAAGTGGCTACGAAGCACTTTCTACGTATTTTCAACCTCATCCAAACAACTTCCAAGGGGCTCCAAAGCACTTTCTACGCATTTTCAACCTCATCCAAATAACCTTCAAGCGGCTACGAAGCACTTTCTACGTATTTTCAACCTCATTCAAACAGCTTCCAAGCGGCTACGAAGCACTTTCTACGTATTTTCAACCTCATCCAAACAACTTCCAAGGGACTCCAAAACACTTTCTACATATTTTCAACCTCATCCAAACAACTTCCAAGTGGCTACGAAGCACTTTCTACGTATTTTCAACCTCATCCAAACAACTTCCAAGCGGCTACGAAGCACTTTCTACGTATTTTCAACCTCATCCAAACAACTTCCAAGGGACTCCAAAGCACTTTCTACGTATTTTCAACCTCATCCAAACAACTTCCAAGTGGCTACGAAGCACTTTCTACGTATTTTCAACCTCATCCAAACAACTTCCAAGGGGCTCTAAAGCACTTTCTACGCATTTTCAACCTCATCCAAATAACTTTCAAGCGGCTACGAAGCACTTTCTACGTATTTTCAACCTCATCCAAACAGCTTCCAAGTGGCTACGAAGCATTTTCTACGTATTTTCAACCTCATTCAAACAGCTTCCAAGCGGCTCCATAGCACTTTCTACGTATTTTCAACCTCATCCAAACAACTTCCAAGTGGCTCCAAAGCACTTTCTACGTATTTTCAACCTCATCCAAATAACTTCCAAGTGGCTACGAAGCACTTTCTACGTATTTTCACCCTCATCCAAATAACTTTCAAGCGGCTACGAAGCACTTTCTACGTATTTTCAACCTCATCCAAACAACTTCCAAGGGACTCCAAAGCACTTTCTACGTATTTACAACCTCATCCAAACAACTTCCAAGGGACTCCAAAACACTTTCTACGTATTTTCAACCTCATCCAAACAACTTCCAAGTGGCTACGAAGCATTTTCTACGTATTTTCAACCTCATCCAAACAACTTCCAAGCGGCTACGAAGCACTTTCTACGTATTTTCAACCTGATCCAAACAGCTTCCAAGTTGCTACGAAGCACTTTCTACGTATTTTCAACCTCATCCAAACAGCTTCCAAGTGGCTACGAAGCATTTTCTACGTATTTTCAACCTCATTCAAACAGCTTCCAAGGGGCTCCATAGCACTTTCTACATATTTTCAACGTCATCCAAACAACTTCCAAGTGGCTCCAAAGCACTTTCTACGTATTTTCAACCTCATCCAAACAACTTCCAAGGGGCTCCAAAGCACTTTCTACGTATTTTCAACCTCATCCAAACAACTTCCAAGTGGCTCCAAAGCACTTTCTACGTATTTTCAACCTCATCCAAATAACTTCCAAGTGGCTACGAAGCACTTTCTACGTTTTTTCAACCTGATCCAAACAGCTTCCAAGTGGCTCCAAAGCACTTTCTACGTATTTTCAACCTCATCCAAATAACTTCCAAGTGGCTACGAAGCACTTTCTACGTATTTTCAACCTCATCCAAACAGCTTCCAAGTTGCTACGAAGCACTTTCTACGTATTGTCAACCTTATCCAAACAACTTCCAAGGGACTCCAAAACACTTTCTACGTATTTTCAACATCATCTAAACAACTTCCAAGGGACTCCAAAACACTTTCTACGTATTTTCAACCTCATCCAAATAACTTCCAAGTGGCTACGAAGCACTTTCTACGTATTTTCACCCTCATCCAAATAACTTTCAAGCGGCTACGAAGCACTTTCTACGTATTTTCAACCTCATCCAAACAACTTCCAAGGGACTCCAAAGCACTTTCTACGTATTTACAACCTCATCCAAACAACTTCCAAGGGACTCCAAAACACTTTCTACGTATTTTCAACCTCATCCAAACAACTTTCAAGTGGCTACGAAGCATTTTCTACGTATTTTCAACCTCATCCAAACAACTTCCAAGCGGCTACGAAGCACTTTCTACGTATTTTCAACCTGATCCAAACAGCTTCCAAGTTGCTACGAAGCACTTTCTACGTATTTTCAACCTCATCCAAACAGCTTCCAAGTGGCTACGAAGCATTTTCTACGTATTTTCAACCTCATCTAAACAGCTTCCAAGTGGCTCCAAAGCACTTTCTACGTATTTTCAACCTCATCCAAACAACTTCCAAGTGGCTCCAAAGCACTTTCTACGTATTTTCAACCTCATCCAAACAACTTCCAAGGGGCTCCAAAGCACTTTCTACGTATTTTCAACCTCATCCAAACAACTTCCAAGTGGCTCCAAAGCACTTTCTACGTATTTTCAACCTCATCCAAACAACTTCCAAGTGGCTACGAAGCACTTTCTACGTTTTTTCAACCTGATCCAAACAGCTTCCAAGTGGCTCCAAAGCACTTTCTACGTATTTTCAACCTCATCCAAACAACTTCCAAGCGGCTACGAAGCACTTTCTACGTATTTTCAACCTCATCCAAACAGCTTCCAAGTTGCTACGAAGCACTTTCTACGTACTTTCAACCTCATCCAAACAACTTCCAAGGGGCTCCAAAGCACTTTCTACGTATTTTCAACCTCATCCAAACAACTTCCAAGTGGCTCAAAAGCACTTTCTACGTATTTTCAACCTCATCCAAATAACTTCCAAGTGGCTACGAAGCACTTTCTACGTATTTTCACCCTCATCCAAATAACTTTCAAGCGGCTACGAAGCACTTTCTACGTATTTTCAACCTGATCCAAACAGCTTCCAAGTGGCTACGAAGCATTTTCTACGTATTTTCAACCTCATCCAAACAGCTTCCAAGTGGCTCCAAAGCACTTTCTACGTATTTTCAACCTCATCCAAATAACTTCCAAGTGGCTACGAAGCACTTTCTACGTATTTTCACCCTCATCCAAATAACTTTCAAGCGGCTACGAAGCACTTTCTACGTATTTTCAACCTCATCCAAACAACTTCCAAGGGACTCCAAAACACTTTCTACGTATTTTCAACCTCATCCAAACAACTTCCAAGTGGCTACGAAGCACTTTCTACGTATTTTCAACCTCATCCAAACAGCTTCCAAGGGGCTACGAAGCATTTTCTACGTATTTTCAACCTCAATCAAACAACTTCCAAGGGACTCCAAAACACTTTCTACGTATTTTCAACCTCATCCAAACAACTTCCAAGTGGCTACGAAGCACTTTCTACGTATTTTCAACCTCATCCAAACAGCTTCCAAGTGGCTAAGAAGCATTTTCTACGTATTTTCAACCTCATTCAAACAGCTTCCAAGGGGCTCCATAGCACTTTCTACGTATTTTCAACCTCATCCAAACAACTTCCAAGGGACTCCAAAACACTTTTTGCGTATTTACAACCTTATCTAAACAACTTCCAAGTGGCTACGAAGCACTTTCTACGTATTTTCAACCTCATCCAAACAGCTTCCAAGTGGCTACGAAGCATTTTCTACGTATTTTCAACCTCATCCAAACAGCTTCCAAGTGGCTCCAAAGCATTTTCTACGTATTTTCAACCTCATCCAAATAACTTTCAAGCGGCTACGAAGCACTTTCTACGTATTTTCAACCTCATCCAAACAACTTCCAAGGGACTCCAAAACTTTTTCTACGTATTTTCAACCTCATCCAAACAACTTCCAAGTGGCTACGAAGCACTTTTTCGTATTTTCAACCTCATCCAAACAGCTTCCAAGGGGCTACGAAGCATTTTCTACGTATTTTCAACCTCAATCAAACAACTTCCAAGGGGCTCCATAGCACTTTCTACGTATTTTCAACCTCATCCAAACAACTTCCAAGGGACTCCAAAACACTTTTTACGTATTTACAACCTTATCTAAACAACTTCCAAGTGGCTACGAAGCACTTTCTACGTATTTTCAACCTCATCCAAACAGCTTCCAAGGGGCTACGAAGCATTTTCTACGTATTTTCAACCTCAATCAAACAACTTCCAAGGGGCTCCATAGCACTTTCTACGTATTTTCAACCTCATCCAAACAACTTCCAAGTGGCTCCAAAGCATTTTCTACGTATTTACAACCTTATCTAAACAACTTCCAAGTGGCTACGAAGCACTTTCTACGTATTTTCACCCTCATCCAAATAACTTTCAAGCGGCTACGAAGCACTTTCTACGTATTTTCAACCTCATCCAAACAACTTCCAAGGGGCTCCAAAGCACTTTCTACGTATTTTCAACCTCATCCAAACAACTTTCAAGTGGCTCCAAAGCATTTTCTACGTATTTTCAACCTGATCCAAACAGCTTCCAAGTGGCTCCAAAGCACTTTCTACGTATTTTCAACCTCATCCAAATAACTTCCAAGTGGCTACGAAGCACTTTCTACGTATTTTCAACCTCATCCTAACAACTTCCAAGGGGCTCCAAAGCACTTTCTACGTATTTTCAACCTCATCCAAACAGCTTCCAAGTGGCTACGAAGCATTTTCTACGTATTTTCAACCTCATTCAAACAGCTTCCAAGGGGCTCCATAGCACTTTCTACGTATTTTCAACCTCATCCAAACAACTTCCAAGTGGCTCCAAAGCATTTTCTACGTATTTACAACCTTATCTAAACAACATCCAAGTGGCTACGAAGCACTTTCTACGTATTTTCACCCTCATCCAAATAACTTTCAAGCGGCTACGAAGCACTTTCTACGTATTTTCAACCTCATCCAAACAACTTCCAAGGGGCTCCAAAGCACTTTCTACGTATTTTCAACCTCATCCAAACAACTTCCAAGTGGCTCCAAAGCATTTTCTACGTATTTTCAACCTGATCCAAACAGCTTCCAAGTGGGTCCAAAGCACTTTCTACGTATTTTCAACCTCATCCAAACAACTTCCAAGGTGCTCCAAAACACTTTCTACGTATTTTCAACCTCATTAAAACAACTTCCAAGGCACTCCAAAACACTTTCTACGTATTTACAACCTCATCTAAACAACTTCCAAGTGGCTACGAAGCACTTTCTACGTATTTTCAACCTCATCCAAACAACTTCCAAGGGGCTCCAAAGCACTTTCTACGTATTTTCAACCTCATCCAAACAACTTCCAAGGGACTCCAAAACACTTTCTACGTATTTTCAACCTCATCCAAACAACTTCCAAGTGGCTACGAAGCACTTTCTACGTATTTTCAACCTCATCCAAACAGCTTCCAAGGGGCTACGAAGCATTTTCTACGTATTTTCAACCTCAATCAAACAACTTCCAAGGGACTCCAAAACACTTTCTACGTATTTTCAACCTCATCCAAACAACTTCCAAGTGGCTACGAAGCACTTTCTACGTATTTTCAACCTCATCCAAACAGCTTCCAAGTGGCTACGAAGCATTTTCTACGTATTTTCAACCTCATCCAAACAGCTTCCAAGTGGCTACGAAGCATTTTCTACGTATTTTCAACCTCATTCAAACAGCTTCCAAGGGGCTCCATAGCACTTTCTACCTATTTTCAACCACATCCAAACAACTTCCAAAGGACTCCAAAACACTTTCTACGTATTTTCAACCTCATCCAAACAACTTCCAAGTGGCTACGAAGCACTTTCTACGTATTTTCAACCTCATCCAAACAGCTTCCAAGGGGCTCTAAAGCACTTTCTACGCATTTTCAACCTCATCCAAATAACTTTCAAGCGGCTACGAAGCACTTTCTTCGAATTTTCAACCTGATCCAAACAGCTTCCAAGTGGCTCCAAAGCACTTTCTACGTATTTTCAACCTCATCCAAACAACTTCCAAGGGGCTACGAAGCACTTTCTACGTATTTTCAACCACATCCAAATAACTTTCAAGCGGCTACGAAGCACTTTCTACGTATTTTCAACCTCATCCAAATAACTTCCAAGTGGCTACGAAGCACTTTCTACGTATTTTCAACCTCATCCAAACAGCTTCCAAGTGGCTACGAAGCATTTTCAACGTATTTTCAACCTCATCCAAACAGCTTCCAAGGGGCTCCAAAGCACTTTCTACGTATTTTCAACCTCATCCAAACAACTTCCAAGTGGCTCCAAAGCACTTTCTACGTATTTTCAACCTCATCCAAACTACTTCCAAGGGGCTACGAAGCACTTTCTACGTATTTTCATCCACATCCAAATAACTTTCAAGCGGCTACGAAGCACTTTCTACGTATTTTCAACCTGATCCGAACAGCTTCCAAGTGGCTCCAAAGCACTTTCTACGTATTTTCAACCTCATCCAAACAACTTCCAAGTGGCTCCAAAGCACTTTCTACGTATTTTCAACCTCATCCAAACAACTTCCAAGTGGCTACGAAGCATTTTCTACGTATTTTCAACCTCATCTAAACAGCTTCCAAGTGGCTCCAAAGCACTTTCTACGTATTTTCAACCTCATCCAAACAATTTCCAAGTGGCTCCAAAGCACTTTCTACGTATTTTCAACCTCATCCAAACAGCTTCCAAGCGGCTACGAAGCATTTTCTACGTATTTTCAACCTCATTCAAACAGCTTCCAAGGGGCTCCATAGCACTTTCTACGTATTTTCAACCTCATCCAAACAACTTCCAAGCGGCTACGAAGCACTTTCTACGTATTTTCAACCTCATCCAAACAGCTTCCAAGTTGCTACGAAGCACTTTCTACGTATTTTCAACCTCATCCAAACAACTTCCAAGGGGCTCCAAAGCACTTTCTTTGTATTTTCAACCTCATCCAAACAACTTCCAAGGGACTCCAAAACACTTTCTACGTATTTTCAACCTGATCCAAACAGCTTCCATGTGGCTCCAAAGCACTTTCTACGTATTTTCAACCTCATCAAAATAACTTCCAAGTGGCTACGAAGCACTTTCTACGTATTTTCACCCTCATCCAAACAACTTTCAAGCGGCTACGAAGCACTTTCTACGTATTTTCAACCTGATCCAAACAGCTTCCAAGTGGCTCCAAAGCACTTTCTACGTATTTTCAACCTCATCCAAACAGCTTCCAAGTTGCTACGAAGCACTTTCTACGTATTTTCAACCTCATCCAAACAACTTCCAAGGGGCTCCAAAGCACTTTCTTTGTATTTTCAACCTCATCCAAACAACTTCCAAGGGACTCCAAAACACTTTCTACGTATTTTCAACCTGATCCAAACAGCTTCCAAGTGGCTCCAAAGCACTTTCTACGTATTTTCAACCTCATCCAAACAACTTCCAAGCGGCTACGAAGCACTTTCTACGTATTTTCAACCTCATCCAAACAGCTTCCAAGTTGCTACGAAGCACTTTCTACGTATTTTCAACCTCATGCAAACAACTTCCAAGGGACTCCAAAACACTTTCTACGTATTTTCAACCTGATCCAAACAGCTTCCAAGTGGCTACGAAGCAGTTTCTACGTATTTTCAACCTCATCCAAACAACTTCCAAGTGGCTCCAAAGTACTTTCTACGTATTTTCAACCTCATCCAAACAGCTTCCAAGTTGCTACGAAGCACTTTCTACGTATTTTCAACCTCATCCAAACAACTTCCAAGGGGCTCCAAAGCACTTTCTTTGTATTTTCAACCTCATCCAAACAACTTCCAAGGGACTCCAAAACACTTTCTACGTATTTTCAACCTGATCCAAACAGCTTCCAAGTGGCTCCAAAGCACTTTCTACGTATTTTCAACCTCATCCAAACAACTTCCAAGCGGCTACGAAGCACTTTCTACGTATTTTCAACCTCATCCAAATAACTTCCAAGTGGCTACGAAGCACTTTCTACGTATTTTCACCCTCATCCAAATAACTTTCAAGCGGCTACGAAGCACTTTCTACGTATTTTCAACCTCATGCAAACAACTTCCAAGGGACTCCAAAACACTTTCTACGTATTTTCAACCTGATCCAAACAGCTTCCAAGTGGCTACGAAGCAGTTTCTACGTATTTTCAACCTCATCCAAACAACTTCCAAGCGGCTACGAAGCACTTTCTACGTATTTTCAACCTCATCCAAACAGCTTCCAAGTTGCTACGAAGCACTTTCTACGTATTTTCAACCTCATGCAAACAACTTCCAAGGGACTCCAAAACACTTTCTACGTATTTTCAACCTGATCCAAACAGCTTCCAAGTGGCTACGAAGCAGTTTCTACGTATTTTCAACCTCATCCAAACAACTTCCAAGTGGCTCCAAAGTACTTTCTACGTATTTTCAACCTCATCCAAATAACTTCCAAGTGGCTACGAAGCACTTTCTACGTATTTTCACCCTCATCCAAATAACTTTCAAGCGGCTACGAAGCACTTTCTACGTATTTTCAACCTCATGCAAACAACTTCCAAGGGACTCCAAAACACTTTCTACGTATTTTCAACCTGATCCAAACAGCTTCCAAGTGGCTACGAAGCAGTTTCTACGTATTTTCAACCTCATCCAAACAACTTCCAAGTGGCTCCAAAGCACTTTCTACGTATTTTCAACCTCATCCAAATAACTTCCAAGTGGCTACGAAGCACTTTCTACGTATTTTCACCCTCATCCAAATAACTTTCAAGCGGCTACGAAGCACTTTCTACGTATTTTCAACCTGATTCAAACAGCTTCCAAGTGGCTCCAAAGCACTTTCTACGTATTTTCAACCTCATCCAAACAACTTCCAAGGGGCTCCAAAACACTTTCTACGTATTTTCAACCTCATTCAAACAACTTCCAAGGGACTCCAAAACACTTTCTACGTATTTTCAACCTCATCTAAACAACTTCCAAGTGGCTACGAAGCACTTTCTACGTATTTTCAACCTCATCCAAACAACTTCCAAGGGGCTCTAAAGCACTTTCTACGCATTTTCAACCTCATCCAAATAACTTTCAAGCGGCTACGAAGCACTTTCTACGTATTTTCAACCTGATCCAAACAGCTTCCAAGTGGCTCCAAAGCACTTTCTACGTTTTTTCAACCTCATCCAAATAACTTCCAAGTGGCTACGAAGCACTTTCTACGTATTTTCAACCTCATCCAAACAGCTTCCAAGTGGCTACGAAGCATTTTCTACGTATTTTCAACCTCATCCAAACAGCTTCCAAGTGGCTCCAAAGCACTTTCTACGTATTTTCAACCTCATCCAAACAACTTCCAAGGGACTCCAAAACACTTTCTACGTATTTACAACCTCATCCAAACAGCTTCCAAGTGGCTCCAAAGCACTTTCTACGTATTTTCAACCTCAGCCAAACAACTTCCAAGGGGCTCCAAAGCACTTTCTATGTATTTTCAACCCCATCCAAACAACTTCCAAGTGGCTTCAAAGCACTTTCTACGTTTTTTCAACCTCATCCAAACAATTTCCAAGGGACTCCAAAACACTTTCTACGTATTTACAACCTCATCCAAACAGCTTCCAAGTGGCTCCAAAGCACTTTCTACGTATTTTCAACCTCATCCAAACAACTTCCAAGTGGCTACGAAGCACTTTCTACGTTTTTTCAACCTCATCCAAACAACTTCCAAGGGGCTACGAAGCACTTTCTACGTATTTTCAACCTCATCCAAACAGCTTCCAAGTGGCTACGAAGCATTTTCTACGTATTTTCAACCTCATCCAAACAGCTTCCAAGTGGCTCCAAAGCACTTTCTACGTTTTTTCAACCTCATCCAAATAACTTCCAAGTGGCTACGAAGCACTTTCTACGTATTTTCAACCTGATCCAAACAGCTTCCAAGTGGCTACGAAGCATTTTCTACGTATTTTCAACCTCATCCAAACAACTTCCAAAGGACTCCAAAACACTTTCTACGTATTTTCAACCTCATCCAAACAGCTTCCAAGTGGCTACGAAGCATTTTCTACGTATTTTCAACCTCATTCAAACAGCTTCCAAGGGACTCTAAAGCACTTTCTACGTATTTACAACCTTATCTAAACAACTTCCAAGTGGCTACGAAGCACTTTCTACGTATTTTCAACCTCATCCAAACAACTTCCAAGGGGCTCTAAAGCACTTTCTACGCATTTTCAACCTCATCCAAATAACTTTCAAGCGGCTACGAAGCACTTTCTACGAATTTTCAACCTTATCCAAACAGCTTCCAAGTGGCTCCAAAGCACTTTCTACGTATTTTCAACCTCATCCAAACAACTTCCAAGGGGCTACGAAGCACTTTCTACGTATTTTCATCCACATCCAAATAACTTTCAAGCGTCTACGAAGCACTTTCTACGTATTTTCAACCTCATCCAAATAACTTCCAAGTGGCTACGAAGCACTTTCTACGTATTTTCAACCTCATCCAAACAGCTTCCAAGTGGCTCCAAAGCACTTTCTACGTATTTTCAACCTCATCCAAACAACTTCCAAGGGACTCCAAAACACTTTCTACGTATTTACAACCTCATCCAAACAGCTTCCAAGTGGCTCCAAAGCACTTTCTACGTATTTTCAACCTCATCCAAACAGCTTCCAAGTGGCTACGAAGCATTTTCTACGTATTTTCAACCTCATCCAAACAGCTTCCAAGTGGCTACGAAGCACTTTCTACGTATTTTCAACCTCATCCAAACAGCTTCCAAGTGGCTCCAAAGCACTTTCTACGTATTTTCAACCTCATCCAAACAACTTCCAAGGGACTCCAAAACACTTTCTACGTATTTACAACCTCATCCAAACAGCTTCCAAGTGGCTCCAAAGCACTTTCTACGTATTTTCAACCTCATCCAAACAGCTTCCAAGTGGCTACGAAGCATTTTCTACGTATTTTCAACCTCATTCATACAGCTTCCAAGGGGCTCCATAGCACTTTCTACGTATTTTCAACCTCATCCAAACAACTTCCAAGTGGCTACGAAGCATTTTCTACGTATTTTCAACCTCATTCAAACAGCTTCCAAGGGGCTCCATAGCACTTTCTACGTATTTTCAACCTCATCCAAACAACTTCCAAGGGGCTCCAAAGCACTTTTTACGTATTTTCAACCTCATCCAAATAACTTCCAAGTGGCTACGAAGCACTTTCTACGTATTTTCAACCTCATCCAAACAACTTCCAAGGGGCTCCAAAGCACTTTCTACGTATTTTCAACCTCATCCAAACAACTTCCAAGGGGCTCCAAAGCACTTTCTACGTATTTTCAACCTCATCCAAACAGCTTCCAAGGGGCTCCAAAGCACTTTCTACGTATTTTCAACCTCATCCAAACAACTTCCAAGGGGCTCCAAAGCACTTTCTACGTATTTTCAACCTCATCCAAACAACTTCCAAGTGGCTCCAAAGCACTTTCTACGTATTTTCAACCTCATCCAAAGAGCTTCCAAGTGGCTCCAAAGCACTTTCTACGTTTTTTCAACCTCATCCAAACAACTTCCAAGGGGCTCCAAAGCACTTTCTACGTATTTTCAACCTCATCAAAATAACTTCCAAGGGGCTACGAAGCACTTTCTACGTATTTTCAACCTCATCCAAATAACTTCCAAGTGGCTACGAAGCACTTTCTACGTATTTTCAACCTCATCCAAATAACTTCCAAGTGGCTCCAAAGCACTTTCTACGTATTTTCAACCTCATCCAAACAACTTCCAAGGGGCTCCAAAGCACTTTTTACGTATTTTCAACCTCATCCAAATAACTTCCAAGTGGCTACGAAGCACTTTCTACGTATTTTCAACCTCATCCAAACAACTTCCAAGTGGCTCCAAAGCACTTTCTATGTATTTTCAACCTCATCCAAACAACTTCCAAGGGGCTCCAAAGCACTTTTTACGTATTTTCAACCTCATCCAAATAACTTCCAAGTGGCTACGAAGCACTTTCTACGTATTTTCAACCTCATCCAAACAACTTCCAAGTGGCTCCAAAGCACTTTCTATGTATTTTCAACCTCATCCAAACAGCTTCCAAGGGGCTCCAAAGCACTTTCTACGTATTTTCAACCTCATCCAAACAGCTTCCAAGTGGCTACGAAGCACTTTCTACGTATTTTCAACCTCATCCAAACAACTTCCAAGTGGCTCCAAAGCACTTTCTACGTATTTTCAACCTCATCCAAACAACTTCCAAGGGGCTCCAAAGCACTTTCTACGTATTTTCAACCTCATCCAAAGAGCTTCTAAGTGGCTCCAAAGCACTTTCTACGTTTTTTCAACCTCATCCAAACAACTTCCAAGTGGCTCCAAAGCACTTTCTATGTATTTTCAACCTCATCCAAACAGCTTCCAAGGGGCTCCAAAGCACTTTCTACGTATTTTCAACCTCATCCAAACAACTTCCAAGGGGCTCCAAAGCACTTTCTACGTATTTTCAACCTCATCCAAACAACTTCCAAGTGGCTCCAAAGCACTTTCTACGTTTTTTCAACCTCATCCAAACAACTTCCAAGGGGCTCCAAAGCACTTTCTACGTATTTTCAACGTCATCAAAATAACTTCCAAGTGGCTACGAAGCACTTTCTACGTATTTACAACCTCATCCAAATAACTTCCAAGTGGCTACGAAGCACTTTCTACGTATTTTCAACCTCATCCAAACAACTTCCAAGTGGCTCCAAAGCACTTTCTATGTATTTTCAACCTCATCCAAACAGCTTCCAAGGGGCTCCAAAGCACTTTCTACGTATTTTCAACCTCATCAAAATAACTTCCAAGTGGGTACGAAGTACTTTCTACGTATTTTCAACCTCATCCAAACAACTTCCAAGGGGCTCCAAAGCACTTTCTACGTATTTTCAACCTCATCCAAAGAGCTTCCAAGTGGCTCCAAAGCACTTTCTACGTTTTTTCAACCTCATCCAAACAACTTCCAAGGGGCTCCAAAGCACTTTCTACGTATTTTCAACCTCATCCAAGCAACTTCCAAGTGGCTCCAAAGCACTTTCTACGTTTTTTCAACCTCATCCAAACAACTTCCAAGGGGCTCCAAAGCACTTTCTACGTATTTTCAACCTCATCAAAATAACTTCCAAGGGGCTACGAAGCACTTTCTACGTATTTTCAACCTCATCCAAATAACTTCCAAGTGGCTACGAAGCACTTTCTACGTATTTTCAACCTCATCCAAATAACTTCCAAGTGGCTCCAAAGCACTTTCTACGTATTTTCAACCTCATCCAAACAACTTCCAAGGGGCTCCAAAGCACTTTTTACGTATTTTCAACCTCATCCAAATAACTTCCAAGTGGCTACGAAGCACTTTCTACGTATTTTCAACCTCATCCAAACAACTTCCAAGTGGCTCCAAAGCACTTTCTACGTATTTTCAACCTCATCCAAACAACTTCCAAGGGGCTCCAAAGCACTTTCTACGTATTTTCAACCTCATCCAAACAACTTCCAAGTGGCTACGAAGCACTTTCTACGTATTTTCAACCTCATCCAAACAACTTCCAAGGGGCTCCAAAGCACTTTCTACGTATTTTCAACCTCATCCAAACAACTTCCAAGTGGCTCCAAAGCACTTTCTACGTATTTTCAACCTCATCCAAACAACTTCCAAGGGGCTCCAAAGCACTTTCTACGTATTTTCAACCTCATCCAAACAACTTCCAAGGGGCTCCAAAGCACTTCCTACGTATTTTCAACCTCATCCAAACAACTTCCAAGGGGCTACGAAGCACTTTCTACGTATTTTCAACCTCATCCAAACAACTTCCAAGGGGCTCCAAAGCACTTTCTACGTATTTTCAACCTCATCCAAACAACTTCCAAGTGGCTCCAAAGCACTTTCTACGTATTTTCAACCTCATCCAAACAACTTCCAAGGGGCTACGAAGCACTTTCTACGTATTTTCAACCTCATCCAAATAACTTCCAAGTGGCTACGAAGCACTTTCTACGTATTTTCAACCTCATCCAAACAACTTCCAAGGGGCTACGAAGCACTTTCTACGTATTTTCAACCTCATTAAAATAACTTCCAAGTGGCTACGAAGCACTTTCTACGTATTTTCAACCTCATCCAAACAACTTCCAAGTGGCTCCAAAGCACTTTCTATGTATTTTCAACCTCATCCAAACAGCTTCCAAGGGGCTCCAAAGCACTTTCTACGTATTTTCAACCTCATTAAAATAACTTCCAAGTGGCTACGAAGCACTTTCTACGTATTTTCAACCTCATCCAAATAACTTCCAAGTGGCTACGAAGCACTTTCTATGTATTTTCAACCTCATCCAAACAGCTTGCAAGGGGCTCCAAAGCACTTTCTACGTATTTTCAACCTCATCAAAATAACTTCCAAGTGGCTACGAAGCACTTTCTATGTATTTTCAACCTCATCCAAACAGCTTCCAAGTGGCTACGAAGCACTTTCTACGTATTTTCAACCTCATCCAAACAACTTCCAAGTGGCTCCAAAGCACTTTCTACGTATTTTCAACCTCATCCAAACAACTTCCAAGGGGCTCCAAAGCACTTTCTACGTATTTTCAACCTCATCCAAAGAGCTTCTAAGTGGCTCCAAAGCACTTTCTACGTTTTTTCAACCTCATCCAAACAACTTCCAAGTGGCTCCAAAGCACTTTCTATGTATTTTCAACCTCATCCAAACAGCTTCCAAGGGGCTCCAAAGCACTTTCTACGTATTTTCAACCTCATCAAAATAACTTCCAAGTGGCTACGAAGCACTTTCTACGTATTTTCAACCTCATCCAAACAACTTCCAAGTGGCTCCAAAGCACTTTCTACGTATTTTCAACCTCATCCAAACAACTTCCAAGGGGCTCCAAAGCACTTTCTACGTATTTTCAACCTCATCCAAACAACTTCCAAGTGGCTCCAAAGCACTTTCTACGTTTTTTCAACCTCATCCAAACAACTTCCAAGGGGCTCCAAAGCACTTTCTACGTATTTTCAACCTCATCCAAACAACTTCCAAGTGGCTCCAAAGCACTTTCTACGTATTTTCAACCTCATCCAAACAACTTCCAAGGGGCTCCAAAGCACTTTCTACGTATTTTCAACCTCATCCAAACAACTTCCAAGGGGCTCCAAAGCACTTCCTACGTATTTTCAACCTCATCCAAACAACTTCCAAGGGGCTACGAAGCACTTTCTACGTATTTTCAACCTCATCCAAACAACTTCCAAGGGGCTCCAAAGCACTTTCTACGTATTTTCAACCTCATCCAAACAACTTCCAAGTGGCTCCAAAGCACTTTCTACGTATTTTCAACCTCATCCAAACAACTTCCAAGGGGCTACGAAGCACTTTCTACGTATTTTCAACCTCATCCAAATAACTTCCAAGTGGCTACGAAGCACTTTCTACGTATTTTCAATCTCATCCAAACAACTTCCAAGGGGCTACGAAGCACTTTCTACGTATTTTCAACCTCATCCAAATAACTTCCAAGTGGCTACGAAGCACTTTCTACGTATTTTCAACCTCATCCAAACAACTTCCAAGTGGCTCCAAAGCACTTTCTACGTATTTTCAACCTCATCCAAACAACATCCAAGGGGCTCCAAAGCACTTTCTACGTATTTTCAACCTCATCCAAACAACTTCCAAGTGGCTCCAAAGCACTTTCTACGTTTTTTCAACCTCATCCAAACAACTTCCAAGGGGCTCCAAAGCACTTTCTACGTATTTTCAACCTCATCCAAACAACTTCCAAGTGGCTCCAAAGCTCTTTCTACGTTTTTTCAACCTCATCCAAACAACTTCCAAGGGGCTCCAAAGCACTTTCTACGTATTTTCAACCTCATCCAAACAACTTCCAAGGGGCTACGAAGCACTTTCTACGTATTTTCAACCTCATCCAAACAACTTCCAAGGGGCTCCAAAGCACTTTCTACGTATTTTCAACCTCATCCAAACAACTTCCAAGTGGCTCCAAAGCACTTTCTACGTATTTTCAACCTCATCCAAATAACTTCCAAGTGGCTCCAAAGCACTTTCTACGTATTTTCAACCTCATCCAAATAACTTCCAAGTGGCTACGAAGCACTTTCTACGTATTTTCAACCTCATCCAAATAACTTCCAAGTGGCTACGAAGCACTTTCTACGTATTTTCAACCTCATCCAAACAACTTCCAAGGGGCTATAAAGCACTTTCTACGTATTTTCAACCTCATCTTAATAACTTCCAAGTGGCTACGAAGCACTTTCTACGTATTTTCAACCTCATCCAAATAACTTCCAAGTGGCTACGAAGCACTTTCTACGTATTTTCAACCTCATCTAAATAACTTCCAAGGGGCTACGAAGCACTTTCTACGTATTTTCAACCTCATCCAAACAACTTCCAAGTGGCTCCAAAGCACTTTCTACGTATTTTCAACCTCATCCAAACAACTTCCAAGGGGCTCCAAAGCACTTTCTACGTATTTTCAACCTCATCCAAACAACTTCCAAGTGGCTCCAAAGCACTTTCTACGTATTTTCAACCTCATCCAAACAACTTCCAAGGGGCTCCAAAGCACTTTCTACGTATTTTCAACCTCATCCAAACAACTTCCAAGGGGCTCCAAAGCACTTTCTACGTATTTTCAACCACATCCAAACAGCTGCCAAGTGGCTCCAAAGCACTTCCTACGTATTTTCAACCTCATCCAAACAACTTCCAAGTGGCTCCAAAGCACTTTCTACGTATTTTCAACCTCATCCAAATAACTTCCAAGTGGCTACGAAGCACTTTCTACGTATTTTCAACCTCATCCAAACAACTTCCAAGTGGCTCCAAAGCACTTTCTACGTATTTTCAACCTCATCCAAACAACTTCCAAGGGGCTCCAAAGCACTTTCTACGTATTTTCAACCTCATCCAAACAACTTCCAAGGGGCTCCAAAGCACTTTCTACGTATTTTCAACCTCATCCAAACAACTTCCAAGTGGCTCCAAAGCACTTTCTACGTATTTTCAACCTCATCCAAACAACTTCCAAGTGGCTCCAAAGCACTTTCTACGTATTTTCAACCTCATCCAAACAACTTCCAAGGGGCTACGAAGCACTTTCTACGTATTTTCAACCTCATCCAAACAACTTCCAAGGGGCTACGAAGCACTTTCTACGTTTTTTCAACCTCATCCAAACAACTTCCAAGGGGCTCCAAAGCACTTTCTACGTATTTTCAACCTCATCCAAACAACTTCCAAGTGGCTCCAAAGCATTTTCTACGTATTTTCAACCTCATCCAAACAACTTCCAAGGGGCTACGAAGCACTTTCTACGTATTTTCAACCTCATCCAAACAACTTCCAAGGGGCTACGAAGCACTTTCTACGTATTTTCAACCTCATCCAAACAACTTCCAAGGGGCTACGAAGCACTTTCTACGTATTTTCAACCTCATCCAAATAACTTCCAAGGGGCTACGAAGCACTTTCTACGTATTTTCAACCACATCCAAAGAGCTTCCAAGTGGCTCCAAAGCACTTTCTACGTATTTTCAACCTCATCCAAACAACTTCCAAGTGGCTCCAAAGCACTTTCTACGTATTTTCAACCTCATCCAAACAACTTCCAAGTGGCTCCAAAGCACTTTCTACGTATTTTCAACCTCATCCAAACAACTTCCAAGGGGCTACGAAGCACTTTCTACGTATTTTCAACCTCATCCAAATAACTTCCAAGGGGCTACGAAGCACTTTCTACGTATTTTCAACCACATCCAAAGAGCTTCCAAGTGGCTCCAAAGCACTTTCTACGTATTTTCAACCTCATCCAAACAACTTCCAAGTGGCTCCAAAGCACTTTCTACGTATTTTCAACCTCATCCAAACAACTTCCAAGGGGCTCCAAAGCACTTTCTACGTATTTTCAACCTCATCCAAACAACTTCCAAGTGGCTCCAAAGCACTTTCTACGTTTTTTCAACCTCATCCAAACAACTTCCAAGGGGCTCCAAAGCACTTTCTACGTATTTTCAACCTCATCCAAACAACTTCCAAGTGGCTCCAAAGCACTTTCTACGTATTTTCAACCTCATCCAAACAACTTCCAAGGGGCTACGAAGCACTTTCTACGTATTTTCAACCTCATCCAAACAACTTCCAAGTGGCTCCAAAGCATTTTCTACGTATTTTCAACCTCATCCAAACAACTTCCAAGTGGCTCCAAAGCACTTTCTACGTTTTTTCAACCTCATCCAAACAACTTCCAAGTGGCTCCAAAGCACTTTCTACGTATTTTCAACCTCATCCAAACAACTTCCAAGGGGCAACGAAGCACTTTCTACGTTTTTTCAACCTCATCCAAACAACTTCCAAGGGGCTCCAAAGCACTTTCTACGTATTTTCAACCTCATCCAAACAACTTCCAAGTGGCTCCAAAGCATTTTCTACGTATTTTCAACCTCATCCAAACAACTTCCAAGTGGCTCCAAAGCACTTTCTACGTTTTTTCAACCTCATCCAAACAACTTCCAAGGGGCTACGAAGCACTTTCTACGTATTTTCAACCTCATCCAAATAACTTCCAAGGGGCTACGAAGCACTTTCTACGTATTTTCAACCACATCCAAACAGCTGCCAAGTGGCTCCAAAGCACTTTCTACGTTTTTTCAACCTCATCCAAACAACTTCCAAGTGGCTCCAAAGCACTTTCTACGTATTTTCAACCTCATCCAAACAACTTCCAAGGGGCTACGAAGCACTTTCTACGTATTTTCAACCTCATCCAAACAACTTCCAAGGGGCTACGAAGCACTTTCTACGTTTTTTCAACCTCATCCAAACAACTTCCAAGGGGCTCCAAAGCACTTTCTACGTATTTTCAACCTCATCCAAACAACTTCCAAGGGGCTACGAAGCACTTTCTACGTATTTTCAACCTCATCCAAATAACTTCCAAGGGGCTCCAAAGCACTTTCTACGTATTTTCAACCTCATCCAAACAACTTCCAAGTGGCTCCAAAGCACTTTCTACGTTTTTTCAACCTCATCCAAACAACTTCCAAGGGGCTCCAAAGCACTTTCTACGTATTTTCAACCTCATCCAAACAGCTTCCAAGTGGCTCCAAAGCACTTTCTACGTATTTTCAACCTCATCCAAATAACTTCCAAGTGGCTCCAAAGCACTTTCTACGTATTTTCAACCTCATCCAAACAACTTCCAAGGGGCTACGAAGCACTTTCTACGTATTTTCAACCTCATCCAAACAACTTCCAAGGGGCTACGAAGCACTTTCTACGTATTTTCAACCTCATCCAAATAACTTCCAAGTGCCTCCAAAGCACTTTCTACGTATTTTCAACCTCATCCAAACAACTTCCAAGGGGCTCCAAAGCACTTTCTACGTATTTTCAACCTCATCCAAACAACTTCCAAGTGGCTCCAAAGCACTTTCTACGTATTTTCAACCTCATCCAAACAGCTTCCAAGTGGCTCCAAAGCACTTTCTACGTATTTTCAACCTCATCCAAACAACTTCCAAGGGGCTACGAAGCACTTTCTACGTATTTTCAACCTCATCCAAACAACTTCCAAGGGGCTACGAAGCACTTTCTACGTATTTTCAACCTCATCCAAACAACTTCCAAGTGGCTCCAAAGCACTTTCTACGTATTTTCAACCTCATCCAAACAACTTCCAAGGGGCTCCAAAGCACTTTCTACGTATTTGCAACCTCATCCAAACAACTTCCAAGTGGCTCCAAAGCACTTTCTACGTATTTTCAACCTCATTCAAACAACTTCCAAGGGGCTACGAAGCACTTTCTACGTATTTTCAACCTCATCCAAACAACTTCCAAGTGGCTCCAAAGCACTTTCTACGTTTTTTCAACCTCATCCAAACAACTTCCAAGGGGCTCCAAAGCACTTTCTACGTATTTTCAACCTCATCCAAACAACTTCCAAGGGGCTACGAAGCACTTTCTACGTATTTTCAACCTCATCCAAATAACTTCCAAGTGGCTACGAAGCACTTTCTACGTATTTTCAACCTCATCCAAACAACTTCCAAGGGGCTACGAAGCACTTTCTACGTATTTTCAACCTCATCCAAACAACTTCCAAGTGGCTCCAAAGCACTTTCTACGTATTTTCAACCTCATCCAAACAACTTCCAAGGGGCTCCAAAGCACTTTCTACGTATTTTCAACCTCATCCAAACAACTTCCAAGGGGCTACGAAGCACTTTCTACGTATTTTCAACCTCATCCAAACAACTTCCAAGGGGCTACGAAGCACTTTCTACGTATTTTCAACCTCATCCAAACAACTTCCAAGTGGCTCCAAAGCACTTTCTACGTATTTTCAACCTCATCCAAACAACTTCCAAGGGGCTCCAAAGCACTTTCTACGTATTTGCAACCTCATCCAAACAACTTCCAAGCGGCTACGAAGCACTTTCTATGTATTTTCAACCTCATCCAAACAACTTCCAAGGGGCTACGAAGCACTTTCTACGTATTTTCAACCTCATCCAAATAACTTCCAAGTGGCTACGAAGCACTTTCTACGTATTTTCAACCTCATCCAAACAACTTCCAAGTGGCTCCAAAGCACTTTCTACGTATTTTCAACCTCATCCAAACAACTTTCAAGTGGCTCCAAAGCACTTTCTACGTATTTTCAACCTCATCCAAACAACTTCCAAGTGGCTCCAAAGCACTTTCTACGTATTTTCAACCTCATCCAAACAACTTCCAAGTGGCTCCAAAGCACTTTCTACGTATTTTCAACCTCATCCAAACAACTTCCAAGGGGCTCCAAAGCACTTTCTACGTATTTTCAACCTCCTCCAAACTACTTCCAAGGGGCTGCGAAGCACTTTCTACGTATTTTCAACCTCATCCAAACAACTTCCAAGGGGCTCCAAAGCACTTTCTACGTATTTTCAACCACATCCAAACAGCTGCCAAGTGGCTCCAAAGCACTTTCTACGTATTTTCAACCTCATCCAAACAACTTCCAAGTGGCTCCAAAGCACTTTCTACGTATTTTCAACCTCATCCAAACAACTTCCAAGTGGCTCCAAAGCACTTTCTACGTATTTTCAACCTCATCCAAACAACTTCCAAGGGGCTCCAAAGCACTTTCTACGTATTTTCAACCTCCTCCAAACTACTTCCAAGGGGCTACGAAGCACTTTCTACGTATTTTCAACCTCATCCAAACAACTTCCAAGGGGCTGCAAAGCACTTTCTACGTATTTTCAACCACATCCAAACAGCTGCCAAGTGGCTCCAAAGCACTTTCTACGTATTTTCAACCTCATCCAAACAACTTCCAAGTGGCTCCAAAGCACTTTCTACGTATTTTCAACCTCATCCAAACAACTTCCAAGTGGCTCCAAAGCACTTTCTACGTATTTTCAACCTCATCCAAACAACTTCCAAGGGGCTCCAAAGCACTTTCTACGTATTTTCAACCTCATCCAAACAACTTCCAAGGGGCTACGAAGCACTTTCTACGTATTTTCAACCTCATCCAAACAACTTCCAAGGGGCTACAAAGCACTTTCTACATATTTTCAACCTCATCCAAACAGCCTCCAAGTGGCTACGGAGCACTTTCTACGTATTTTCAACCTCATCCAAACAACTTCCAAGGGGCTCCAAAGCACTTTCTACGTATTTTCAACCTCATTAAAACATCTTCCAAGTGGCTCCAAAGCACTTTCTACGTTTTTTCAACCTCATCCAAACAACTTCCAAGGGGCTCCAAAGCACTTTCCACGTATTTTCAACCTCATCCAAACAACTTCCAAGTGGCTCCAAAGCACTTTCTACGTATTTTCAACCTCATCCAAACAACTTCCAAGGGGCTACGAAGCACTTTCTACGTATTTTCAACCTCATCCAAACAACTTCCAAGGGGCTCCAAAGCACTTTCTACGTTTTTTCAACCACATCCAAACAGCTGCCAAGTGGCTCCAAAGCACTTTCTACGTATTTTCAACCTCATCCAAACAACTTCCAAGGGGCTCCAAAGCACTTTCTACGTATTTTCAACCTCATCCAAAGAGCTTCCAAGTGGCTCCAAAGCACTTTCTACGTTTTTTCAACCTCATCCAAACAACTTCCAAGGGGCTCCAAAGCACTTTCTACGTATTTTCAACCTCATCCAAACAACTTCCAAGTGGCTCCAAAGCACTTTCTACGTTTTTTCAACCTCATCCAAACAACTTCCAAGGGGATCCAAAGCACTTTCTACGTATTTTCAACCTCATCAAAATAACTTTCAAGTGGCTACGAAGCACTTTCTACGTATTTTCAACCTCATCCAAACAGCTTCAAAGGGGCTCCAAAGCACTTTCTACGTATTTTCAACCTCATCAAAATAACTTCCAAGTGGCTACGAAGCACTTTCTACGTATTTTCAACCTCATCCAAACAACTTCCAAGGGGCTCCAAAGCACTTTCTACGTATTTTCAACCTCATCCAAAGAGCTTCCAAGTTGCTCCAAAGCACTTTCTACGTTTTTTCAACCTCATCCAAACAACTTCCAAGGAGCTCCAAAGCACTTTCTACGTATTTTCAACCTCATCAAAATAACTTCCAAGTGGCTACGAAGCACTTTCTACGTATTTTCAACCTCATCCAAACAACTTCCAAGTGGCTCCAAAGCACTTTCTACGTATTTTCAACGTCATCAAAATAACTTCCAAGTGGCTCCAAAGCACTTTCTACGTTTTTTCAACCTCATCCAAATAACTTCCAAGTGGCTCCAAAGCACTTTCTACGTATTTTCAACCTCATCAAAATAACTTCCAAGTGGCTACGAAGCACTTTCTACGTATTTTCAACCTCATCCAAACAACTTCCAAGTGGCTCCAAAGCACTTTCTACGTATTTTCAACCTCATCCAAAGAGCTTCCAAGTGGCTCCAAAGCACTTTCTACGTATTTTCAACCTCATCCAAACAACTTCCAAGTGGCTCCAAAGCACTTTCTACGTTTTTTCAACCTCATCCAAACAACTTCCAAGGGGCACCAAAGCACTTTCTACGTATTTTCAACCTCATCCAAAGAGCTTCCAAGTTGCTCCAAAGCACTTTCTACGTTTTTTCAACCTCATCCAAACAACTTCCAAGGGGCTCCAAAGCACTTTCTACGTATTTTCAACCTCATCAAAATAACTTCAAAGTGGCTACGAAGCACTTTCTACGTATTTTCAACCTCATCCAAACAACTTCCAAGTGGCTCCAAAGCACTTTCTACGTATTTTCAACGTCATCAAAATAACTTCCAAGTGGCTACGAAGCACTTTCTACGTATTTTCAACCTCATCCAAACAACTTCCAAGTGGCTCCAAAGCACTTTCTACGTATTTTCAACCTCATCAAAATAACTTCCAAGTGGCTCCAAAGCACTTTCTACGAATTTTCAACCTCATCCAAACAACTTCCAAGTGGCTCCAAAGCACTTTCTACGTTTTTTCAACCTCATAAAAATAACTTCCAAGTGGCTCCAAAGCACTTTCTACGTATTTTCAACCTCATCAAAATAACTTCCAAGTGGCTACGAAGCACTTTCTACGTATTTTCAACCTCATCCAAACAACTTCCAAGTGGCTCCAAAGCACTTTCTACGTATTTTCAACCTCATCCAAAGAGCTTCCAAGTGGCTCCAAAGCACTTTCTACGTTTTTTCAACCTCATCCAAACAACTTCCAAGTGGCTCCAAAGCACTTTCTACGTTTTTTCAACCTCATCCAAACAACTTCCAAGGGGCACCAAAGCACTTTCTACGTATTTTCAACCTCATCCAAAGAGCTTCCAAGTTGCTCCAAAGCACTTTCTACGTTTTTTCAACCTCATCCAAACAACTTTCAAGGGGCTCCAAAGCACTTTCTACGTATTTTCAACCTCATCAAAATAACTTCCAAGTGGCTACGAAGCACTTTCTACGTATTTTCAACCTCATCCAAACAACTTCCAAGTGGCTCCAAAGCACTTTCTACGTATTTTCAACGTCATCAAAATAACTTCCAAGTGGCTACGAAGCACTTTCTACGTATTTTCAACCTCATCCAAACAACTTCCAAGTGGCTCCAAAGCACTTTCTACGTTTTTTCAACCTCATCCAAACAACTTCCAAGGGGCACCAAAGCACTTTCTACGTATTTTCAACCTCATCCAAAGAGCTTCCAAGTGGCTCCAAAGCACTTTCTACGTATTTTCAACCTCATCCAAACAACTTCCAAGTTGCTCCAAAGCACTTTCTACATATTTTCAACCTCATCAAAATAACTTCCAAGTGGCTACGAAGCACTTTCTACGTATTTTCAACCTCATCAAAATAACTTCCAAGTGGCTACGAAGCACTTTCTACGTATTTTCAACCTCATCCAAACAACTTCCAAGTGGCTCCAAAGCACTTTCTACGTTTTTTCAACCTCATCCAAACAACTTCCAAGGGGCACCAAAGCACTTTCTACGTATTTTCAACCTCATCCAAAGAGCTTCCAAGTGGCTCCAAAGCACTTTCTACGTTTTTTCAACCTCATCCAAACAACTTCCAAGTGGCTCCAAAGCACTTTCTACGTTTTTTCAACCTCATCCAAACAACTTCCAAGGGGCACCAAAGCACTTTCTACGTATTTTCAACCTCATCCAAAGAGCTTCCAAGTGGCTCCAAAGCACTTTCTACGTTTTTTCAACCTCATCCAAACAACTTCCAAGGGGCTCCAAAGCACTTTCTACGTATTTTCAACCTCATCCAAACAACTTCCAAGTGGCTCCAAAGCACTTTCTACGTTTTTTCAACCTCATCCAAATAACTTCCAAGTGGCTCCAAAGCACTTTCTACGTATTTTCAACCTCATCCAAACAACTTCCAAGTGGCTCCAAAGCACTTTCTACGTATTTTCAACCTCATCCAAAGAGCTTCCAAGTGGCCCCAAAGCACTTTCTACGTTTTTTCAACCTCATCCAAACAACTTCCAAGTGGCTCCAAAGCACTTTCTACGTATTTTCAACCTCATCCAAACAACTTCCAAGGGGCTCCAAAGCACTTTCTATGTATTTTCAACCTCATCAAAATAACTTCCAAGGGGCTCCAAAGCACTTTCTACGTATTTTCAACCTCATCCAAAGAGCTTCCAAGTGGCTCCAAAGCACTTTCTACGTTTTTTCAACCTCATCCAACTAACTTCCAAGTGGCTCCAAAGCACTTTCTACGTATTTTCAAGCTCATCCAAACAACTTCCAAGTGGCTCCAAAGCACTTTCTCCGTATTTTCAACCTCATCCAAACAACTTCCAAGTGGCTCCAAAGCACTTTCTACGTATTTTCAACCTCATCCAAACAACTTCCAAGTGGCTACGAAGCACTTTCTACGTATTTTCAACCTCATCCAAACAACTTCCAAGGGGCTCCAAAGCACTTTCTATGTATTTTCAACCTCATTTAAAGAGCTTCCAAGTGGCTCCAAAGCACTTTCTACGTATTTTCAACCTCATCAAAATAACTTCCAAGTGGCTACGAAGCACTTTCTACGTATTTTCAACCTCATCGAAAAAACTTCCAAGTGGCTCCAAAGCACTTTCTACGTATTTTCAACGTCATCAAAATAACTTCCAAGTGGCTACGAAGCACTTTCTACGTATTTTCAACCTCATCGAAAAAACTTCCAAGTGGCTCCAAAGCACTTTCTACGTTTTTTCAACCTCATTCAAACAACTTCCAAGTGGCTCCAAAGCACTTTCTACGTTTTTTCAACCTCATCCAAACAGCTTCCAAGTGGCTCCAAAGCACTTTCTACGTATTTTCAAATTCATCCAAACAACTTCCAAGTGGCTCCAAAGCACTTTCTACGTATTTTCAACCTCATCCAAACTACTTCCAAGTGGCTCCAAAGCACTTTCTATGTATTTTCAACCTCATCCAAACAACTTCCAAGTGGCTCCAAAGCACTTTCTACGTATTTTCAACCTTATCCAAAGAGCTTCCAAGTGGCTCCAAAGCACTTTCTACGTTTTTTCAACCTCATCCAAACAACTTCCAAGGGGCACCAAAGCACTTTCTACGTATTTTCAACCTCATCAAAATAACTTCCAAGTGGCTACGAAGCACTTTCTACGTATTTTCAACCTCATCGAAAAAACTTCCAAGTGGCTCCAAAGCACTTTCTACGTATTTTCAACGTCATCAAAATAACTTCCAAGAGGCTACGAAGTACTTTCTACGTATTTTCAACCTCATCCAAACAACTTCCAAGTGGCTCCAAAGCACTTTCTACGTATTTTCAACCTCATCCAAACAACTTCCAAGGGGCTCCAAAGCACTTTCTATGTATTTTCAACCTCATTTAAAGAGCTTCCAAGTGGCTCCAAAGCACTTTCTACGTATTTTCAACCTCATCAAAATAACTTCCAAGTGGCTACGAAGCACTTTCTACGTATTTTCAACCTCATCGAAAAAACTTCCAAGTGGCTCCAAAGCACTTTCTACGTATTTTCAACGTCATCAAAATAACTTCCAAGTGGCTACGAAGCACTTTCTACGTATTTTCAACCTCATCCAAACAACTTCCAAGTGGCTCCAAAGCACTTTCTACGTTTTTTCAACCTCATCCAAACAACTTCCAAGTGGCTCCAAAGCACTTTCTACGTTTTTTCAACCTCATCCAAACAACTTCCAAGGGGCACCAAAGCACTTTCTACGTATTTTCAACCTCATCCAAACAACTTCCAAGTGGCTCCAAAGCACTTTCTACGTATTTTCAACCTCAGCCAAACAACTTCCAAGGGGCTCCAAAGCACTTTCTACGTATTTTCAACCTCATCCAAAGAGCTTCCAAGCGGCTCCAAAGCACTTTCTACGTATTTTCAACGTCATCAAAATAACTTCCAAGTGGCTACGAAGCACTTTCTACGTTTTTTCAACCTCATCCAAACAACTTCCAAGGGGCTCCAAAGCACTTTCTATGTATTTTCAACCTCATCAAAATAACTTCCAAGGGGCTCCAAAGCACTTTCTACGTATTTTCAACCTCATCCAAAGAGCTTCCAAGTGGCTCCAAAGCACTTTCTACGTTTTTTCAACCTCATCCAAACAACTTCCAAGGGGCTCCAAAGCACTTTCTACGTATTTTCAACCTCATCCAAACAACTTCCAAGTGGCTCCAAAGCACTTTCTACGTTTTTTCAACCTCATCCAAACAACTTCCAAGTGGCTCCAAAGCACTTTCTACGTTTTTTCAACCTCATCCAAACAATTTCCAAGGGGCTTCAAAGCACTTTCTATGTATTTTCAACCTCATCCAAATAACTTCCAAGTGGCTACGAAGCACTTTCTACGTATTTTCAACCTCATCCAAACAACTTCCAAGGGGCTCCAAAGCACTTTCTATGTATTTTCAACCTCATTTAAAGAGCTTCCAAGTGGCTCCAAAGCACTTTCTACGTATTTTCAACGTCATCAAAATAACTTCCAAGTGGCTACGAAGCACTTTCTACGTTTTTTCAACCTCATCCAAACAACTTCCAAGGGGCTCCAAAGCACTTTCTACGTATTTTCAACCTCATCCAAACAACTTCCAAGGGGCTCCAAAGCACTTTCTATGTATTTTCAACCTCATCAAAATAACTTCCAAGGGGCTCCAAAGCACTTTCTACGTATTTTCAACCTCATCCAAAGAGCTTCCAAGTGGCTCCAAAGCACTTTCTACGTTTTTTCAACTTCATCCAAACAACTTCCAAGGGGCTCCAAAGCACTTTCTACGTATTTTCAACCTCATCCAAACAACTTCCAAGTGGCTCCAAAGCACTTTCTATGTATTTTCAACCTCATCAAAATAACTTCCAAGGGGCTCCAAAGCACTTTCTACGTATTTTCAACCTCATCCAAACAACTTCCAAGGGGCTCCAAAGCACTTTCTATGTATTTTCAACCTCATCCAAATAACTTCCAAGTGGCTACGAAGCACTTTCTACGTATTTTCAACCTCATCCAAACAACTTCAAAGGGGCTCCAAAGCACTTTCTATGTATTTTCAACCTCATTTAAAGAGCTTCCAAGTGGCTCCAAAGCACTTTCTACGTATTTTCAACCTCATCCAAATAACTTCCAAGTGGCTACGAAGCACTTTCTACGTATTTTCAACCTCATCCAAACAACTTCCAAGGGGCTCCAAAGCACTTTCTATGTATTTTCAACCCCATCCAAACAACTTCCAAGTGGCTTCAAAGCACTTTCTACGTATTTTCAACCTCATCAAAATAACTTCCAAGTGGCTACGAAGCACTTTCTACGTATTTTCAACCTCATCCAAACAACTTCCAAGGGACTCCAAAGCACTTTCTACGTATTTACAACCTCATCTAAACAACTTCCAAGTGGCTACGAAGCATTTTCTACGTATTTTCATCCACATCCAAATAACTTTCAAGCGGCTACGAAGCACTTTCTACGTATTTTCAACCTCATCCAAACAACTTCCAAGTGGCTCCAAAGCATTTTCTACGTATTTTCAACCTCATCCAAACAGTTTCCAAGTGGCTACGAAGCACTTTTTACGTATTTTCAACCTCATCCTAACAACTTCCAAGTGGCTCCAAAGCACTTTCTACGTTTTTTCAACCTCATCCAAACAACTTCCAAGGGGCACCAAAGCACTTTCTACGTATTTTCAACCTCATCCAAACAACTTCCAAGTGGCTCCAAAGCACTTTCTACGTATTTTCAACCTCAGCCAAACAACTTCAAAGGGGCTCCAAAGCACTTTCTACGTATTTTCAACCTCATCCAAAGAGCTTCCAAGTGGCTCCAAAGCACTTTCTACGTTTTTTCAACCTCATCCAAACAACTTCCAAGGGGCTCCAAAGCACTTTCTACGTATTTTCAACCTCATCCAAACAACTTCCAAGTGGCTCCAAAGCACTTTCTACGTATTTTCAACCTCATCCAAAGAGCTTCCAAGTGGCTCCAAAGCACTTTCTACGTTTTTTCAACCTCATCCAAACAACTTCCAAGGGGCTCCAAAGCACTTTCTATGTATTTTCAACCTCATCAAAATAACTTCCAAGGGGCTCCAAAGCACTTTCTACGTATTTTCAACCTCATCCAAAGAGCTTCCAAGTGGCTCCAAAGCACTTTCTACGTTTTTTCAACTTCATCCAAACAACTTCCAAGGGGCTCCAAAGCACTTTCTACGTATTTTCAACCTCATCCAAACAACTTCCAAGTGGCTCCAAAGCACTTTCTATGTATTTTCAACCTCATCAAAATAACTTCCAAGGGGCTCCAAAGCACTTTCTACGTATTTTCAACCTCATCCAAACAACTTCCAAGTGGCTTCAAAGCACTTTCTACGTATTTTCAACCTCATCAAAATAACTTCCAAGTGGCTACGAAGCACTTTCTACGTATTTTCAACCTCATCCAAACAACTTCCAAGGGACTCCAAAGCACTTTCTACGTATTTACAACCTCATCTAAACAACTTCCAAGTGGCTACGAAGCATTTTCTACGTATTTTCATCCACATCCAAATAACTTTCAAGCGGCTACGAAGCACTTTCTACGTATTTTCAACCTCATCCAAACAACTTCCAAGTGGCTCCAAAGCACTTTCTACGTATTTTCAACCTCATCCAAACAGTTTCCAAGTGGCTACGAAGCACTTTTTACGTATTTTCAACCTCATCCTAACAACTTCCAAGTGGCTCCAAAGCACTTTCTACGTTTTTTCAACCTCATCCAAACAACTTCCAAGGGGCACCAAAGCACTTTCTACGTATTTTCAACCTCATCCAAACAACTTCCAAGTGGCTCCAAAGCACTTTCTACGTATTTTCAACCTCAGCCAAACAACTTCAAAGGGGCTCCAAAGCACTTTCTACGTATTTTCAACCTCATCCAAAGAGCTTCCAAGTGGCTCCAAAGCACTTTCTACGTTTTTTCAACCTCATCCAAACAACTTCCAAGGGGCTCCAAAGCACTTTCTACGTATTTTCAACCTCATCCAAACAACTTCCAAGTGGCTCCAAAGCACTTTCTACGTTTTTTCAACCTCATCCAAACAACTTCCAAGGGGCTCCAAAGCACTTTCTACGTATTTTCAACCTCATCCAAACAACTTCCAAGGGGCTCCAAAGCACTTTCTATGTATTTTCAACCTCATCAAAATAACTTCCAAGGGGCTCCAAAGCACTTTCTACGTATTTTCAACCTCATCCAAAGAGCTTCCAAGTGGCTCCAAAGCACTTTCTACGTTTTTTCAACTTCATCCAAACAACTTCCAAGGGGCTCCAAAGCACTTTCTACGTATTTTCAACCTCATCCAAACAACTTCCAAGTGGCTCCAAAGCACTTTCTATGTATTTTCAACCTCATCAAAATAACTTCCAAGGGGCTCCAAAGCACTTTCTACGTATTTTCAACCTCATCCAAACAACTTCCAAGGGGCTCCAAAGCACTTTCTATGTATTTTCAACCTCATCCAAATAACTTCCAAGTGGCTACGAAGCACTTTCTACGTATTTTCAACCTCATCCAAACAACTTCAAAGGGGCTCCAAAGCACTTTCTATGTATTTTCAACCTCATTTAAAGAGCTTCCAAGTGGCTCCAAAGCACTTTCTACGTATTTTCAACCTCATCCAAATAACTTCCAAGTGGCTACGAAGCACTTTCTACGTATTTTCAACCTCATCCAAACAACTTCCAAGGGGCTCCAAAGCACTTTCTATGTATTTTCAACCCCATCCAAACAACTTCCAAGTGGCTTCAAAGCACTTTCTACGTATTTTCAACCTCATCAAAATAACTTCCAAGTGGCTACGAAGCACTTTCTACGTATTTTCAACCTCATCCAAACAACTTCCAAGGGACTCCAAAGCACTTTCTACGTATTTACAACCTCATCTAAACAACTTCCAAGTGGCTACGAAGCATTTTCTACGTATTTTCATCCACATCCAAATAACTTTCAAGCGGCTACGAAGCACTTTCTACGTATTTTCAACCTCATCCAAACAACTTCCAAGTGGCTCCAAAGCATTTTCTACGTATTTTCAACCTCATCCAAACAGTTTCCAAGTGGCTACGAAGCACTTTTTACGTATTTTCAACCTCATCCTAACAACTTCCAAGTGGCTCCAAAGCACTTTCTACGTTTTTTCAACCTCATCCAAACAACTTCCAAGGGGCACCAAAGCACTTTCTACGTATTTTCAACCTCATCCAAACAACTTCCAAGTGGCTCCAAAGCACTTTCTACGTATTTTCAACCTCAGCCAAACAACTTCAAAGGGGCTCCAAAGCACTTTCTACGTATTTTCAACCTCATCCAAAGAGCTTCCAAGTGGCTCCAAAGCACTTTCTACGTTTTTTCAACCTCATCCAAACAACTTCCAAGGGGCTCCAAAGCACTTTCTACGTATTTTCAACCTCATCCAAACAACTTCCAAGTGGCTCCAAAGCACTTTCTACGTATTTTCAACCTCATCCAAAGAGCTTCCAAGTGGCTCCAAAGCACTTTCTACGTTTTTTCAACCTCATCCAAACAACTTCCAAGGGGCTCCAAAGCACTTTCTACGTATTTTCAACCTCATCCAAACAACTTCCAAGTGGCTCCAAAGCACTTTCTACGTTTTTTCAACCTCATCCAAACAACTTCCAAGTGGCTCCAAAGCACTTTCTACGTTTTTTCAACCTCATCCAAACAACTTCCAAGGGGCACCAAAGCACTTTCTACGTATTTTCAACCTCATCCAAACAACTTCCAAGTGGCTCCAAAGCACTTTCTACGTATTTTCAACCTCAGCCAAACAACTTCCAAGGGGCTCCAAAGCACTTTCTACGTTTTTTCAACCTCATCCAAATAACTTTCAAGCGGCTACGAAGCACTTTCTACGTATTTTCAACCTCATCTAAACAACTTCCAAGTGGCTCCAAAGCACTTTCTACGTATTTTCAACCTCAGCCAAACAACTTCCAAGGGGCTCCAAAGCACTTTCTACGTTTTTTCAACCTCATCCAAATAACTTCCAAGTGGCTCCAAAGCACTTTCTACGTTTTTTCAACCTCATCCAAACAACTTCCAAGTGGCTCCAAAGCACTTTCTACGTTTTTTCAACCTCATCCAAACAACTTCCAAGGGGCTCCAAAGCACTTTCTATGTATTTTCAACCTCATCCAAATAACTTCCAAGTGGCTACGAAGCACTTTCTACGTATTTTCAACCTCATCCAAACAACTTCCAAGTGGCTCCAAAGCACTTTCTACGTATTTTCAACCTCAGCCAAACAACTTCCAAGGGGCTCCAAAGCACTTTCTACGTATTTTCAACCTCATCCAAAGAGCTTCCAAGTGGCTCCAAAGCACTTTCTACGTATTTTCAACGTCATCAAAATAACTTCCAAGTGGCTACGAAGCACTTTCTACGTATTTTCAACCTCATCCAAACAACTTCCAAGGGGCTCCAAAGCACTTTCTACGTATTTTCAACCTCATCCAAACAACTTCCAAGGGGCTCCAAAGCACTTTCTATGTATTTTCAACCTCATCAAAATAACTTCCAAGGGGCTCCAAAGCACTTTCTACGTATTTTCAACCTCATCCAAAGAGCTTCCAAGTGGCTCCAAAGCACTTTCTACGTTTTTTCAACCTCATCCAAACAACTTCCAAGGGGCTCCAAAGCACTTTCTACGTATTTTCAACCTCATCCAAACAACTTCCAAGTGGCTCCAAAGCACTTTCTATGTATTTTCAACCTCATCAAAATAACTTCCAAGGGGCTCCAAAGCACTTTCTATGTATTTTCAACCTCATCCAAACAACTTCCAAGGGGCTCCAAAGCACTTTCTATGTATTTTCAACCTCATCCAAATAACTTCCAAGTGGCTACGAAGCACTTTCTACGTATTTTCAACCTCATCCAAACAACTTCCAAGGGGCTCCAAAGCACTTTCTATGTATTTTCAACCTCATTTAAAGAGCTTCCAAGTGGCTCCAAAGCACTTTCTACGTATTTTTAACCTCATCCAAATAACTTCCAAGTGGCTACGAAGCACTTTCTACGTATTTTCAACCTCATCCAAACAACTTCCAAGGGGCTCCAAAGCACTTTCTATGTATTTTCAACCTCATTTAAAGAGCTTCCAAGTGGCTCCAAAGCACTTTCTACGTATTTTCAACCTCATCAAAATAACTTCCAAGTGGCTACGAAGCACTTTCTACGTATTTTCAACCTCATCGAAAAAACTTCCAAGTGGCTCCAAAGCACTTTCTACGTATTTTCAACGTCATCAAAATAACTTCCAAGTGGCTACGAAGCACTTTCTACGTATTTTCAACCTCATCCAAACAACTTCCAAGTGGCTCCAAAGCACTTTCTACGTTTTTTCAACCTCATCCAAACAACTTCCAAGTGGCTCCAAAGCACTTTCTACGTTTTTTCAACCTCATCCAAACAACTTCCAAGGGGCACCAAAGCACTTTCTACGTATTTTCAACCTCATCCAAACAACTTCCAAGTGGCTCCAAAGCACTTTCTACGTATTTTCAACCTCAGCCAAACAACTTCCAAGGGGCTACGAAGCACTTTCTACGTATTTTCAACCTCATCCAAAGAGCTTCCAAGTGGCTCCAAAGCACTTTCTACGTATTTTCAACGTCATCAAAATAACTTCCAAGTGGCTACGAAGCACTTTCTACGTTTTTTCAACCTCATCCAAACAACTTCCAAGGGGCTCCAAAGCACTTTCTACGTATTTTCAACCTCATCCAAACAACTTCCAAGGGGCTCCAAAGCACTTTCTATGTATTTTCAACCTCATCAAAATAACTTCCAAGGGGCTCCAAAGCACTTTCTACGTATTTTCAACCTCATCCAAAGAGCTTCCAAGTGGCTCCAAAGCACTTTCTACGTTTTTTCAACCTCATCCAAACAACTTCCAAGGGGCTCCAAAGCACTTTCTATGTATTTTCAACCTCATCCAAACAACTTCCAAGTGGCTCCAAAGCACTTTCTACGTTTTTTCAACCTCATCCAAACAACTTCCAAGTGGCTCCAAAGCACTTTCTACGTTTTTTCAACCTCATCCAAACAACTTCCAAGGGGCACCAAAGCACTTTCTACGTATTTTCAACCTCATCCAAACAACTTCCAAGTGGCTCCAAAGCACTTTCTACGTATTTTCAACCTCAGCCAAACAACTTCCAAGGGGCTCCAAAGCACTTTCTACGTTTTTTCAACCTCATCCAAACAACTTAAAAGGGGCTACGAAGCACTTTCTACGTATTTTCATCCACATCCAAATAACTTTCAAGCGGCTACGAAGCACTTTCTACGTATTTTCAACCTCATCCAAACAACTTCCAAGGGGCTCCAAAGCACTTTCTACGTATTTTCAACCTCATCCAAACAACTTCCAAGTGGCTCCAAAGCACTTTCTACGTTTTTTCAACCTCATCCAAACAACTTCCAAGTGGCTCCAAAGCACTTTCTACGTTTTTTCAACCTCATCCAAACAACTTCCAAGGGGCACCAAAGCACTTTCTACGTATTTTCAACCTCATCCAAACAACTTCCAAGTGGCTCCAAAGCACTTTCTACGTATTTTCAACCTCAGCCAAACAACTTCCAAGGGGCTCCAAAGCACTTTCTACGTTTTTTCAACCTCATCCAAACAACTTCCAAGGGGCTCCAAAGCACTTTCTATGTATTTTCAACCTCATCCAAATAACTTCCAAGTGGCTACGAAGCACTTTCTACGTATTTTCAACCTCATCCAAACAACTTCCAAGTGGCTCCAAAGCACTTTCTACGTATTTTCAACCTCAGCCAAACAACTTCCAAGGGGCTCCAAAGCACTTTCTACGTATTTTCAACCTCATCCAAAGAGCTTCCAAGTGGCTCCAAAGCACTTTCTACGTATTTTCAACGTCATCAAAATAACTTCCAAGTGGCTACGAAGCACTTTCTACGTTTTTTCAACCTCATCCAAACAACTTCCAAGTGGCTCCAAAGCACTTTCTACGTATTTTCAACCTCATCCAAACAACTTCCAAGGGGCTCCAAAGCACTTTCTATGTATTTTCAACCTCATCAAAATAACTTCCAAGTGGCTACGAAGCACTTTCTACGTATTTTCAACCTCATCCAAACAACTTCCAAGTGGCTCCAAAGCACTTTCTACGTATTTTCAACGTCATCAAAATAACTTCCAAGTGGCTACGAAGCACTTTCTACGTATTTTCAACCTCATCCAAACAACTTCCAAGGGGCTCCAAAGCACTTTCTACGTATTTTCAACCTCATCAAAATAACTTCCAAGGGGCTCCAAAGCACTTTCTACGTATTTTCAACCTCATCCAAAGAGCTTCCAAGTGGCTCCAAAGCACTTTCTACGTTTTTTCAACCTCATCCAAATAACTTCCAAGTGGCTCCAAAGCACTTTCTACGTATTTTCAACCTCATCCAAATAACTTCCAAGTGGCTACGAAGCACTTTCTACGTATTTTCAACCTCATCCAAACAACTTCCAAGGGGCTCCAAAGCACTTTCTACGTATTTTCAACCTCATTTAAAGAGCTTCCAAGTGGCTCCAAAGCACTTTCTACGTATTTTCAACCTCATCAAAATAACTTCCAAGTGGCTACGAAGCACTTTCTACGTATTTTCAACCTCATCCAAACAACTTCCAAGTGGCTCCAAAGCACTTTCTACGTTTTTTCAACGTCATCAAAATAACTTCCAAGTGGCTACGAAGCACTTTCTACGTATTTTCAACCTCATCCAAACAACTTCCAAGTGGCTCCAAAGCACTTTCTACGTATTTTCAACCTCATCAAAATAACTTCCAAGGGGCTCCAAAGCACTTTCTACGTATTTTCAACCTCATCCAAAGAGCTTCCAAGTGGCTCCAAAGCACTTTCTACGTTTTTTCAACCTCATCCAAACAACTTCCAAGGAGCTCCAAAGCACTTTCTACGTATTTTCAACCTCATCCAAACAACTTCCAAGGGGCTCCAAAGCACTTTCTATGTATTTTCAACCTCATTTAAAGAGCTTCCAAGTGGCTCCAAAGCACTTTCTACGTATTTTCAACCTCATCAAAATAACTTCCAAGTGGCTACGAAGCACTTTCTACGTATTTTCAACCTCATCGAAAAAACTTCCAAGTGGCTCCAAAGCACTTTCTACGTATTTTCAACGTCATCAAAATAACTTCCAAGTGGCTACGAAGCACTTTCTACGTATTTTCAACCTCATCCAAACAACTTCCAAGTGGCTCCAAAGCACTTTCTACGTTTTTTCAACCTCATCCAAACAACTTTCAAGTGGCTCCAAAGCACTTTCTACGTTTTTTCAACCTCATCCAAACAACTTCCAAGGGGCACCAAAGCACTTTCTACGTATTTTCAACCTCATCCAAAGAGCTTCCAAGTGGCTCCAAAGCACTTTCTCCGTTTTTTCAACCTCATCCAAACAACTTCCAAGGGGCTCCAAAGCACTTTCTACGTAATTTCAACCTCATCCAAAGAGCTTCCAAGTGGCTCCAAAGCACTTTCTACGTTTTTTCAACCTCATCCAAACAACTTCCAAGTGGCTCCAAAGCACTTTCTACGTTTTTTCAACCTCATCCAAACAACTTCCAAGTGGCTCCAAAGCACTTTCTACGTTTTTTCAACCTCATCCAAACAACTTCCAAGTGGCTCCAAAGCACTTTCTATGTATTTTCAACCTCATCAAAATAACTTCCAAGGGGCTCCAAAGCACTTTCTACGTTTTTTCAACCTCATCCAAACAACTTCCAAGGGGCTCCAAAGCACTTTCTACGTATTTTCAACCTCATCCAAACAACTTCCAAGTGGCTCCAAAGCACTTTCTACGTTTTTTCAACCTCATCCAAACAACTTCCAAGGGGCTCCAAAGCACTTTCTATGTATTTTCAACCTCATCCAAATAACTTCCAAGTGGCTACGAAGCACTTTCTACGTATTTTCAACCTCATCCAAACAACTTCCAAGTGGCTCCAAAGCACTTTCTACGTATTTTCAACCTCAGCCAAACAACTTCCAAGGGGCTCCAAAGCACTTTCTACGTATTTTCAACCTCATCCAAAGAGCTTCCAAGTGGCTCCAAAGCACTTTCTACGTATTTTCAACGTCATCAAAATAACTTCCAAGTGGCTACGAAGCACTTTCTACGTTTTTTCAACCTCATCCAAACAACTTCCAAGGGGCTCCAAAGCACTTTCTACGTATTTTCAACCTCATCCAAACAACTTCCAAGGGGCTCCAAAGCACTTTCTATGTATTTTCAACCTCATCAAAATAACTTCCAAGTGGCTACGAAGCACTTTCTACGTATTTTCAACCTCATCCAAACAACTTCCAAGTGGCTCCAAAGCACTTTCTACGTATTTTCAACGTCATCAAAATAACTTCCAAGTGGCTACGAAGCACTTTCTACGTATTTTCAACCTCATCCAAACAACTTCCAAGGGGCTCCAAAGCACTTTCTACGTATTTTCAACCTCATCAAAATAACTTCCAAGGGGCTCCAAAGCACTTTCTACGTATTTTCAACCTCATCCAAAGAGCTTCCAAGTGGCTCCAAAGCACTTTCTACGTTTTTTCAACCTCATCCAAATAACTTCCAAGTGGCTCCAAAGCACTTTCTACGTATTTTCAACCTCATCCAAATAACTTCCAAGTGGCTACGAAGCACTTTCTACGTATTTTCAACCTCATCCAAACAACTTCCAAGGGGCTCCAAAGCACTTTCTACGTATTTTCAACCTCATTTAAAGAGCTTCCAAGTGGCTCCAAAGCACTTTCTACGTATTTTCAACCTCATCCAAATAACTTCCAAGTGGCTACGAAGCACTTTCTACGTATTTTCAACCTCATCCAAACAACTTCCAAGTGGCTCCAAAGCACTTTCTACGTTTTTTCAACGTCATCAAAATAACTTCCAAGTGGCTACGAAGCACTTTCTACGTATTTTCAACCTCATCCAAACAACTTCCAAGTGGCTCCAAAGCACTTTCTACGTATTTTCAACCTCATCAAAATAACTTCCAAGGGGCTCCAAAGCACTTTCTACGTATTTTCAACCTCATCCAAAGAGCTTCCAAGTGGCTCCAAAGCACTTTCTACGTTTTTTCAACCTCATCCAAACAACTTCCAAGGAGCTCCAAAGCACTTTCTACGTATTTTCAACCTCATCCAAACAACTTCCAAGGGGCTCCAAAGCACTTTCTATGTATTTTCAACCTCATTTAAAGAGCTTCCAAGTGGCTCCAAAGCACTTTCTACGTATTTTCAACCTCATCAAAATAACTTCCAAGTGGCTACGAAGCACTTTCTACGTATTTTCAACCTCATCGAAAAAACTTCCAAGTGGCTCCAAAGCACTTTCTACGTATTTTCAACGTCATCAAAATAACTTCCAAGTGGCTACGAAGCACTTTCTACGTATTTTCAACCTCATCCAAACAACTTCCAAGTGGCTCCAAAGCACTTTCTACGTTTTTTCAACCTCATCCAAACAACTTTCAAGTGGCTCCAAAGCACTTTCTACGTTTTTTCAACCTCATCCAAACAACTTCCAAGGGGCACCAAAGCACTTTCTACGTATTTTCAACCTCATCCAAAGAGCTTCCAAGTGGCTCCAAAGCACTTTCTACGTTTTTTCAACCTCATCCAAACAACTTCCAAGGGGCACCAAAGCACTTTCTACGTATTTTCAACCTCATCCAAAGAGCTTCCAAGTGGCTCCAAAGCACTTTCTACGTTTTTTCAACCTCATCCAAACAACTTCCAAGTGGCTCCAAAGCACTTTCTACGTTTTTTCAACCTCATCCAAACAACTTCCAAGTGGCTCCAAAGCACTTTCTACGTTTTTTCAACCTCATCCAAACAACTTCCAAGTGGCTCCAAAGCACTTTCTATGTATTTTCAACCTCATCAAAATAACTTCCAAGGGGCTCCAAAGCACTTTCTACGTTTTTTCAACCTCATCCAAACAACTTCCAAGGGGCTCCAAAGCACTTTCTACGTATTTTCAACCTCATCCAAACAACTTCCAAGTGGCTCCAAAGCACTTTCTACGTTTTTTCAACCTCATCCAAACAACTTCCAAGGGGCTCCAAAGCACTTTCTACGTATTTTCAACCTCATCCAAATAACTTCCAAGTGGCTACGAAGCACTTTCTACGTATTTTCAACCTCATCCAAACAACTTCCAAGTGGCTCCAAAGCACTTTCTACGTATTTTCAACCTCAGCCAAACAACTTCCAAGGGGCTCCAAAGCACTTTCTACGTATTTTCAACCTCATCCAAAGAGCTTCCAAGTGGCTCCAAAGCACTTTCTACGTATTTTCAACGTCATCAAAATAACTTCCAAGTGGCTACGAAGCACTTTCTACGTTTTTTCAACCTCATCCAAACAACTTCCAAGTGGCTACGAAGCACTTTCTACGTATTTTCAACCTCATCCAAACAACTTCCAAGTGGCTCCAAAGCACTTTCTACGTATTTTCAACCTCATCAAAATAACTTCCAAGTGGCTACGAAGCACTTTCTACGTATTTTCAACCTCATCCAAACAACTTCCAAGTGGCTCCAAAGCACTTTCTACGTATTTTCAACGTCATCAAAATAACTTCCAAGTGGCTACGAAGCACTTTCTACGTATTTTCAACCTCATCCAAACAACTTCCAAGGGGCTCCAAAGCACTTTCTACGTATTTTCAACCTCATCAAAATAACTTCCAAGGGGCTCCAAAGCACTTTCTACGTATTTTCAACCTCATCCAAAGAGCTTCCAAGTGGCTCCAAAGCACTTTCTACGTTTTTTCAACCTCATCCAAATAACTTCCAAGTGGCTCCAAAGCACTTTCTACGTATTTTCAACCTCATCCAAATAACTTCCAAGTGGCTACGAAGCACTTTCTACGTATTTTCAACCTCATCCAAACAACTTCCAAGGGGCTCCAAAGCACTTTCTACGTATTTTCAACCTCATTTAAAGAGCTTCCAAGTGGCTCCAAAGCACTTTCTACGTTTTTTCAACGTCATCAAAATAACTTCCAAGTGGCTACGAAGCACTTTCTACGTATTTTCAACCTCATCCAAACAACTTCCAAGTGGCTCCAAAGCACTTTCTACGTATTTTCAACCTCATCAAAATAACTTCCAAGGGGCTCCAAAGCACTTTCTACGTATTTTCAACCTCATCCAAAGAGCTTCCAAGTGGCTCCAAAGCACTTTCTACGTTTTTTCAACCTCATCCAAACAACTTCCAAGGAGCTCCAAAGCACTTTCTACGTATTTTCAACCTCATCCAAACAACTTCCAAGGGGCTCCAAAGCACTTTCTATGTATTTTCAACCTCATTTAAAGAGCTTCCAAGTGGCTCCAAAGCACTTTCTACGTATTTTCAACCTCATCAAAATAACTTCCAAGTGGCTACGAAGCACTTTCTACGTATTTTCAACCTCATCGAAAAAACTTCCAAGTGGCTCCAAAGCACTTTCTACGTATTTTCAACGTCATCAAAATAACTTCCAAGTGGCTACGAAGCACTTTCTACGTATTTTCAACCTCATCCAAACAACTTCCAAGTGGCTCCAAAGCACTTTCTACGTTTTTTCAACCTCATCCAAACAACTTTCAAGTGGCTCCAAAGCACTTTCTACGTTTTTTCAACCTCATCCAAACAACTTCCAAGGGGCACCAAAGCACTTTCTACGTATTTTCAACCTCATCCAAAGAGCTTCCAAGTGGCTCCAAAGCACTTTCTACGTTTTTTCAACCTCATCCAAACAACTTCCAAGGGGCTCCAAAGCACTTTCTACGTAATTTCAACCTCATCCAAAGAGCTTCCAAGTGGCTCCAAAGCACTTTCTACGTTTTTTCAACCTCATCCAAACAACTTCCAAGTGGCTCCAAAGCACTTTCTACGTTTTTTCAACCTCATCCAAACAACTTCCAAGTGGCTCCAAAGCACTTTCTACGTATTTTCAACCTCATCCAAACAACTTCCAAGTGGCTCCAAAGCACTTTCTATGTATTTTCAACCTCATCAAAATAACTTCCAAGGGGCTCCAAAGCACTTTCTACGTTTTTTCAACCTCATCCAAACAACTTCCAAGGGGCTCCAAAGCACTTTCTACGTATTTTCAACCTCATCCAAACAACTTCCAAGTGGCTCCAAAGCACTTTCTACGTTTTTTCAACCTCATCCAAATAACTTCCAAGTGGCTCCAAAGCACTTTCTACGTATTTTCAACCTCATCCAAACAACTTCCAAGTGGCTCCAAAGCACTTTCTCCGTATTTTCAACCTCATCCAAACAACTTCCAAGTGGCTCCAAAGCACTTTCTACGTATTTTCAACCTCATCCAAACAACTTCCAAGGGGCTTCAAAGCACTTTCTACGTATTTTCAACCTCATTTAAAGAGCTTCCAAGTGGCTCCAAAGCACTTTCTACGTATTTTCAACCTCATCAAAATAACTTCCAAGTGGCTACGAAGCACTTTCTACGTATTTTCAACCTCATCCAAACAACTTCCAAGTGGCTCCAAAGCACTTTCTACGTATTTTCAACGTCATCAAAATAACTTCCAAGTGGCTACGAAGCACTTTCTACGTATTTTCAACCTCATCCAAACAACTTCCAAGTGGCTCCAAAGCACTTTCTACGTATTTTCAACCTCATCCAAAGAGCTTCCAAGTGGCTCCAAAGCACTTTCTACGTTTTTTCAATCTCATCCAAACAACTTCCAAGGGGCTCCAAAGCACTTTCTACGTTTTTTCAACCTCATCCAAACAACTTCCAAGTGGCTCCAAAGCACTTTCTACGTATTTTCAACCTGATCCAAATAACTTCCAAGTGGCTACGAAGCACTTTCTACGTATTTTCAACCTCATCCAAACAACTTCCAAGGGGCTCCAAAGCACTTTCTAAGTATTTTCAACCTCATTTAAAGAGCTTCCAAGTGGCTCCAAAGCACTTTCTACGTATTTTCAACCTCATCAAAATAACTTCCAAGTGGCTACGAAGCACTTTCTACGTATTTTCAACCTCATCCAAACAACTTCCAAGTGGCTCCAAAGCACTTTCTACGTATTTTCAACGTCATCAAAATAACTTCCAAGTGGCTACGAAGCACTTTCTACGTATTTTCAACCTCATCCAAACAACTTCCAAGGGGCTCCAAAGCACTTTCTACGTATTTTCAACCTCATCAAAATAACTTCCAAGGGGCTCCAAAGCACTTTCTACGTATTTTCAACCTCATCCAAAGAGCTTCCAAGTGGCTCCAAAGCACTTTCTACGTTTTTTCAACCTCATCCAAACAACTTCCAAGTGGCTCCAAAGCACTTTCTACGTATTTTCAACCTCATCCAAATAACTTCCAAGTGGCTACGAAGCACTTTCTACGTATTTTCAACCTCATCCAAACAACTTCCAAGGGGCTCCAAAGCACTTTCTACGTATTTTCAACCTCATTTAAAGAGCTTCCAAGTGGCTCCAAAGCACTTTCTACGTTTTTTCAACGTCATCAAAATAACTTCCAAGTGGCTACGAAGCACTTTCTACGTATTTTCAACCTCATCCAAACAACTTCCAAGTGGCTCCAAAGCACTTTCTACGTATTTTCAACCTCATCAAAATAACTTCCAAGTGGCTCCAAAGCACTTTCTACGTATTTTCAACCTCATCCAAAGAGCTTCCAAGTGGCTCCAAAGCACTTTCTACGTTTTTTCAACCTCATCCAAACAACTTCCAAGGAGCTCCAAAGCACTTTCTACGTATTTTCAACCTCATCCAAACAACTTCCAAGTGGCTCCAAAGCACTTTCTACGTTTTTTCAACCTCATCCAAATAACTTCCAAGTGGCTCCAAAGCACTTTCTACGTATTTTCAACCTCATCAAAATAACTTCCAAGTGGCTACGAAGCACTTTCTACGTATTTTCAACCTCATCCAAACAACTTCCAAGTGGCTCAAAAGCACTTTCTACGTACTTTCAACCTCATCCAAAGAGCTTCCAAGTGGCTCCAAAGCACTTTCTACGTTTTTTCAACCTCATCCAAACAACTTCCAAGGGGCTCCAAAGCACTTTCTACGTATTTTCAACCTCATCAAAATAACTTCCAAGTGGCTACGAAGCACTTTCTACGTATTTTCAACCTCATCCAAACAACTTCCAAGGGGCTCCAAAACACTTTCTACGTATTTTCAACCTCATCCAAACAGCTTCCAAGTGGCTCCAAAGCATTTTCTACGTATTTTCAACCTCATCCAAATAACTTTCAAGCGGCTACGAAGCACTTTCTACGTATTTTCAACCTCATCCAAACAACTTCCAAGGGGCTCCAAAACACTTTCTACGTATTTTCAACCTCATCCAAACAACTTCCAAGTGGCTACGAAGCACTTTCTACGTATTTTCAACCTCATCCAAACAGCTTCCAAGGGGCTACGAAGCATTTTCTACGTATTTTCAACCTCATTCAAACAACTTCCAAGGGACTCCAAAACACTTTCTACGTATTTTCAACCTCATCCAAACAACTTCCAAGTGGCTACGAAGCACTTTCTAAGTATTTTCAACCTCATCCAAACAGCTTCCAAGTGGCTAAGAAGCATTTTCTACGTATTTTCAACCTCAATCAAACAGCTTCCAAGGGGCTCCATAGCACTTTCTACGTATTTTCAACCTCATCCAAACAACTTCCAAGGGACTCCAAAACACTTTTTACGTATTTACAACCTTATCTAAACAACTTCCAAGTGGCTACGAAGCATTTTCTACTTATTTTCAACCTCATTCAAACAGCTTCCAAGGGGCTCCATAGCACTTTCTACGTATTTTCAACCTCATCCAAACAACTTCCAAGTGGCTCCAAAGCATTTTCTACGTATTTTCAACCTGATCCAAACAGCTTCCAAGTGGGTCCAAAGCACTTTCTACGTATTTTCAACCTCATCCAAATAACTTTCAAGCGGCTACGAAGCACTTTCTACGTATTTTCAACCTCATCCAAACAACTTCCAAGGGGCTCCAAAGCACTTTCTACGTATTTTCAACCTCATCCAAACAACTTCCAAGTGGCTCCAAAGCATTTTCTACGTATTTTCAACCTGATCCAAACAGCTTCCAAGTGGGTCCAAAGCACTTTCTACGTATTTTCAACCTCATCCAAACAACTTCCAAGGGGCTCCAAAACACTTTCTACGTATTTTCAACTTCATTAAAACAACTTCCAAGGGACTCCAAAACACTTTCTACGTATTTACAACCTCATCTAAACAACTTCCAAGTGGCTACGAAGCACTTTCTACGTATTTTCAACCTCATCCAAACAGCTTCCAAGTGGCTACGAAGCACTTTCTACGTATTTTCAACCTCATCCAAATAACTTCCAAGTGGCTACGAAGCACTTTCTACGTATTTTCAACCTCATCCAAACAGCTTCCAAGTGGCTCTAAAGCACTTTCTACGTATTTTCAACCTCATCCAAACAGCTTCCAAGTGGCTACGAAGCATTTTCTACGTATTTTCAACCTCATCCAAACAACTTCCAAAGGACTCCAAAACACTTTCTACGTATTTTCAACCTCATCCAAACAACTTCCAAGTGGCTCCAAAGCACTTTCTACGTATTTTTAACCTCATCCCAACAGCTTCCAAGTGGCTACGAAGCATTTTCTACGTATTTTCAACCTCATTCAAACAGCTTCCAAGGGGCTCCATAGCACTTTCTACCTATTTTCAACCACATCCAAACAACTTCCAAGGGACTCCAAAACACTTTCTACGTATTTACAACCTCATCTAAACAACTTCCAAGTGGCTACGAAGCACTTTCTACGTATTTTCACCCTCATCCAAATAACTTTCAAGCGGCTACGAAGCACTTTCTACGTATTTTCAACCTCATCCAAACAACTTCCAAGGGGCTCCAAAGCACTTTCTACGTATTTTCAACCTCATCCAAACAACTTCCAAGTGGCTCCAAAGCATTTTCTACGTATTTTCAACCTGATCCAAACAGCTTCCAAGTGGCTCCAAAGCACTTTCTACGTATTTTCAACCTCATCCAAATAACTTCCAAGTGGCTACGAAGCACTTTCTACGTATTTTCACCCTCATCCAAATAACTTTCAAGCGGCTACAAAGCACTTTCTACGTATTTTCAACCTGATCCAAACAGCTTCCAAGTGGCTCCAAAACACTTTCTACGTATTTTCAACCTCATCCAAACAACTTCCAAGGGGCTCCAAAACACTTTCTACGTATTTTCAACCTCATCCAAACAACTTCCAAGTGGCTCCAAAGCACTTTCTACGTATTTTCAACCTCATCCAAATAACTTCCAAGTGGCTACGAAGCACTTTCTACGTATTTTCAACCTGATCCAAACAGCTTCCAAGGGGCTCCATAGCACTTTCTACGTATTTTCAACCTCATCCAAACAACTTCCAAGTGGCTCCAAAGCATTTTCTACGTATTTACAACCTTATCTAAACAACTTCCAAGTGGCTACGAAGCACTTTCTACGTATTTTCACCCTCATCCAAATAACTTTCAAGCGGCTACGAAGCACTTTCTACGTATTTTCAACCTCATCCAAACAACTTCCAAGGGGCTCCAAAGCACTTTCTACGTATTTTCAACCTCATCCAAACAACTTCCAAGTGGCTCCAAAGCATTTTCTACGTATTTTCAACCTGATCCAAACAGCTTCCAAGTGGGTCCAAAGCACTTTCTACGTATTTTCAACCTCATCCAAACAACTTCCAAGGGGCTCCAAAAGACTTTCTACGTATTTTCAACCTCATCCAAACAGCTTCCAAGTGGCTACGAAGCACTTTTTACGTTTTTTCAACCTCATCCAAACAACTTCCAAGGGGCTCTAAAGCACTTTCTACGCATTTTCAACCTCATCCAAATAACTTTCAAGCGGCTACGAAGCACTTTCTACGTATTTTCAACCTGATCCAAACAGCTTCCAAGTGGCTACGAAGCATTTTCTACGTATTTTCAACCTCATCCAAACAGCTTCCAAGTGGCTAAAAGCACTTTCTACGTATTTTCAACCTCATCCAAACAACTTCCAAGGGACTCCAAAACACTTTCTACGTATTTACAACCTCATCCAAACAGCTTCCAAGTGGCTCTAAAGCACTTTCTACGTATTTTCAACCTCATCCAAACAGCTTCCAAGTGGCTACGAAGCATTTTCTACGTATTTTCAACCTCATCCAAACAACTTCCAAAGGACTCCAAAACACTTTCTACGTATTTTCAACCTCATCCAAACAACTTCCAAGTGGCTCCAAAGCACTTTCTACGTATTTTTAACCTCATCCAAACAACTTAAAAGGGGCTACGAAGCACTTTCTACGTATTTTCATCCACATCCAAATAACTTTCAAGCGGCTACGAAGCACTTTCTACGTATTTTCAACCTCATCCAAACAGCTTCCAAGTGGCTACGAAGCATTTTCAACGTATTTTCAACCTCATTCAAACAGCTTCCAAGGGGCTACGAAGCATTTTCTACGTATTTTCAACCTCATCCAAACAACTTAAAAGGGGCTACGAAGCACTTTCTACGTATTTTCATCCACATCCAAATAACTTTCAAGCGGCTACGAAGCACTTTCTACGTATTTTCAACCTCATCCAAACAGCTTCCAAGTGGCTACGAAGCATTTTCTACGTATTTTCAACCTCATTCAAACAGCTTCCAAGGGGCTCCATAGCACTTTCTACCTATTTTCAACCACATCCAAACAACTTCCAAGGGACTCCAAAACACTTTCTACGTATTTACAACCTTATCTAAACAACTTCCAAGTGGCTACGAAGCACTTTCTACGTATTTTCAACCTCATCCAAACAGCTTCCAAGTGGCTAAGAAGCATTTTCTACGTATTTTCAACCTCATTCAAACAGCTTCCAAGGGGCTCCATAGCACTTTCTACGTATTTTCAACCTCATCCAAACAACTTCCAAGTGGCTCCAAAGCATTTTCTACGTATTTTCAACCTGATCCAAACAGCTTCCAAGTGGCTCCAAAGCACTTTCTACGTTTTTTCAACCTCATCCAAATAACTTCCAAGCGGCTACGAAGCACTTTCTACGTATTTTCAACCTGATCCAAACAGCTTCCAAGTGGCTCCAAAGCACTTTCTACGTATTTTCAACCTCATCCAAACAACTTCCAAGGGGCTCCAAAACACTTTCTACGTATTTTCAACCCCATCCAAAAAACTTCCAAGGGACTCCAAAACACTTTCTACGTATTTACAACCTCATCTAAACAACTTCCAAGTGGCTACGAAGCACTTTTTACGTATTTTCAACCTCATCCAAACAACTTCCAAGGGGCTCTAAAGCACTTTCTACGCATTTTCAACCTCATCCAAATAACTTTCAAGCGGCTACGAAGCACTTTCTACGTATTTTCAACCTGATCCAAACAGCTTCCAAGTGGCTCCAAAGCACTTTCTACGTATTTTCAACCTCATCCAAATAACTTCCAAGTGGCTACGAAGCACTTTCTACGTATTTTCAACCTCATCCAAACAGCTTCCAAGTGGCTCCAAAGCACTTTCTACGTATTTTCAACCTCATCCAAACAACTTCCAAGGGACTCCAAAACACTTTCTACGTATTTACAACCTCATCCAAACAGCTTCCAAGTGGCTCCAAAGCACTTTCTACGTATTTTCAACCTCATCCAAACAGCTTCCAAGTGGCTACGAAGCATTTTCTACGTATTTTCAACCTCATCCAAACAACTTCCAAGTGGCTACGAAGCACTTTCTACGTATTTTCAACCTCATCCAAACAACTTCCAAGTGGCTCCAAAGCACTTTCTACGTATTTTCAACCTCATCCAAACAACTTCCAAGGGACTCCAAAACACTTTCTACGTATTTACAACCTCATCCAAACAGCTTCCAAGTGGCTCCAAAGCACTTTCTACGTATTTTCAACCTCATCCAAACAACTTCCAAGGGGCTCTAAAGCACTTTCTACGTATTTTCAACCTCATCCAAATAACTTTCAAGCGGCTACGAAGCACTTTCTACGAATTTTCAACCTGATCCAAACAGCTTCCAAGTGGCTCCAAAGCACTTTCTACGTATTTTCAACCTCATCCAAACAACTTAAAAGGGGCTACGAAGCACTTTCTACGTATTTTCATCCACATCCAAATAACTTTCAAGCGGCTACGAAGCACTTTCTACGTATTTTCAACCTCATCCAAACAGCTTCCAAGTGGCTACGAAGCATTTTCAACGTATTTTCAACCTCATTCAAACAGCTTCCAAGGGGCTCCATAGCACTTTCTACCTATTTTCAACCTCATCCAAACAACTTCCAAGGGACTCCAATACACTTTCTACGTATTTACAACCTTATCTAAACAACTTCCAAGTGGCTACGAAGCACTTTCTACGTATTTTCAACCTCATCCAAACAACTTCCAAGGGGCTCTAAAGCACTTTCTACGTATTTTCAACCTCATCCAAATAACTTTCAAGCGGCTACGAAGCACTTTCTACGAATTTTCAACCTGATCCAAACAGCTTCCAAGTGGCTCCAAAGCACTTTCTACGTATTTTCAACCTCATCCAAACAACTTAAAAGGGGCTACGAAGCACTTTCTACGTATTTTCATCCACATCCAAATAACTTTCAAGCGGCTACGAAGCACTTTCTACGTATTTTCAACCTCATCCAAACAGCTTCCAAGTGGCTACGAAGCATTTTCAACGTATTTTCAACCTCATTCAAACAGCTTCCAAGGGGCTACGAAGCATTTTCTACGTATTTTCAACCTCATCCAAACAACTTCCAAGGGACTCCAAAACACTTTCTACGTATTTACAACCTTATCTAAACAACTTCCAAGTGGCTACGAAGCACTTTCTACGTATTTTCAACCTCATCCAAACAACTTCCAAGGGGCTCTAAAGCACTTTCTACGCATTTTCAACCTCATCCAAATAACTTTCAAGCGGCTACGAAGCACTTTCTACGTATTTTCAACCTGATCCAAACAGCTTCCAAGTGGCTCCAAAGCACTTTCTACGTATTTTCAACCTCATCCAAATAACTTCCAAGTGGCTACGAAGCACTTTCTACGTATTTTCACCCTCATCCAAATAACTTTCAAGCGGCTACGAAGCACTTTCTACGTATTTTCAACCTCATCCAAACAACTTCCAAGTGGCTACGAAGCACTTTCTACGTATTTTCAACCTCATCCAAACAGCTTCCAAGTGGCTCCAAAGCACTTTCTACGTATTTTCAACCTCATCCAAACAACTTCCAAGGGACTCCAAAACACTTTCTACGTATTTACAACCTCATCCAAACAGCTTCCAAGTGGCTCCAAAGCACTTTCTACGTATTTTCAACCTCATCCAAACAGCTTCCAAGTGGCTACGAAGCATTTTCTACGTATTTTCAACCTCATTCAAACAGCTTCCAAGGGGCTCCATAGCACTTTCTACCTATTTTCAACCTCATCCAAACAACTTCCAAGGGACTCCAATACACTTTCTACGTATTTACAACCTTATCTAAACAACTTCCAAGTGGCTACGAAGCACTTTCTACGTATTTTCAACCTCATCCAAACGACTTCCAAGGGGCTCTAAAGCACTTTCTACGTATTTTCAACCTCATCCAAATAACTTTCAAGCGGCTACGAAGCACTTTCTACGAATTTTCAACCTGATCCAAACAGCTTCCAAGTGGCTCCAAAGCACTTTCTACGTATTTTCAACCTCATCCAAACAACTTAAAAGGGGCTACGAAGCACTTTCTACGTATTTTCATCCACATCCAAATAACTTTCAAGCGGCTACGAAGCACTTTCTACGTATTTTCAACCTCATCCAAACAGCTTCCAAGTGGCTACGAAGCATTTTCAACGTATTTTCAACCTCATTCAAACAGCTTCCAAGGGGCGACGAAGCATTTTCTACGTATTTTCAACCTCATCCAAACAACTTCCAAGGGACTCCAAAGCACTTTCTACGTATTTACAACCTCATCTAAACAACTTCCAAGTGGCTACGAAGCACTTTCTACGTATTTTCAACCTCATCCAAACAACTTCCAAGGGGCTCTAAAGCACTTTCTACGCATTTTCAACCTCATCCAAATAACTTTCAAGCGGCTACGAAGCACTTTCTACGTATTTTCAACCTGATCCAAACAGCTTCCAAGTGGCTCCAAAGCACTTTCTACGTATTTTCAACCTCATCCAAATAACTTAAAAGGGGCTACGAAGCATTTTCTACGTATTTTCAACCTCATTCAAACAGCTTCCAAGGGGCTCCATAGCACTTTCTACCTATTTTCAACCTCATCCAAACAACTTCCAAGGGGCTCCAAAACACTTTCTACGTATTTAAAACCTTATCTAAACAACTTCCAAGTGGCTACGAAGCACTTTCAACGTATTTTCAACCTCATCCAAACAACTTCCAAGGGGCTCTAAAGCACTTTCTACGCATTTTCAACCTCATCCAAATAACTTTCAAGCGGCTACGAAGCACTTTCTACGAATTTTCAACCTGATCCAAACAGCTTCCAAGTGGCTCCAAAGCACTTTCTACGTATTTTCAACCTCATCCAAACAACTTAAAAGGGGCTACGAAGCACTTTCTACGTATTTTCAACCTCATCAAAATAACTTCCAAGTGGCTACGAAGCACTTTCTACGTATTTTCATCCACATCCAAATAACTTTCAAGCGGCTACGAAGCACTTTCTACGTATTTTCAACCTCATCCAAATAACTTCCAAGTGGCTACGAAGCACTTTCTACGTATTTTCAACCTCATCCAAACAACTTCCAAGTGGCTACGAAGCACTTTCTACGTATTTTCAACCTCATCCAAACAGCTTCCAAGTGGCTACGAAGCATTTTCTACGTATTTTCAACCTCATTCAAACAGCTTCCAAGGGGCTCCATAGCACTTTCTACGTATTTTCAACCTCATCCAAACAACTTCCAAGTGGCTCCAAAGCACTTTCTACGTATTTTCAACCTCATCCAAATAACTTCCAAGTGGCTACGAAGCACTTTCTACGTATTTTCACCCTCATCCAAATAACTTTCAAGCGGCTACGAAGCACTTTCTACGTATTTTCAACCTCATCCAAACAGCTTCCAAGTGGCTACGAAGCATTTTCTACGTATTTTCATCCACATCCAAATAACTTTCAAGCGGCTACGAAGCACTTTCTACGTATTTTCAACCTCATCCAAATAACTTCCAAGTGGCTACGAAGCACTTTCTACGTATTTTCAACCTCATCCAAACAACTTCCAAGTGGCTACGAAGCACTTTCTACGTATTTTCAACCTCATCCAAACAGCTTCCAAGTGGCTACGAAGCATTTTCTACGTATTCTCAACCTCATTCAAACAGCTTCCAAGGGGCTCCATAGCACTTTCTACGTATTTTCAACCTCATCCAAACAGCTTCCAAGTGGCTCCAAAGCACTTTCTACGTATTTTCAACCTCATCCAAACAACTTCCAAGTGGCTACGAAGCACTTTCTACGTATTTTCACCCTCATCCAAATAACTTTCAAGCGGCTACGAAGCACTTTCTACGTATTTTCAACCTCATCCAAACAACTTCCAAGGAACTCCAAAGCACTTTCTACGTATTTACAACCTCATCTAAACAACTTCCAAGTGGCTACGAAGCACTTTCTACGTATTTTCAATCTCATCCAAACAACTTCCAAGGGGCTCTAAAGCACTTTCTACGCATTTTCAACCTCATCCAAATAACTTTCAAGCGGCTACGAAGCACTTTCTACGTATTTTCAACCTCATCCAAACAGCTTCCAAGGGGCTACGAAGCATTTTCAACGTATTTTCAACCTCATTCAAACAGCTTCCAAGGGGCTACGAAGCATTTTCTACGTATTTTCAACCTCATCCAAACAGCTTCCAAGGGGCTCCAAAACACTTTCTACGTATTTACAACCTTATCTAAACAACTTCCAAGTGGCTACGAAGCACTTTCTACGTATTTTCAACCTCATCCAAACAACTTCCAAGGGGCTCCAAAGCACTTTCTACGCATTTTCAACCTCATCCAAATAACCTTCAAGCGGCTACGAAGCACTTTCTACGTATTTTCAACCTCATTCAAACAGCTTCCAAGCGGCTACGAAGCACTTTCTACGTATTTTCAACCTCATCCAAACAACTTCCAAGGGACTCCAAAACACTTTCTACGTATTTTCAACCTCATCCAAACAACTTCCAAGTGGCTACGAAGCACTTTCTACGTATTTTCAACCTCATCCAAACAACTTCCAAGCGGCTACGAAGCACTTTCTACGTATTTTCAACCTCATCCAAACAACTTCCAAGGGACTCCAAAGCACTTTCTACGTATTTACAACCTCATCTAAACAACTTCCAAGTGGCTACGAAGCACTTTCTACGTATTTTCAACCTCATCCAAACAACTTCCAAGGGGCTCTAAAGCACTTTCTACGCATTTTCAACCTCATCCAAATAACTTTCAAGCGGCTACGAAGCACTTTCTACGTATTTTCAACCTCATCCAAACAGCTTCCAAGTGGCTACGAAGCATTTTCTACGTATTTTCAACCTCATTCAAACAGCTTCCAAGCGGCTCCATAGCACTTTCTACGTATTTTCAACCTCATCCAAACAACTTCCAAGTGGCTCCAAAGCACTTTCTACGTATTTTCAACCTCATCCAAATAACTTCCAAGTGGCTACGAAGCACTTTCTACGTATTTTCACACTCATCCAAATAACTTTCAAGCGGCTACGAAGCACTTTCTACGTATTTTCAACCTCATCCAAACAACTTCCAAGGGACTCCAAAGCACTTTCTACGTATTTACAACCTCATCCAAACAACTTCCAAGGGACTCCAAAACACTTTCTACGTATTTTCAACCTCATCCAAACAACTTCCAAGTGGCTACGAAGCATTTTCTACGTATTTTCAACCTCATCCAAACAACTTCCAAGCGGCTACGAAGCACTTTCTACGTATTTTCAACCTGATCCAAACAGCTTCCAAGTTGCTACGAAGCACTTTCTACGTATTTTCAACCTCATCCAAACAGCTTCCAAGTGGCTACGAAGCACTTTCTACGTATTTTCAACCTCATCTAAACAGCTTCCAAGTGGCTCCAAAGCACTTTCTACGTATTTTCAACCTCATCCAAACAACTTCCAAGTGGCTCCAAAGCACTTTCTACGTATTTTCAACCTCATCCAAACAACTTCCAAGGGGCTCCAAAGCACTTTCTACGTATTTTCAACCTCATCCAAACAACTTCCAAGTGGCTCCAAAGCACTTTCTACGTATTTTCAACCTCATCCAAATAACTTCCAAGTGGCTACGAAGCACTTTCTACGTATTTTCAACCTCATTCAAACAGCTTCCAAGGGGCTCCATAGCACTTTCTACGTATTTTCAACGTCATCCAAACAACTTCCAAGCGGCTACGAAGCACTTTCTACGTATTTTCAACCTCATCCAAACAGCTTCCAAGTTGCTACGAAGCACTTTCTACGTACTTTCAACCTCATCCAAACAACTTCCAAGGGGCTCCAAAGCACTTTCTACGTATTTTCAACCTCATCCAAACAACTTCCAAGTGGCTCCAAAGCACTTTCTACGTATTTTCAACCTCATCCAAATAACTTCCAAGTGGCTACGAAGCACTTTCTACGTATTTTCAACCTCATTCAAACAGCTTCCAAGGGGCTCCATAGCACTTTCTACGTATTTTCAACGTCATCCAAACAACTTCCAAGCGGCTACGAAGCACTTTCTACGTATTTTCAACCTCATCCAAACAGCTTCCAAGTTGCTACGAAGCACTTTCTACGTATTGTCAACCTTATCCAAACAACTTCCAAGGGACTCCAAAACACTTTCTACGTATTTTCAACATCATCTAAACAACTTCCAAGTGGCTCCAAAGCACTTTCTACGTATTTTCAACCTCATCCAAATAACTTCCAAGTGGCTACGAAGCACTTTCTACGTATTTTCACACTCATCCAAATAACTTTCAAGCGGCTACGAAGCACTTTCTACGTATTTTCAACCTCATCCAAACAACTTCCAAGGGACTCCAAAGCACTTTCTACGTATTTACAACCTCATCCAAACAACTTCCAAGGGACTCCAAAACACTTTCTACGTATTTTCAACCTCATCCAAACAACTTCCAAGTGGCTACGAAGCATTTTCTACGTATTTTCAACCTCATCCAAACAACTTCCAAGCGGCTACGAAGCACTTTCTACGTATTTTCAACCTGATCCAAACAGCTTCCAAGTTGCTACGAAGCACTTTCTACGTATTTTCAACCTCATCCAAACAGCTTCCAAGTGGCTACGAAGCATTTTCTACGTATTTTCAACCTCATCTAAACAGCTTCCAAGTGGCTCCAAAGCACTTTCTACGTATTTTCAACCTCATCCAAACAACTTCCAAGTGGCTCCAAAGCACTTTCTACGTATTTTCAACCTCATCCAAACAACTTCCAAGGGGCTCCAAAGCACTTTCTACGTATTTTCAACCTCATCCAAACAACTTCCAAGTGGCTCCAAAGCACTTTCTACGTATTTTCAACCTCATCCAAATAACTTCCAAGTGGCTACGAAGCACTTTCTACGTATTTTCAACCTGATCCAAACAGCTTCCAAGTGGCTCCAAAGCACTTTCTACGTATTTTCAACCTCATCCAAACAACTTCCAAGCGGCTACGAAGCACTTTCTACGTATTTTCAACCTCATCCAAACAGCTTCCAAGTTGCTACGAAGCACTTTCTACGTACTTTCAACCTCATCCAAACAACTTCCAAGGGGCTCCAAAGCACTTTCTACGTATTTTCAACCTCATCCAAACAACTTCCAAGTGGCTCAAAAGCACTTTCTACGTATTTTCAACCTCATCCAAATAACTTCCAAGTGGCTACGAAGCACTTTCTACGTATTTTCACCCTCATCCAAATAACTTTCAAGCGGCTACGAAGCACTTTCTACGTATTTTCAACCTCATCCAAACAACTTCCATGGGACTCCAAAACACTTTCTACGTATTTTCAACCTCATCCAAACAACTTCCAAGTGGCTACGAAGCACTTTCTACGTATTTTCAACCTCATCCAAACAGCTTCCAAGGGGCTACGAAGCATTTTCTACGTATTTTCAACCTCAATCAAACAACTTCCAAGGGACTCCAAAACACTTTCTACGTATTTTCAACCTCATCCAAACAACTTCCAAGTGGCTACGAAGCACTTTCTACGTATTTTCAACCTCATCCAAACAGCTTCCAAGTGGCTAAGAAGCATTTTCTACGTATTTTCAACCTCATTCAAACAGCTTCCAAGGGGCTCCATAGCACTTTCTACGTATTTTCAACCTCATCCAAACAACTTCCAAGGGACTCCAAAACACTTTTTGCGTATTAACAACCTTATCTAAACAACTTCCAAATGGCTACGAAGCACTTTCTACGTATTTTCAACCTCATCCAAACAACTTCCAAGGGGCTAAGAAGCACTTTCTACGTATTTTCAACCTCATCCAAACAGCTTCCAAGTGGCTACGAAGCATTTTCTACGTATTTTCAACCTCATCCAAACAGCTTCCAAGTGGCTCCAAAGCATTTTCTACGTATTTTCACCCTCATCCAAATAACTTTCAAGCGGCTACGAAGCACTTTCTACGTATTTTCAACCTCATCCAAACAACTTCCAAGGGACTCCAAAGCACTTTCTACGTATTTACAACCTCATCCAAACAACTTCCAAGGGACTCCAAAACACTTTCTACGTATTTTCAACCTCATCCAAACAACTTCCAAGTGGCTACGAAGCATTTTCTACGTATTTTCAACCTCATCCAAACAACTTCCAAGCGGCTACGAAGCACTTTCTACGTATTTTCAACCTGATCCAAACAGCTTCCAAGTTGCTACGAAGCACTTTCTACGTATTTTCAACCTCATCCAAACAGCTTCCAAGTGGCTACGAAGCATTTTCTACGTATTTTCAACCTCATCTAAACAGCTTCCAAGTGGCTCCAAAGCACTTTCTACGTATTTTCAACCTCATCCAAACAACTTCCAAGTGGCTCCAAAGCACTTTCTACGTATTTTCAACCTCATCCAAACAACTTCCAAGGGGCTCCAAAGCACTTTCTACGTATTTTCAACCTCATCCAAACAACTTCCAAGTGGCTCCAAAGCACTTTCTACGTATTTTCAACCTCATCCAAATAACTTCCAAGTGGCTACGAAGCACTTTCTACGTTTTTTCAACCTGATCCAAACAGCTTCCAAGTGGCTCCAAAGCACTTTCTACGTATTTTCAACCTCATCCAAACAACTTCCAAGCGGCTACGAAGCACTTTCTACGTATTTTCAACCTCATCCAAACAACCTCCAAGTGGCTCCAAAGCACTTTCTACGTTTTTTCAACCTCATCCAAACAACTTCCAAGGGGCTCCAAAGCACTTTCTACGTATTTTCAACCTCATCCAAACAACTTCCAAGTGGCTCCAAAGCTCTTTCTACGTTTTTTCAACCTCATCCAAACAACTTCCAAGGGGCTCCAAAGCACTTTCTACGTATTTTCAACCTCATCCAAACAACTTCCAAGTGGCTCCAAAGCACTTTCTATGTATTTTCAACCTCATCCAAATAACTTCCAAGTGGCTACGAAGCACTTTCTACGTATTTTCACCCTCATCCAAATAACTTTCAAGCGGCTACGAAGCACTTTCTACGTATTTTCAACCTCATCCAAACAACTTCCATGGGACTCCAAAACACTTTCTACGTATTTTCAACCTCATCCAAATAACTTTCAAGCGGCTACGAAGCACTTTCTACGTATTTTCAACCTGATCCAAACAGCTTCCAAGTTGCTACGAAGCACTTTCTACGTATTTTCAACCTGATCCAAACAGCTTCCAAGTGGCTACGAAGCATTTTCTACGTATTTTCAACCTCATCCAAACAGCTTCCAAGTGGCTCCAAAGCACTTTCTACGTATTTTCAACCTCATCCAAATAACTTCCAAGTGGCTACGAAGCACTTTCTACGTATTTTCACCCTCATCCAAATAACTTTCAAGCGGCTACGAAGCACTTTCTACGTATTTTCAACCTCATCCAAACAACTTCCATGGGACTCCAAAACACTTTCTACGTATTTTCAACCTCATCCAAACAACTTCCAAGTGGCTACGAAGCACTTTCTACGTATTTTCAACCTCATCCAAACAGCTTCCAAGGGGCTACGAAGCATTTTCTACGTATTTTCAACCTCAATCAAACAACTTCCAAGGGACTCCAAAACACTTTCTACGTATTTTCAACCTCATCCAAACAACTTCCAAGTGGCTACGAAGCACTTTCTACGTATTTTCAACCTCATCCAAACAGCTTCCAAGTGGCTAAGAAGCATTTTCTACGTATTTTCAACCTCATTCAAACAGCTTCCAAGGGGCTCCATAGCACTTTCTACGTATTTTCAACCTCATCCAAACAACTTCCAAGGGACTCCAAAACACTTTTTGCGTATTAACAACCTTATCTAAACAACTTCCAAGTGGCTACGAAGCACTTTCTACGTATTTTCAACCTCATCCAAACAACTTCCAAGGGGCTAAGAAGCACTTTCTACGTATTTTCAACCTCATCCAAACAGCTTCCAAGTGGCTACGAAGCATTTTCTACGTATTTTCAACCTCATCCAAACAGCTTCCAAGTGGCTCCAAAGCATTTTCTACGTATTTTCAACCTCATCCAAATAACTTTCAAGCGGCTACGAAGCACTTTCTACGTATTTTCAACCTCATCCAAACAACTTCCAAGGGACTCCAAAACTTTTTCTACGTATTTTCAACCTCATCCAAACAACTTCCAAGTGGCTACGAAGCACTTTTTCGTATTTTCAACCTCATCCAAACAGCTTCCAAGGGGCTACGAAGCATTTTCTACGTATTTTCAACCTCAATCAAACAACTTCCAAGGGGCTCCATAGCACTTTCTACGTATTTTCAACCTCATCCAAACAACTTCCAAGGGACTCCAAAACACTTTTTACGTATTTACAACCTTATCTAAACAACTTCCAAGTGGCTACGAAGCACTTTCTACGTATTTTCAACCTCATCCAAACAGCTTCCAAGGGGCTACGAAGCATTTTCTACGTATTTTCAACCTCAATCAAACAACTTCCAAGGGGCTCCAAAGCACTTTCTACGTATTTTCAACCTCATCCAAACAACTTTCAAGTGGCTCCAAAGCATTTTCTACGTATTTTCAACCTGATCCAAACAGCTTCCAAGTGGCTCCAAAGCACTTTCTACGTATTTTCAACCTCATCCAAATAACTTCCAAGTGGCTACGAAGCACTTTCTACGTATTTTCAACCTCATCCAAACAACTTCCAAGGGGCTCCAAAGCACTTTCTACGTATTTTCAACCTCATCCAAACAGCTTCCAAGTGGCTACGAAGCATTTTCTACGTATTTTCAACCTCATTCAAACAGCTTCCAAGGGGCTCCATAGCACTTTCTACGTATTTTCAACCTCATCCAAACAACTTCCAAGTGGCTCCAAAGCATTTTCTACGTATTTACAACCTTATCTAAACAACTTCCAAGTGGCTACGAAGCACTTTCTACGTATTTTCACCCTCATCCAAATAACTTTCAAGCGGCTACGAAGCACTTTCTACGTATTTTCAACCTCATCCAAACAACTTCCAAGGGGCTCCAAAGCACTTTCTACGTATTTTCAACCTCATCCAAACAACTTCCAAGTGGCTCCAAAGCATTTTCTACGTATTTTCAACCTGATCCAAACAGCTTCCAAGTGGGTCCAAAGCACTTTCTACGTATTTTCAACCTCATCCAAACAACTTCCAAGGTGCTCCAAAACACTTTCTACGTATTTTCAACCTCATTAAAACAACTTCCAAGGCACTCCAAAACACTTTCTACGTATTTACAACCTCATCTAAACAACTTCCAAGTGGCTACGAAGCACTTTCTACGTATTTTCAACCTCATCCAAACAACTTCCAAGGGGCTCCAAAGCACTTTCTACGTATTTTCAACCTCATTCAAACAGCTTCCAAGTGGCTACGAAGCATTTTCTACGTATTTTCAACCTCATCCAAACAGCTTCCAAGTGGCTACGAAGCATTTTCTACGTATTTTCAACCTCATTCAAACAGCTTCCAAGGGGCTCCATAGCACTTTCTACCTATTTTCAACCACATCCAAACAACTTCCAAAGGACTCCAAAACACTTTCTACGTATTTTCAACCTCATCCAAACAACTTCCAAGTGGCTACGAAGCACTTTCTACGTATTTTCAACCTCATCCAAACAGCTTCCAAGTGGCTACGAAGCATTTCCTACGTATTTTCAACCTCATTCAAACAGCTTCCAAGGGGCTCCATAGCACTTTCTACCTATTTTCAACCACATCCAAACAACTTCCAAGGGACTCCAAAACACTTTCTACGTATTTACAACCTTATCTAAACAACTTCCAAGTGGCTACGAAGCACTTTCTACGTATTTTCAACCTCATCCAAACAACTTCCAAGGGGCTCTAAAGCACTTTCTACGCATTTTCAACCTCATCCAAATAACTTTCAAGCGGCTACGAAGCACTTTCTACGAATTTTCAACCTGATCCAAACAGCTTCCAAGTGGCTCCAAAGCACTTTCTACGTATTTTCAACCTCATCCAAACAACTTCCAAGGGGCTACGAAGCACTTTCTACGTATTTTCATCCACATCCAAATAACTTTCAAGCGGCTACGAAGCACTTTCTACGTATTTTCAACCTCATCCAAATAACTTCCAAGTGGCTACGAAGCACTTTCTACGTATTTTCAACCTCATCCAAACAGCTTCCAAGTGGCTACGAAGCATTTTCAACGTATTTTCAACCTCATCCAAACAGCTTCCAAGGGGCTCCAAAGCACTTTCTACGTATTTTCAACCTCATCCAAACAACTTCCAAGTGGCTCCAAAGCACTTTCTACGTATTTTCAACCTCATCCAAACTACTTCCAAGGGGCTACGAAGCACTTTCTACGTATTTTCATCCACATCCAAATAACTTTCAAGCGGCTACGAAGCACTTTCTACGTATTTTCAACCTCATCCAAACAACTTCCAAGTGGCTACGAAGCACTTTCTACGTATTTTCAACCTCATCCAAACAGCTTCCAAGTGGCTACGAAGCATTTTCAACGTATTTTCAACCTCATCCAAACAGCTTCCAAGGGGCTCCAAAGCACTTTCTACGTATTTTCAACCTCATCCAAACAACTTCCAAGTGGCTCCAAAGCACTTTCTACGTATTTTCAACCTCATCCAAACAACTTTCAAGGGGCTCCATAGCACTTTCTACGTATTTTCAACCTTATCCAAACAACTTCCAAGTGGCTACGAAGCACTTTCTACGTATTTTCAACCTCATCTTAACAACTTCCAAGGGGCTCTAAAGCACTTTCTACGCATTTTCAACCTCATCCAAATAACTTTCAAGCGGCTACGAAGCACTTTCTACGTATTTTCAACCTCATCCAAACAGCTTCCAAGTGGCTACGAAGCATTTTCTACGTATTTTCAACCTCATTCAAACAGCTTCCAAGGGGCTCCATAGCACTTTCTACCTATTTTCAACCTCATCCAAACAACTTCCAAGGGACTCCAAAACACTTTCTACGTATTTACAACCTTATCTAAACAACTTCCAAGTGGCTACGAAGCACTTTCTACGAATTTTCAACCTGATCCAAACAGCTTCCAAGTGGCTCCAAAGCACTTTCTACGTATTTTCAACCTCATCCAAACAACTTCCAAGGGGCTACGAAGCACTTTCTACGTATTTTCAACCTCATCCAAACAACTTCCAAGTGGCTCTAAAGCACTTTCTACGTATTTTCAACCTCATCCAAACAACTTCCAAGTGGCTCCAAAGCACTTTCTACGTATTTTCTACCTCATCCAAACAACTTCCAAGTGGCTCCAAAGCACTTTCTACGTATTTTCAACCTCATCCAAATAACTTTCAAGCGGCTACGAAGCACTTTCTACGTATTTTCAACCTGATCCAAACAGCTTCCAAGTGGCTCCAAAGCACTTTCTACGTATTTTCAACCTCATCCAAACAACTTCCAAGTGGCTCCAAAGCACTTTCTACGTATTTTCAACCTCATCCAAACAACTTCCAAGTGGCTACGAAGCATTTTCTACGTATTTTCAACCTCATCCAAACAACTTCCAAGTGGCTCCAAAGCACTTTCTACGTATTTTCAACCTCATCCAAACAACTTCCAAGTGGCTCCAAAGCACTTTCTACGAATTTTCAACCTGATCCAAACAGCTTCCAAGTGGCTCCAAAGCACTTTCTACGTATTTTCAACCTCATCCAAACAACTTCCAAGTGGCTACGAAGCACTTTCTACGTATTTTCAACCTCATCCAAACAACTTCCAAGTGGCTCCAAAGCACTTTCTACGTATTTTCAACCTCATCCAAACAACTTCCAAGTGGCTCCAAAGCACTTTCTACGTATTTTCAACCTCATCCAAACAGCTTCCAAGCGGCTACGAAGCATTTTCTACGTATTTTCAACCTCATTCAAACAGCTTCCAAGGGGCTCCATAGCACTTTCTACCTATTTTCAACCTCATCCAAACAACTTCCAAGGGACTCCAAAACACTTTCTACGTATTTACAACCTTATCTAAACAACTTCCAAGTGGCTACGAAGCACTTTCTACGAATTTTCAACCTGATCCAAACAGCTTCCAAGTGGCTCCAAAGCACTTTCTACGTATTTTCAACCTCATCCAAACAACTTCCAAGGGGCTACGAAGCACTTTCTACGTATTTTCAACCTCATCCAAACAACTTCCAAGTGGCTCCAAAGCACTTTCTACGTATTTTCAACCTCATCCAAACAACTTCCAAGTGGCTCCAAAGCACTTTCTACGTATTTTCTACCTCATCCAAACAACTTCCAAGTGGCTCCAAAGCACTTTCTACGTATTTTCAACCTCATCCAAATAACTTTCAAGCGGCTACGAAGCACTTTCTACGTATTTTCAACCTGATCCGAACAGCTTCCAAGTGGCTCCAAAGCACTTTCTACGTATTTTCAACCTCATCCAAACAACTTCCAAGTGGCTCCAAAGCACTTTCTACGTATTTTCAACCTCATCCAAACAACTTCCAAGTGGCTACGAAGCATTTTCTACGTATTTTCAACCTGATCCGAACAGCTTCCAAGTGGCTCCAAAGCACTTTCTACGTATTTTCAACCTCATCCAAACAACTTCCAAGTGGCTCCAAAGCACTTTCTACGAATTTTCAACCTGATCCAAACAACTTCCAAAGGACTCCAAAACACTTTCTACGTATTTTCAACCTCATCCAAACAACTTCCAAGTGGCTACGAAGCACTTTCTACGTATTTTCAACCTCATCCAAACAGCTTCCAAGTGGCTACGAAGCATTTCCTACGTATTTTCAACCTCATTCAAACAGCTTCCAAGGGGCTCCATAGCACTTTCTACCTATTTTCAACCACATCCAAACAACTTCCAAGGGACTCCAAAACACTTTCTACGTATTTACAACCTTATCTAAACAACTTCCAAGTGGCTACGAAGCACTTTCTACGTATTTTCAACCTCATCCAAACAACTTCCAAGGGGCTCTAAAGCACTTTCTACGCATTTTCAACCTCATCCAAATAACTTTCAAGCGGCTACGAAGCACTTTCTACGAATTTTCAACCTGATCCAAACAGCTTCCAAGTGGCTCCAAAGCACTTTCTACGTATTTTCAACCTCATCCAAACAACTTCCAAGGGGCTACGAAGCACTTTCTACGTATTTTCATCCACATCCAAATAACTTTCAAGCGGCTACGAAGCACTTTCTACGTATTTTCAACCTCATCCAAATAACTTCCAAGTGGCTACGAAGCACTTTCTACGTATTTTCAACCTCATCCAAACAGCTTCCAAGTGGCTACGAAGCATTTTCAACGTATTTTCAACCTCATCCAAACAGCTTCCAAGGGGCTCCAAAGCACTTTCTACGTATTTTCAACCTCATCCAAACAACTTCCAAGTGGCTCCAAAGCACTTTCTACGTATTTTCAACCTCATCCAAACTACTTCCAAGGGGCTACGAAGCACTTTCTACGTATTTTCATCCACATCCAAATAACTTTCAAGCGGCTACGAAGCACTTTCTACGTATTTTCAACCTCATCCAAATAACTTCCAAGTGGCTACGAAGCACTTTCTACGTATTTTCAACCTCATCCAAACAGCTTCCAAGTGGCTCCAAAGCACTTTCTACGTATTTTCAACCTCATCCAAACAACTTCCAAGGGACTCCAAAACACTTTCTACGTATTTACAACCTCATCCAAACAGCTTCCAAGTGGCTACGAAGCATTTTCTACGTATTTTCAACCTCATCCAAACAACTTCCAAGGGGCTCTAAAGCACTTTCTACGCATTTTCAACCTCATCCAAATAACTTTCAAGCGGCTACGAAGCACTTTCTACGAATTTTCAACCTGATCCAAACAGCTTCCAAGTGGCTCCAAAGCACTTTCTACGTATTTTCAAACTCATCCAAACAACTTCCAAGGGGCTACGAAGCACTTTCTACGTATTTTCATCCACATCCAAATAACTTTCAAGCGACTACGAAGCACTTTCTACGTATTTTCAACCTCATCCAAACAACTTCCAAGTGGCTACGAAGCATTTTCTACGTATTTTCAACCTCATTCAAACAGCTTCCAAGGGGCTCCATAGCACTTTCTACCTATTTTCAACCACATCCAAACAACTTCCAAGGGACTCCAAAACACTTTCTACGTATTTACAACCTTATCTAAACAACTTCCAAGTGGCTACGAAGCACTTTCTACGTATTTTCAACCTCATCCAAACAACTTCCAAGTGGCTACGAAGCACTTTCTACGTATTTTCAACCTCATCCAAACAACTTCCAAGGGACTCCAAAACACTTTCTACGTATTTACAACCTCATCCAAACAGCTTCCAAGTGGCTACGAAGCATTTTCTACGTATTTTCAACCTCATCCAAACAACTTCCAAGGGGCTCTAAAGCACTTTCTACGCATTTTCAACCTCATCCAAATAACTTTCAAGCGGCTACGAAGCACTTTCTACGAATTTTCAACCTGATCCAAACAGCTTCCAAGGGACTCCAAAGCACTTTCTACGTATTTTCAACCTCATCCAAACAACTTCCAAGGGGCTACGAAGCACTTTCTACGTATTTTCATCCACATCCAAATAACTTTCAAGCGGCTACGAAGCACTTTCTACGTATTTTCAACCTCATCCAAATAACTTCCAAGTGGCTACGAAGCACTTTCTACGTATTTTCAACCTCATCCAAACAGCTTCCAAGTGGCTACGAAGCATTTTCAACGTATTTTCAACCTCATCCAAACAGCTTCCAAGGGGCTCCAAAGCACTTTCTACGTATTTTCAACCTCATCCAAACAACTTCCAAGTGGCTCCAAAGCACTTTCTACGTATTTTCAACCTCATCCAAACAACTTTCAAGGGGCTCCATAGCACTTTCTACGTATTTTCAACCTTATCCAAACAACTTCCAAGTGGCTACGAAGCACTTTCTACGTATTTTCAACCTCATCCTAACAACTTCCAAGGGGCTCTAAAGCACTTTCTACGCATTTTCAACCTCATCCAAATAACTTTCAAGCGGCTACGAAGCACTTTCTACGTATTTTCAACCTCATCCAAACAGCTTCCAAGTGGCTACGAAGCATTTTCTACGTATTTTCAACCTCATTCAAACAGCTTCCAAGGGGCTCCATAGCACTTTCTACCTATTTTCAACCTCATCCAAACAACTTCCAAGGGACTCCAAAACACTTTCTACGTATTTACAACCTTATCTAAACAACTTCCAAGTGGCTACGAAGCACTTTCTACGAATTTTCAACCTGATCCAAACAGCTTCCAAGTGGCTCCAAAGCACTTTCTACGTATTTTCAACCTCATCCAAACAACTTCCAAGGGGCTACGAAGCACTTTCTACGTATTTTCAACCTCATCCAAACAACTTCCAAGTGGCTCCAAAGCACTTTCTACGTATTTTCAACCTCATCCAAACAACTTCCAAGTGGCTCCAAAGCACTTTCTACGTATTTTCAACCTCATCCAAACAACTTCCAAGTGGCTCCAAAGCACTTTCTACGTATTTTCAACCTCATCCAAATAACTTTCAAGCGGCTACGAAGCACTTTCTACGTATTTTCAACCTGATCCGAACAGCTTCCAAGTGGCTCCAAAGCACTTTCTACGTATTTTCAACCTCATCCAAACAACTTCCAAGTGGCTCCAAAGCACTTTCTACGTATTTTCAACCTCATCCAAACAACTTCCAAGTGGCTACGAAGCATTTTCTACGTATTTTCAACCTCATCCAAACAACTTCCAAGTGGCTCCAAAGCACTTTCTACGTATTTTCAACCTCATCCAAACAACTTCCAAGTGGCTCCAAAGCACTTTCTACGTATTTTCAACCTCATCCAAACAGCTTCCAAGTGGCTCCAAAGCACTTTCTACGTATTTTCAACCTCATCCAAACAACTTCCAAGGGGCTACGAAGCACTTTCTACGTATTTTCAACCTCATCCAAACAACTTCCAAGTGGCTCCAAAGCACTTTCTACGTATTTTCAACCTCATCCAAACAACTTCCAAGTGGCTCCAAAGCACTTTCTACGTATTTTCAACCTCATCCAAACAGCTTCCAAGCGGCTACGAAGCATTTTCTACGTATTTTCAACCTCATTCAAACAGCTTCCAAGGGGCTCCATAGCACTTTCTACCTATTTTCAACCTCATCCAAACAACTTCCAAGGGACTCCAAAACACTTTCTACGTATTTACAACCTTATCTAAACAACTTCCAAGTGGCTACGAAGCACTTTCTACGAATTTTCAACCTGATCCAAACAGCTTCCAAGTGGCTCCAAAGCACTTTCTACGTATTTTCAACCTCATCCAAACAACTTCCAAGTGGCTACGAAGCACTTTCTACGTATTTTCAACCTCATCCAAACAACTTCCAAGTGGCTCCAAAGCACTTTCTACGTATTTTCAACCTCATCCAAACAACTTCCAAGTGGCTCCAAAGCACTTTCTACGTATTTTCAACCTCATCCAAACAACTTCCAAGTGGCTCCAAAGCACTTTCTACGTATTTTCAACCTCATCCAAATAACTTTCAAGCGGCTACGAAGCACTTTCTACGTATTTTCAACCTGATCCGAACAGCTTCCAAGTGGCTCCAAAGCACTTTCTACGTATTTTCAACCTCATCCAAACAACTTCCAAGTGGCTCCAAAGCACTTTCTACGTATTTTCAACCTCATCCAAACAACTTCCAAGTGGCTACGAAGCATTTTCTACGTATTTTCAACCTGATCCGAACAGCTTCCAAGTGGCTCCAAAGCACTTTCTACGTATTTTCAACCTCATCCAAACAACTTCCAAGTGGCTCCAAAGCACTTTCTACGAATTTTCAACCTGATCCAAACAGCTTCCAAGTGGCTCCAAAGCACTTTCTACGTATTTTCAACCTCATCCAAACAACTTCCATGGGGCTACGAAGCACTTTCTACGTATTTTCAACCTCATCCAAACAACTTCCAAGTGGCTCCAAAGCACTTTCTACGTATTTTCAACCTCATCCAAACAACTTCCAAGTGGCTCCAAAGCACTTTCTACGTATTTTCAACCTCATCCAAACAGCTTCCAAGCGGCTACGAAGCATTTTCTACGTATTTTCAACCTCATTCAAACAGCTTCCAAGGGGCTCCATAGCACTTTCTACGTATTTTCAACCTCATCCAAACAACTTCCAAGCGGCTACGAAGCACTTTCTACGTATTTGCAACCTCATCCAAACAGCTTCCAAGTTGCTACGAAGCACTTTCTACGTATTTTCAACCTCATCCAAACAGCTTCCAAGTGGCTACGAAGCATTTTCTACGTATTTTCAACCTCATCCAAACAACTTCCAAGGGGCTCCAAAGCACTTTCTTTGTATTTTCAACCTCATCCAAACAACTTCCAAGGGACTCCAAAACACTTTCTACGTATTTTCAACCTGATCCAAACAGCTTCCATGTGGCTCCAAAGCACTTTCTACGTATTTTCAACCTCATCCAAATAACTTCCAAGTGGCTACGAAGCACTTTCTACGTATTTTCACCCTCATCCAAACAACTTTCAAGCGGCTACGAAGCACTTTCTACGTATTTTCAACCTGATCCAAACAGCTTCCAAGTGGCTCCAAAGCACTTTCTACGTATTTTCAACCTCATCCAAACAACTTCCAAGGGGCTCCAAAGCACTTTCTTTGTATTTTCAACCTGATCCAAACAACTTCCAAGGGACTCCAAAACACTTTCTACGTATTTTCAACCTGATCCAAACAGCTTCCAAGTGGCTCCAAAGCACTTTCTACGTATTTTCAACCTCATCCAAACAACTTCCAAGCGGCTACGAAGCACTTTCTACGTATTTTCAACCTCATCCAAACAGCTTCCAAGTTGCTACGAAGCACTTTCTACGTATTTTCAACCTCATGCAAACAACTTCCAAGGGACTCCAAAACACTTTCTACGTATTTTCAACCTGATCCAAACAGCTTCCAAGTGGCTACGAAGCAGTTTCTACGTATTTTCAACCTCATCCAAACAACTTCCAAGTGGCTCCAAAGCACTTTCTACGTATTTTCAACCTCATCCAAATAACTTCCAAGTGGCTACGAAGCACTTTCTACGTATTTTCACCCTCATCCAAATAACTTTCAAGCGGCTACGAAGCACTTTCTACGTATTTTCAACCTGATCCAAACAGCTTCCAAGTGGCTCCAAAGCACTTTCTACGTATTTTCAACCTCATCCAAACAACTTCCAAGGGGCTCCAAAACACTTTCTACGTATTTTCAACCTCATTCAAACAACTTCCAAGGGACTCCAAAACACTTTCTACGTATTTACAACCTCATCTAAACAACTTCCAAGTGGCTACGAAGCACTTTCTACGTATTTTCAACCTCATCCAAACAACTTCCAAGGGGCTCTAAAGCACTTTCTACGCATTTTCAACCTCATCCAAATAACTTTCAAGCGGCTACGAAGCACTTTCTACGTATTTTCAACCTGATCCAAACAGCTTCCAAGTGGCTCCAAAGCACTTTCTACGTTTTTTCAACCTCATCCAAATAACTTCCAAGTGGCTACGAAGCACTTTCTACGTATTTTCAACCTCATCCAAACAGCTTCCAAGTGGCTACGAAGCATTTTCTACGTATTTTCAACCTCATCCAAACAGCTTCCAAGTGGCTCCAAAGCACTTTCTACGTATTTTCAACCTCATCCAAACAACTTCCAAGGGACTCCAAAACACTTTCTACGTATTTACAACCTCATCCAAACAGCTTCCAAGTGGCTCCAAAGCACTTTCTACGTATTTTCAACCTCATCCAAACAACTTCCAAAGGACTCCAAAACACTTTCTACGTATTTTCAACCTCATCCAAACAGCTTCCAAGTGGCTACGAAGCATTTTCTACGTATTTTCAACCTCATTCAAACAGCTTCCAAGGGACTCTAAAGCACTTTCTACGTATTTTCAACCTCATCCAAACAACTTCCAAGGGGCTCTAAAGCACTTTCTACGCATTTTCAACCTCATCCAAATAACTTTCAAGCGGCTACGAAGCACTTTCTACGAATTTTCAACCTTATCCAAACAGCTTCCAAGTGGCTCCAAAGCACTTTCTACGTATTTTCAACCTCATCCAAACAACTTCCAAGGGGCTACGAAGCACTTTCTACGTATTTTCAACCTCATCCAAATAACTTCCAAGTGGCTACGAAGCACTTTCTACGTATTTTCAACCTCATCCAAACAGCTTCCAAGTGGCTCCAAAGCACTTTCTACGTATTTTCAACCTCATCCAAACAACTTCCAAGGGACTCCAAAACACTTTCTACGTATTTACAACCTCATCCAAACAGCTTCCAAGTGGCTCCAAAGCACTTTCTACGTATTTTCAACCTCATCCAAACAACTTCCAAGGGGCTCCAAAGCACTTTCTACGTATTTTCAACCTCATCCAAACAACTTCCAAGTGGCTACGAAGCACTTTCTACGTATTGTCAACCTTATCCAAACAACTTCCAAGGGACTCCAAAACACTTTCTACGTATTTTCAACATCATCTAAAAAACTTCCAAGGGACTCCAAAACACTTTCTACGTATTTTCAACCTGATCCAAACAACTTCCAAGTGGCTACGAAGCATTTTTTACGTATTTTCAACCTCATCTAAACAGCTTCCAAGTGGCTCCAAAGCACTTTCTACGCATTTTCAACCTCATCCAAATAACTTCCAAGTGGCTTCGAAGCATTTTCTACGTATTTTCAACCTCATCCAAACAACTTCCAAGGGACTCCAAAACACTTTCTACGTATTTTCAACCTCATCTAAATAGCTTCCAAGTGGCTCCAAAGCACTTTCTACGTATTTTCAACCTCATCCAAACAGCTTCCAAGTGGCTACGAAGCATTTTCTACGTATTTTCAACCTCATTCAAACAGCTTCCAAGGGGCTCCAAAGCACTTTCTACGTATTTTCAACCTCATCCAAACAACTTCCAAGGGACTCCAAAACACTTTCTACGTATTTTCAACCTCATCCAAACAACTTCCAAGTTGCTACGAAGCACTTTCTACGTATTTTCAACCTCATCCAAACAACTTCCAAGGGGCTCCAAAGCACTTTCTACGTATTTTCAACCTGATCCAAACAGCTTCCAAGTGGCTCCAAAGCACTTTCTACGTATTTTCAACCTCATCCAAATAACTTCCAAGTGGCTACGAAGCATTTTTTACGTAGTTTCAACCTCATCTAAACAGCTTTCAAGTGGCTTCGAAGCATTTTCTACGTATTTTCAACCTCATCCAAACAACTTCCAAGGGACTCCAAAACACTTTCTACGTATTTTCAACCTCATCCAAACAACTTCCAAGTGGCTACGAAGCACTTTCTACGTATTTTCAACCTCATCCAAACAGCTTCCAAGTGGCTACGAAGCATTTTCTACGTATTTTCAACCTCATTCATACAGCTTCCAAGGGGCTCCATAGCACTTTCTACGTATTTTCAACCTCATCCAAACAACTTCCAAGCGGCTACGAAGCACTTTCTACGTATTTTCAACCTCATCCAAACAGCTTCCAAGTTGCTACGAAGCACTTTCTACGTATTTTCAACCTCATCCAAACAACTTCCAAGGGACTCCAAAACACTTTCTACGTATTTTCAACCTGATCCAAACAGCTTCCAAGTGGCTCCAAAGCACTTTCTACGTATTTTCAACCTCATCCAAATAACTTCCAAGTGGCTACGAAGCACTTTCTACGTATTTTCACCCTCATCCAAATAACTTTCAAGCGGCTACGAAGCACTTTCTACGTGTTTTCAACCTGATCCAAACAGCTTCCAAGTGGCTCCAAAGCACTTTCTACGTATTTTCAACCTCATCCAAACAACTTCCAAGTGGCTACGAAGCACTTTCTACGTATTTTCAACCTCATCCAAACAGCTTCCAAGTGGCTAAGAAGCATTTTCTACGTATTTTCAACCTCATTCAAACAGCTTCCAAGGGGCTCCATAGCACTTTCTACGTATTTTCAACCTCATCCAAACAACTTCCAAGGGACTCCAAAACACTTTTTACGTATTTACAACCTTATCTAAACAACTTCCAAGTGGCTACGAAGCACTTTCTACGTATTTTCAACCTCATCCAAACAGCTTCCAAGTGGCTACGAAGCATTTTCTACGTATTTTCAACCTCATCCAAATAACTTTCAAGCGGCTACGAAGCACTTTCTACGTATTTTCAACCTGATCCAAACAGCTTCCAAGTGGCTCCAAAGCACTTTCTACGTATTTTCAACCTCATCCAAACAACTTCCAAGGGGCTCCAAAGCACTTTCTACGTATTTTCAACCTCATCCAAAAAACTTCCAAGGGACTCCAAAACACTTTCTACGTATTTACAACCTCATCTAAACAACTTCCAAGTGGCTACGAAGCACTTTCTACGTATTTTCAACCTCATCCAAACAACTTCCAAGGGGCTCTAAAGCACTTTCTACGCATTTTCAACCTCATCCAAATAACTTTCAAGTGGCTACGAAGCACTTTCTACGTATTTTCAACCTCATCCAAACAGCTTCCAAGTGGCTACGAAGCATTTTCTACGTATTTTCAACCTCATCCAAACAGCTTCCAAGTGGCTCCAAAGCACTTTCTACGTATTTTCAACCTCATCCAAACAACTTCCAAGGGACTCCAAAACACTTTCTACGTATTAACAACCTCATCCAAACAGCTTCCAAGTGGCTCCAAAGCACTTTCTACGTATTTTCAACCTCATCTAAACAACTTCCAAGTGGCTACGAAGCACTTTCTACGTATTTTCAACCTCATCCAAACAGCTTCCAAGTGGCTACGAAGCACTTTCTACGTATTTTCAACCTCATTCAAACAGCTTCCAAGTGGCTCCAAAGCATTTTCTACGCATTTTCAACCTCATCCAAATAACTTCCAAGTGGCTCCAAAGCACTTCCTACGTATTTTCAACCTCATCCAAACAACTTCCAAGGGGCTCTAAAGCACTTTCTACGCATTTTCAACCTCATCCAAACAACTTCCAAAGGACTCCAAAACACTTTCAACGTATTTTCAACCTCATTCAAACAGCTTCCAAGGGGCTCCATAGCACTTTCTACGTATTTTCAACCTCATCCAAACAGCTTCCAAGTGGCTCCAAAGCATTTTCTACGTATTTTCAACCTCATCCAAACAACTTCCAAGGGACTCCAAAACACTTTCTACGTATTTTCAACCTCATCCAAACAACTTCCAAGTGGCTACGAAGCACTTTCTACGTATTTTCAACCTCATCCAAACAACTTCCAAGGGACTCCAAAACACTTTCTACGTATTTTCAACCCCATCCAAAAAACTTCCAAGGGACTCCAAAACACTTTCTACGTATTTACAACCTCATCTAAACAACTTCCAAGTGGCTACGAAGCACTTTCTACGTATTTTCAACCTCATCCAAACAACTTCCAAGGGGCTCTAAAGCACTTTCTACGCATTTTCAACCTCATCCAAATAACTTTCAAGCGGCTACGAAGCACTTTCTACGTATTTTCAACCTGATCCAAACAGCTTCCAAGTGGCTCCAAAGCACTTTCTACGTATTTTCAACCTCATCCAAATAACTTCCAAGTGGCTACGAAGCACTTTCTACGTATTTTCAACCTCATCCAAACAGCTTCCAAGTGGCTACGAAGCATTTTCTACGTATTTTCAACCTCATCCAAACAGCTTCCAAGTGGCTCCAAAGCACTTTCTACGTATTTTCAACCTCATCCAAACAGCTTCCAAGGGACTCCAAAACACTTTCTACGTATTAACAACCTCATCCAAACAGCTTCCAAGTGGCTCCAAAGCACTTTCTACGTATTTTCAACCTCATCTAAACAACTTCCAAGTGGCTACGAAGCACTTTCTACGTATTTTCAACCTCATCCAAACAACTTCCAAAGGACTCCAAAACACTTTCTACGTATTTTCAACCTCATCCAAACAACTTCCAAGTGGCTACGAAGCACTTTCTACGTATTTTCAACCTCATCCAAACAGCTTCCAAGTGGCTACGAAGCATTTTCTACGTATTTTCAACCTCATTCAAACAGCTTCCAAGTGGCTCCAAAGCATTTTCTACGCATTTTCAACCTCATCCAAACAACTTCCAAAGGACTCCAAAACACTTTCTACGTATTTTCAACCTCATTCAAACAGCTTCCAAGGGGCTCCATAGCACTTTCTACGTATTTTCAACCTCATCCAAACAGCTTCCAAGTGGCTCCAAAGCACTTTCTACGTATTTTCAACCTCATCCAAACAGCTTCCAAGTGGCTACGAAGCATTTTCTACGTATTTTCAACCTCATCCAAACAGCTTCCAAGTGGCTCCAAAGCACTTTCTACGTATTTTCAACCTCATCCAAACAACTTCCAAGGGACTCCAAAACACTTTCTACGTATTAACAACCTCATCCAAACAGCTTCCAAGTGGCTCCAAAGCACTTTCTACGTATTTTCAACCTCATCCAAACAGCTTCCAAGTGGCTACGAAGCATTTTCTACGTATTTTCAACCTCATCCAAACAACTTCCAAAGGACTCCAAAACACTTTCTACGTATTTTCAACCTCATCCAAACAACTTCCAAGTGGCTACGAAGCACTTTCTACGTATTTTCAACCTCATCCAAACAGCTTCCAAGTGGCTACGAAGCATTTTCTACGTATTTTCAACCTCATTCAAACAGCTTCCAAGTGGCTCCAAAGCATTTTCTACGCATTTTCAACCTCATCCAAATAACTTCCAAGTGGCTCCAAAGCACTTCCTACGTATTTTCAACCTCATCCAAACAACTTCCAAGGGGCTCTAAAGCACTTTCTACGCATTTTCAACCTCATCCAAACAACTTCCAAAGGACTCCAAAACACTTTCTACGTATTTTCAACCTCATTCAAACAGCTTCCAAGGGGCTCCATAGCACTTTCTACGTATTTTCAACCTCATCCAAACAGCTTCCAAGTGGCTCCAAAGCATTTTCTACGTATTTTCAACCTCATCCAAACAACTTCCAAGGGACTCCAAAACACTTTCTACGTATTTTCAACCTCATCCAAACAACTTCCAAGTGGCTACGAAGCACTTTCTACGTATTTTCACCCTCATCCAAATAACTTTCAAGCGGCTACGAAGCACTTTCTACGTATTTTCAACCTCATCCAAACAACTTCCAAGGGACTCCAAAACACTTTCTACGTATTCACAACCTCATCTAAACAACTTCCAAGTGGCTACGAAGCACTTTCTACGTATTTTCAACCTCATCCAAACAACTTCCAAGGGGCTCTAAAGCACTTTCTACGCATTTTCAACCTCATCCAAATAACTTTCAAGCGGCTACGAAGCACTTTCTACGTATTTTCAACCTGATCCAAACAGCTTCCAAGTGGCTCCAAAGCACTTTCTACGTATTTTCAACCTCATTCAAATAACTTCCAAGTGGCTACGAAGCACTTTCTACGTATTTTCAACCTCATCCAAACAGCTTCCAAGCGGCTACGAAGCATTTTCTACGTATTTTCAACCTCATCCAAACAGCTTCCAAGCGGCTACGAAGCATTTTCTACGTATTTTCAACCTCATCCAAACAGCTTCCAAGTGGCTCCAAAGCATTTTCTACGTATTTTCAACCTCATCCAAACAACTTCCAAGGGACTCCAAAACACTTTCTACGTATTTTCAACCTCATCCAAACAACTTCCAAGTGGCTACGAAGCACTTTCTACGTATTTTCAACCTCATCCAAACAGCTTCCAAGTGGCTACGAAGCACTTTCTACGTATTTTCAACCTCATCCAAACAACTTCCAAGGGACTAAAAAACACTTTCTACGTATTTACAACCTTATCTAAACAACTTCCAAGTGGCTACGAAGCACTTTCTACGTATTTTCAACCTCATCCAAATAACTTTCAAGCGGCTACGAAGCACTTTCTACGTATTTTCAACCTGATCCAAACAGCTTCCAAGTGGCTCCAAAGCACTTTCTACGTATTTTCAACCTCATTCAAACAACTTCCAAGGGGCTACGAAGCACTTTCTACGTATTTTCAACCTCATCCAAACAACTTCCAAGGGGCTCTAAAGCACTTTCTACGCATTTTCAACCTCATCCAAATAACTTCCAAGCGGCTACGAAGCACTTTCTACGTATTTTCAACCTGATCCAAACAGCTTCCAAGTGGCTCCAAAGCACTTTCTACGTATTTTCAACCTCATCCAAATAACTTCCAAGTGGCTACGAAGCACTTTCTACGTATTTTCAACCTCATCCAAACAGCTTCCAAGCGGCTACGAAGCATTTTCTACGTATTTTCAACCTCATCCAAATAACTTTCAAGCGGCTACGAAGCACTTTCTACGTATTTTCAACCTGATCCAAACAGCTTCCAAGTGGCTCCAAAGCACTTTCTACGTATTTTCAACCTCATCCAAATAACTTCCAAGTGGCTACGAAGCACTTTCTACGTATTTTCAACCTCATCCAAACAACTTCCAAGTGGCTACGAAGCATTTTCTACGTATTTTCAACCTCATTCAAACAGCTTCCAAGGGGCTCCATAGCACTTTCTACCTATTTTCAACCTCATCCAAACAACTTCCAAGGGACTCCAAAACACTTTCTACGTATTTACAACCTTATCTAAACAACTTCCAAGTGGCTACGAAGCACTTTCTACGTATTTTCAACCTCATCCAAATAACTTTCAAGCGGCTACGAAGCACTTTCTACGTATTTTCAACCTGATCCAAACAGCTTCCAAGTGGCTCCAAAGCACTTTCTACGTATTTTCAACCTCATTCAAACAACTTCCAAGGGGCTACGAAGCACTTTCTACGTATTTTCAACCTCATCCAAATAACTTTCAAGCGGCTACGAAGCACTTTCTACGTATTTTCAACCTGATCCAAACAGCTTCCAAGGTGCTACGAAGCATTTTCTACGTATTTTCAACCTCATTCAAACAGCTTCCAAGGGGCTCCATAGCACTTTCTACCTATTTTCAACCTCATCCAAACAACTTCCAAGGGACTCCAAAACACTTTCTACGTATTTACAACCTTATCTAAACAACTTCCAAGTGGCTACGAAGCACTTTCTACGTATTTTCAACCTCATCCAAAAAACTTTCAAGCGGCTACGAAGCACTTTCTACGTATTTTCAACCTGATCCAAACAGCTTCCAAGTGGCTCCAAAGCACTTTCTACGTATTTTCAACCTCATCCAAACAACTTCCAAGGGACTCCAAAACACTTTCTACGTATTTTCAACCTCATCCAAACAACTTCCAAGTGGCTACGAAGCATTTTCTACGTATTTTCAACCTCATTCAAACAACTTCCAAGTGGCTACGAAGCACTTTCTACGTATTTTCAACCTCATCCAAATAACTTCCAAGTGGCTACGAAGCACTTTCTACGTATTTTCAACCTCATCCAAACAGCTTCCAAGTGGCTCCAAAGCACTTTCTACGTATTTTCAACCTCATCCAAACAACTTCCAAGGGACTCCAAAACACTTTCTACGTATTTTCAACCTCATCCAAACAACTTCCAAGTGGCTACGAAGCATTTTCTACGTATTTTCAACCTCATCCAAACAACTTCCAAGGTGCTACGAAGTACTTTTTACGTAGTTTCAACAACATCCAAACAACTTCCAAGGGGCTCCAAAGCACTTTCTACGTATTTTCAACCTCATCCAAATAACTTCCAAGTGGCTACGAAGCACTTTCTACGTATTTTCAACCTCATCCAAACAACTTCCAAGCGGCTACGAAGCACTTTCTACGTATTTTCAACCTCATCCAAACAACTTCCAAGCGGCTACGAAGCACTTTCTACGTATTTTCAACCTCATCCAAACAACTTCCAAGTGGCTACGAGGCACTTTCTACGTATTTTCAACCTCATCCAAACAACTTCCAAGTTGCTACGAGGCACTTTCTACGTATTTTTCAACCTCATCCAAACAACTTCCAAGTGGCTCCAAAGCACTTTCTACGTTTTTTTAACCTCATCCAAACAACTTCCAAGGGACTCCAAAACACTTTCTACGTATTTTCAACCTCATCCAAACAACTTCCAAGGGGCTCTAAAGCACTTTCTACGCATTTTCAACCTCATCCAAATAACTTTCAAGCGGCTACGAAGCACTTTCTACGTATTTTCAACCTGATCCAAACAGCTTCCAAGTGGCTCCAAAGCACTTTCTACGTATTTTCAACCTCATCCAAATAACTTCCAAGTGGCTACGAAGCACTTTCTACGTATTTTCAACCTCATCCAAACAGCTTCCAAGCGGCTACGAAGCATTTTCTACGTATTTTCAACCTCATCCAAACAGCTTCCAAGTGGCTCCAAAGCATTTTCTACGTATTTTCAACCTCATCCAAACAACTTCCAAGGGACTCCAAAACACTTTCTACGTATTTTCAACCTCATCCAAACAACTTCCAAGTGGCTACGAAGCACTTTCTACGTATTTTCAACCTCATCCAAACAGCTTCCAAGTGGCTACGAAGCACTTTCTACGTATTTTCAACCTCATCCAAACAACTTCCAAGGGACTCCAAAACACTTTCTACGTATTTACAACCTTATCTAAACAACTTCCAAGTGGCTACGAAGCACTTTCTACGTATTTTCAACCTCATCCAAATAACTTTCAAGCGGCTACGAAGCACTTTCTACGTATTTTCAACCTGATCCAAACAGCTTCCAAATGGCTCCAAAGCACTTTCTACGTATTTTCAACCTCATTCAAACAACTTCCAAGGGGCTACGAAGCACTTTCTACGTATTTTCAACCTCATCCAAACAACTTCCAAGGGGCTCTAAAGCACTTTCTACGCATTTTCAACCTCATCCAAATAACTTTCAAGCGGCTACGAAGCACTTTCTACGTATTTTCAACCTGATCCAAACAGCTTCCAAGTGGCTCCAAAGCACTTTCTACGTATTTTCAACCTCATCCAAATAACTTCCAAGTGGCTACGAAGCACTTTCTACGTATTTTCAACCTCATCCAAACAGCTTCCAAGCGGCTACGAAGCATTTTCTACGTATTTTCAACCTCATCCAAATAACTTTCAAGCGGCTACGAAGCACTTTCTACGTATTTTCAACCTGATCCAAACAGCTTCCAAGTGGCTCCAAAGCACTTTCTACGTATTTTCAACCTCATCCAAATAACTTCCAAGCGGCTACGAAGCACTTTCTACGTATTTTCAACCTCATCCAAACAGCTTCCAAGTGGCTCCAAAGCACTTTCTACGTATTTTCAACCTCATCCAAACAACTTCCAAGGGACTCCAAAACACTTTCTACGTATTTTCAACCTCATCCAAACAACTTCCAAGTGGCTACGAAGCATTTTCTACGTATTTTCAACCTCATTCAAACAGCTTCCAAGGGGCTCCATAGCACTTTCTACCTATTTTCAACCTCATCCAAACAACTTCCAAGGGACTCCAAAACACTTTCTACGTATTTACAACCTTATCTAAACAACTTCCAAGTGGCTACGAAGCACTTTCTACGTATTTTCAACCTCATCCAAATAACTTTCAAGCGGCTACGAAGCACTTTCTACGTATTTTCAACCTGATCCAAACAGCTTCCAAGTGGCTCCAAAGCACTTTCTACGTATTTTCAACCTCATTCAAACAACTTCCAAGGGGCTACGAAGCACTTTCTACGTATTTTCAACCTCATCCAAATAACTTTCAAGCGGCTACGAAGCACTTTCTACGTATTTTCAACCTGATCCAAACAGCTTCCAAGGTGCTACGAAGCATTTTCTACGTATTTTCAACCTCATTCAAACAGCTTCCAAGGGGCTCCATAGCACTTTCTACGTATTTTCAACCTCATCCAAACAACTTCCAAGTGGCTACGAAGCATTTTCTACGTATTTTCAACCTCATCCAAACAACTTCCAAGGTGCTACGAAGCACTTTCTACGTATTTTCAACCTCATCCAAACAACTTCCAAGTGGCTCCAAAGCACTTTCTACGTATTTTCAACCTCATCCAAATAACTTCCAAGTGGCTACGAAGCACTTTCTACGTATTTTCAACCTCATCCAAACAACTTCCAAGCGGCTACGAAGCACTTTCTACGTATTTTCAACCTCATCCAAACAACTTCCAAGCGGCTACGAAGCACTTTCTACGTATTTTCAACCTCATCCAAACAACTTCCAAGTGGCTACGAGGCACTTTCTACGTATTTTCAACCTCATCCAAACAACTTCCAAGTTGCTACGAGGCACTTTCTACGTATTTTTCAACCTCATCCAAACAACTTCCAAGTGGCTCCAAAGCACTTTCTACGTTTTTTTAACCTCATCCAAACAACTTCCAAGGGACTCCAAAACACTTTCTACGTATTTTCAACCTCATCCAAACAACTTCCAAGTGGCTCCAAAGCACTTTCTACGTTTTTTCAACCTCATCTAAACAACTTCCAAGGGACTCCAAAACACTTTCTACGTATTTACAACCTTATCTAAACAACTTCCAAGTGGCTACGAAGCACTTTCTACGTATTTTCACCCTCATCCAAATAACTTTCAAGCGGCTACGAAGCACTTTCTACGTATTTTCAACCTCATCCAAACAACTTCCAAGGGGCTCCAAAACACTTTCTACGTATTTTCAACCTCATCTAAACAACTTCCAAGGGACTCCAAAACACTTTCTACGTATTTACAACCTTATCTAAACAACTTCCAAGTGGCTACGAAACACTTTCTACGTATTTTCAACCTCATCCAAACAACTTCCAAGCGGCTACGAAGCACTTTCTACGTATTTTCAACCTCATCCAAACAGCTTCCAAGTGGCTACGAAGCATTTTCTACGTATTTTCAACCTCATTCAAACAGCTTCCAAGGGGCTCCATAGCACTTTCTACGTATTTTCAACCTCATCCAAACAACTTCCAAGAGGCTACGAAGCACTTTCTACGTATTTTCAACCTCATCCAAATAACTTTCAAGCGGCTACGAAGCACTTTCTACGTATTTTCAACCTCATCCAAACAGCTTCCAAGTGGCTACGAAGCATTTTCTACGTATTTTCAACCTCATCCAAACAACTTCCAAGTGGCTCCAAAGCACTTTCTACGTATTTTCAACCTCATCTAAACAACTTCCAAGGGACTCCAAAACACTTTCTACGTATTTACAACCTTATCTAAACAACTTCCAAGTGGCTACGAAACACTTTCTACGTATTTACAACCTCATCCAAATAACTTTCAAGCAGCTACGAAGCACTTTCTACGTATTTTCAACCTGATCCAAACAGCTTCCAAGGTGCTACGAAGCATTTTCTACGTATTTTCAACCTCATTCAAACAGCTTCCAAGGGGCTCCATAGCACTTTCTACGTATTTTCAACCTCATCCAAACAACTTCCAAGTGGCTACGAAGCATTTTCTACGTATTTACAACCTCATCCAAACAACTTCCAAGGTGCTACGAAGTACTTTTTACGTAGTTTCAACAACATCCAAACAACTTCCAAGGGGCTCCAAAGCACTTTCTACGTATTTTCAACCTCATCCAAATAACTTCCAAGTGGCTACGAAGCACTTTCTACGTATTTTCAACCTCATCCAAACAACTTCCAAGTGGCTACGAAGCACTTTCTACGTATTTTCAACCTCATCCAAACAACTTCCAAGTGGCTACGAGGCACTTTCTACGTATTTTCAACCTCATCCAAACAACTTCCAAGTGGCTCCAAAGCACTTTCTACGTTTTTTTAACCTCATCCAAACAACTTAAAAGGGACTCCAAAACACTTTCTACGTATTTTCAACCTCATCCAAACAACTTCCAAGGGACTCCAAAACACTTTCTACGTATTTTCAACCTCATCCAAACAACTTCCAAGTGGCTCCAAAGCACTTTCTACGTATTTTCACCCTCATCCAAATAACTTTCAAGCGGCTACGAAGCACTTTCTACGTATTTTCAACCTCATCCAAACAACTTCCAAGTGGCTACGAAACACTTTCTACGTATTTTCAACCTCATCCAAACAACTTCCAAGCGGCTACGAAGCACTTTCTACGTATTTTCAACCTCATCCAAACAGCTTCCAAGTTGCTACGAAGCATTTTCTACGTATTTTCAACCTCATTCAAACAGCTTCCAAGGGGCTCCATAGCACTTTCTACGTATTTTCAACCTCATCCAAACAACTTCCAAGTGGCTACGAAGCATTTTCTACGTATTTTCAACCTCATCCAAACAACTTCCAAGGTGCTACGAAGTACTTTTTACGTAGTTTCAACAACATCCAAACAACTTCCAAGGGGCTCCAAAGCTTTTTCTACATATTTTCAACCTCATCCAAATAACTTCCAAGTGGCTACGAAGCACTTTCTACGTATTTTCAACCTCATCCAAACAACTTCCAAGCGGCTACGAAGCACTTTCTACGTATTTTCAACCTCATCCAAACAACTTCCAAGCGGCTACGAAGCACTTCTACGTATATTCAACCTCATCCAAACAACTTTCAAGTGGCTACGAGGCACTTTCTACGTATTTTCAACCTCATCCAAACAACTTCCAAGTGGCTCCAAAGCACTTTCTACGTTTTTTTAACCTCATCCAAACAACTTAAAAGGGACTCCAAAACACTTTCTACGTATTTTCAACCTCATCCAAACAACTTCCAAGGGACTCCAAAACACTTTCTACGTATTTTCAACCTCATCCAAACAACTTCCAAGTGGCTCCAAAGCACTTTCTACGTATTTTCACCCTCATCCAAATAACTTTCAAGCGGCTACGAAGCACTTTCTACGTATTTTCAACCTCATTCAAACAACTTCCAAGTGGCTACGAAACACTTTCTAAGTATTTTCAACCTCATCCAAACAACTTCCAAGCGGCTACGAAACACTTTCTACGTATTTTCAACCTCATCCAAACAGCTTCCAAGTTGCTACGAAGCACTTTCTACGTATTTTCAACCTCATCCAAACAGCTTCCAAGTGGCTACGAAGCATTTTCTACGTATTTTCAACCTCATCCAAACAGCTTCCAAGTTGCTACGAAGCACTTTCTACGTATTTTCAACCTCATCCAAACAGCTTCCAAGGGGCTCCATAGCACTTTCTACGTATTTTCAACCTCATCCAAACAACTTCCAAGAGGCTACGAAGCATTTTCTACGTATTTTCAACCTCATCCAAACAACTTCCAAGGTGCTACGAAGTACTTTTTACGTAGTTTCAACAACATCCAAACAACTTCCAAGGGGCTCCAAAGCACTTTCTACGTATTTTCAACCTCATCCATATAACTTCCAAGTGGCTACGAAGCACTTTCTACGTATTTTCAACCTCATCCAAACAACTTCCAAGCGGCTACGAAGCACTTTCTACGTATTTTCAACCTCATCCAAACAACTTCCAAGCGGCTACGAAGCACTTTCTACGTATATTCAACCTCATCCAAACAACTTCCAAGTGGCTACGAGGCACTTTCTACCTATTTTCAACCTCATCCAAACAACTTCCAAGTGGCTACGAGGCACTTTCTACGTATTTTTCAACCTCATCCAAACAACTTCCAATTGGCTCCAAAGCACTTTCTACGTTTTTTTAACCTCATCCAAACAACTTAAAAGGGACTCCAAAACACTTTCTACGTATTTTCAACCTCATCTAAACAACTTCCAAGGGACTCCAAAACACTTTCTACGTATTTACAACCTTATCTAAACAACTTCCAAGTGGCTACGAAGCACTTTCTACGTATTTTCAACCTCATCCAAACAACTTCCAAGCGGCTACGAAGCACTTTCTACGTATTTTCAACCTCATCCAAACAACTTCCAAGTGGCTACGAAACACTTTCTACGTATTTTCAACCTCATCCAAACAACTTCCAAGCGGCTACGAAGCACTTTCTACGTATTTTCAACCTCATCCAAACAGCTTCCAAGTTGCTACGAAGCACTTTCTACGTATTTTCAACCTCATCCAAACAGCTTCCAAGTGGCTACGAAGCATTTTCTACGTATTTTCAACCTCATTCAAACAGCTTCCAATGGGCTCCATAGCACTTTCTACGTATTTTCAACCTCATCCAAACAACTTCCAAGTGGCTACGAAGCATTTTCTACGTATTTTCAACCTCATCCAAACAACTTCCAAGGTGCTACGAAGTACTTTTTACGTAGTTTCAACAACATCCAAACAACTTCCAAGGGGCTCCAAAGCACTTTCTACATATTTTCAACCTCATCCAAATAACTTCCAAGTGGTTACGAAGCACTTTCTACGTATTTTCAACCTCATCCAAACAACTTCCAAGCGGCTACGAAGCACTTTCTACGTATTTTCAACCTCATCCAAACAACTTCCAAGTGGCTCCAAAGCACTTTCTACGTATTTTCAACCTCATCCAAACAACTTCCAAGGGGCTACGAAGCACTTTCTAGGTATTTTCAACCTCATCCAAACAACTTCCAAGTGGCTACGAGGCACTTTCTACGTATTTTAAACCTCATCCAAACAACTTCCAAGTGGCTACGAGGCACTTTCTACGTATTTTTCAACCTCATCCAAACAACTTCCAAGTGGCTCCAAAGCACTTTCTACGTTTTTTTAACCTCATCCGAACAACTTCCAAGGGACTCCAAAACACTTTCTACGTATTTTCAACCTCATCCAAACAACTTCCAAGTGGCTCCAAAGCACTTTCTACGTTTTTTCAACCTCATCAAAACAACTTCCAAGTGGCTCCAAAGCACTTTCTACGTATTTTCACCCTCATCCAAATAACTTTCAAGCGGCTACGAAGCACTTTCTACGTATTTTCAACCTCATCCAAACAACTTCCAAGTGGCTACGAAACACTTTCTACGTATTTTCAACCTCATCCAAATAACTTCCAAGTGGCTACGAAGCACTTTCTACGTATTTTCAACCTCATCCAAACAACTTCCAAGTGGCTACGAAGCACTTTCTACGTATTTTCAACCTCATCCAAACAACTTCCAAGGGACTCCAAACAATTTCTACGTATTTACAACCTCATCCAAACAACTTCCAAGGGGCTACGAAGCACTTTCTACGTATTTTCAACCTGATCCAAACAGCTTCCAAGTGGCTCCAAAGCACTTTCTACGTATTTTCAACCTCATCCAAATAACTTCCAAGTGGCTCCAAAGCACTTTCTACGTATTTTCAACCTCATCCAAACAACTTCCAAGTGGCTCCAAAGCACTTTCTACGTATTTTCAACCTAATCCAAATAACTTAGAAGTGGCTACGAAGCACTTTCTACGTATTTTCAACCTGATCCAAACAGCTTCCAAGTGGCTCCAAAGCACTTTCTACGTATTTTCAACCTCATTCAAACAGCTTCCAAAGGGGTCCATAGCACTTTCTACCTATTTTCAACCTCATCCAAACAACTTCCAAGGGACTCCAAAACACTTTCTACGTATTTACAACCTTATCTAAACAACTTCCAAGTGGCTACGAAGCACTTTCTACGTATTTTCAACCTCATTCAAACAGCTTCCAAGTGGCTACGAAGCATTTTCTACGTATTTTCAACCTCATCCAAACAGCTTCCAAGTGGCTCCAAAGCACTTTCTACGTTTTTTCAACCTCATCCAAACAACTACCAAGTGGCTCCAAAGCACTTTCTACGTATTTTCAACCTCATCCAAATAACTATCAAGCGGCTAAGAAGCACTTTCTACGTATTTTCAACCTGATCCAAACAGCTTCCAAGTGGCTCCAAAGCACTTTCTACGTATTTTCAACCTCATCCAAACAACTTCCAAGTGGCTCCAAAGCACTTTCTACGTATTTTCAACCTCATCCAAACAGCTTCCAAGTGGCTCCAAAGCACTTTCTACGTATTTTCAACCTCATCCAAACAACTTCCAAGTGGCTCCAAAGCACTTTCTACGTATTTTCAACCTCATCCAAATAACTTCCAAGTGGCTACGAAGCACTTTCTACGTATTTTCAACCTCATCCAAACAACTTCCAAGCGGCTACGAAGCACTTTCTACGTATTTTCAACCTCATCCAAACAACTTCCAAGGGGCTCCAAAGCACTTTCTACGTATTTTCAACCTCATCCAAACAACTTCCAAGGGGCTACGAAGCACTTTCTACGTATTTTCAACCTCATCCAAACAACTTCCAAGGGGCTACGAAGCACTTTCTACGTATTTTCAACCTCATCCAAACAACTTCCAAGGGGCTACGAAGCACTTTCTACGTATTTTCAACCTCATCCAAACAACTTCCAAGGGACTCCAAACACTTTCTACGTACTTACAACCTCATCTAAACAACTTCCAAGTGGCTACGAAGCACTTTCTACGTATTTTCAACCTCATCCAAACAACTTCCAAGTGGCTCCAAAGCACTTTCTACGTATTTTCAACCTAATCCAAATAACTTCCAAGTGGCTACGAAGCACTTTCTACGTATTTTCAACCTGATCCAAACAGCTTCCAAGTGGCTCCAAAGCACTTTCTACGTATTTTCAACCTCATTCAAACAGCTTCCAAGGGGCTCCATAGCACTTTCTACCTATTTTCAACCTCATCCAAACAACTTCCAAGGGACTCCAAAACACTTTCTACGTATTTTCAACCTCATCCAAACAACTTCCAAGTGGCTCCAAAGCACTTTCTACGTATTTTCAACCTAATCCAAATAACTTCCAAGTGGCTACGAAGCACTTTGTACGTATTTTCAACCTGATCCAAACAGCTTCCAAGTGGCTTCAAAGCACTTTCTACGTATTTTCAACCTCATTCAAACAGCTTCCAAGGGGCTCCATAGCACTTTCTACCTATTTTCAACCTCATCCAAACAACTTCCAAGGGACTCCAAAACACTTTCTACGTATTTTCAACCTCATCCAAATAACTTCCAAGTGGCTACGAAGCACTTTCTACGTATTTTCAACCTCATCCAAATAACTTTCAAGCGGCTACGAAACACTATCTACGTATTTTCAACCTCATCCAAACAGCTTCCAAGTGGCTCCAAAGCACTTTCTACGTATTTTCAACCTCATCCAAATAACTTTCAAGCGGCTACGAAACACTATCTACGTATTTTCAACCTGATCCAAACAGCTTCCAAGTGGCTCCAAAGCACTTTCTACGTATTTTCAACCTCATCCAAACAACTTCCAAGTGGCTCCAAAGCACTTTCTACGTATTTTCAACCTCATCCAAATAACTTCCAAGTGGCTACGAAGCACTTTCTACGTATTTTCAACCTCATCCAAACAACTTCCAAGCGGCTACGAAGCACTTTCTACGTATTTTCAACCTCATCCAAACATCTTCCAAGGGACTCCAAACACTTTCTACGTATTTTCAACCTCATCCAAATAACTTCCAAGTGGCTCCAAAGCACTTTCTACGTATTTTCAACCTCATCCAAACAGCTTTCAAGTGGCTCCAAAGCACTTTCTACGTATTTTCAACCTCATCCAAACAACTTCCAAGTATCTACGAAGCATTTTCTACGTATTTTCAACCTCATCCAAACAACTTCCAAGGGACTCCAAAACACTTTCTACGTATTTTCAACCTCATCCAAACAGCTTCCAAGTGGCTCCAAAGCACTTTCTACGTATTTTCAACCTCATCCAAATAACTTCCAAGTGGCTCCAAAGCACTTTCTACGTATTTTCAACCTCATCCAAATAACTTCCAAGTGGCTACGAAGCACTTTCTACGTATTTTCAACCTCATCCAAACAACTTCCAAGTGGCTCCAAAGCACTTTCTACGTATTTTCAACCTCATCCAAATAACTTCCAAGTGGCTACGAAGCACTTTCTACGTATTTTCAACCTCATCCAAACAACTTCCAAGTGACTCCAAAGCACTTTCTACGTATTTTCAACCTAATCCAAATAACTTCCAAGTGGCTACGAAGCACTTTCTACGTATTTTCAACCTGATCCAAACAGCTTCCAAGTGGCTCCAAGCACTTTCTACGTATTTTCAACCTCATTCAAACAGCTTCCAAGGGGCTCCATAGCACTTTCTACCTATTTTCAACCTCATCCAAACAACTTCCAAGGGACTCCAAAACACTTTCTACGTATTTACAACCTTATCTAAACAACTTCCAAGTGGCTACGAAGCACTTTCTACGTATTTTCAACCTCATCCAAACAACTTCCAAGTGGCTACGAAGCACTTTCTACGTATTTTTAACCTCATCCAAACAACTTCCAAGCGGCTACGAAGCACTTTCTACGTATTTTCAACCTCATCCAAACAACTTCCAAGCGGCTACGAAGCACTTTCTACGTATTTTTAACCTCATCCAAACAACTTCCAAGTGGCTCTAAAGCACTTTCTACGTATTTTCAACCTCATCCAAACAGCTACCAAGTGGCTACGAAGCATTTTCTACGTATTTTCAACCTCATTCAAACAGCTTCCAAGGGGCTCCATAGCACTTTCTACGTATTTTCAACCTCATCCAAACAACTTCCAAGTGGCTACGAAGCATTTTCTACGTATTTTCAACCTCATCCAAACAACTTCCAAGTGGCTCCAAAGCACTTTCTACGTATTTTCAACCTCATCCAAATAACTTCCAAGTGGCTACGAAGCACTTTCTACGTATTTTCAACCTCATCCAAACAACTTCCAAGCGGCTACGAAGCACTTTCTACGTATTTTCAACCTCATCCAAACAACTTCCAAGTGGCTACGAAGCACTTTCTACGTATTTTCAACCTCATCCAAATAACTTTCAAGCGGCTACGAAGCCCTTTCTACGTATTTTCAACCTCATCCAAACAACTTCCAAGCGGCTACGAAGCACTTTCTACGTATTTTCAACCTCATCCAAACAACTTCCAAGTGGCTACGAAGCATTTTCTACGTATTTTCAACCTCATCCAAACAACTTCCAAGTGGCTCCAAAGCACTTTCTACGTATTTTCAACCTCATCCAAATAACTTCCAAGTGGCTACGAAGCACTTTCTACGTATTTTTAACCTCATCCAAACAACTTCCAAGTGGCTACGAAGCACTTTCTACGTATTTTTAACCTCATCCAAACAACTTCCAAGCGGCTACGAAGCACTTTCTACGTATTTTCAACCTCATCCAAACAACTTCCAAGTGGCTCTAAAGCACTTTCTACGTATTTTCAACCTCATCCAAACAACTTCCAAGTGGCTACGAAGCACTTTCTACGTATTTTCAACCTCATCCAAACAACTTCCAAGCGGCTACGAAGCACTTTCTACGTATTTTCAACCTCATCCAAACAACTTCCAAGTGGCTACGAAGCACTTTCTACGTATTTTCAACCTCATCCAAACAGCTACCAAGTGGCTACGAAGCATTTTCTACGTATTTTCAACCTCATTCAAACAGCTTCCAAGGGGCTCCATAGCACTTTCTACGTATTTTCAACCTCATCCAAACAACTTCCAAGTGGCTACGAAGCATTTTCTACGTATTTTCAACCTCATCCAAACAACTTCCAAGTGGCTCCAAAGCACTTTCTACGTATTTTCAACCTCATCCAAATAACTTCCAAGTGGCTCCAAAGCACTTTCTACGTATTTTCAACCTCATCCAAATAACTTCCAAGTGGCTACGAAGCACTTTCTACGTATTTTCAACCTCATCCAAACAACTTCCAAGTGGCTCCAAAGCACTTTCTACGTATTTTCAACCTCATCCAAATAACTTCCAAGTGGCTACGAAGCACTTTCTACGTATTTTCAACCTCATCCAAACAACTTCCAAGTGACTCCAAAGCACTTTCTACGTATTTTCAACCTAATCCAAATAACTTCCAAGTGGCTACGAAGCACTTTCTTCGTATTTTCAACCTGATCCAAACAGCTTCCAAGTGGCTCCAAGCACTTTCTACGTATTTTCAACCTCATTCAAACAGCTTCCAAGGGGCTCCATAGCACTTTCTACCTATTTTCAACCTCATCCAAACAACTTCCAAGGGACTCCAAAACACTTTCTACGTATTTACAACCTTATCTAAACAACTTCCAAGTGGCTACGAAGCACTTTCTACGTATTTTCAACCTCATCCAAACAACTTCCAAGTGGCTACGAAGCACTTTCTACGTATTTTTAACCTCATCCAAACAACTTCCAAGCGGCTACGAAGCACTTTCTACGTATTTTTAACCTCATCCAAACAACTTCCAAGTGGCTCTAAAGCACTTTCTACGTATTTTCAACCTCATCCAAACAGCTACCAAGTGGCTACGAAGCATTTTCTACGTATTTTCAACCTCATTCAAACAGCTTCCAAGGGGCTCCATAGCACTTTCTACGTATTTTCAACCTCATCCAAACAACTTCCAAGTGGCTACGAAGCATTTTCGACGTATTTTCAACCTCATCCAAACAACTTCCAAGTGGCTCCAAAGCACTTTCTACGTATTTTCAACCTCATCCAAATAACTTCCAAGTGGCTACGAAGCACTTTCTACGTATTTTCAACCTCATCCAAACAACTTCCAAGCGGCTACGAAGCACTTTCTACGTATTTTCAACCTCATCCAAACAACTTCCAAGTGGCTACGAAGCACTTTCTACGTATTTTCAACCTCATCCAAATAACTTTCAAGCGGCTACGAAGCCCTTTCTACGTATTTTCAACCTCATCCAAACAACTTCCAAGCGGCTACGAAGCACTTTCTACGTATTTTCAACCTCATCCAAACAACTTCCAAGTGGCTACGAAGCATTTTCTACGTATTTTCAACCTCATCCAAACAACTTCCAAGTGGCTCCAAAGCACTTTCTACGTATTTTCAACCTCATCCAAATAACTTCCAAGTGGCTACGAAGCACTTTCTACGTATTTTTAACCTCATCCAAACAACTTCCAAGTGGCTACGAAGCACTTTCTACGTATTTTTAACCTCATCCAAACAACTTCCAAGCGGCTACGAAGCACTTTCTACGTATTTTCAACCTCATCCAAACAACTTCCAAGTGGCTCTAAAGCACTTTCTACGTATTTTCAACCTCATCCAAACAACTTCCAAGTGGCTACGAAGCACTTTCTACGTATTTTCAACCTCATCCAAACAACTTCCAAGCGGCTACGAAGCACTTTCTACGTATTTTCAACCTCATCCAAACAACTTCCAAGTGGCTACGAAGCACTTTCTACGTATTTTCAACCTCATCCAAACAGCTACCAAGTGGCTACGAAGCATTTTCTACGTATTTTCAACCTCATTCAAACAGCTTCCAAGTGGCTCCATAGCACTTTCTACGTATTTTCAACCTCATCCAAACAACTTCCAAGTGGCTACGAAGCATTTTCTACGTATTTTCAACCTCATCCAAACAACTTCCAAGTGGCTCCAAAGCACTTTCTACGTATTTTCAACCTCATCCAAATAACTTCCAAGTGGCTACGAAGCACTTTCTACGTATTTTCAACCTCATCCAAACAACTTCCAAGCGGCTACGAAGCACTTTCTACGTATTTTCAACCTCATCCAAACAACTTCCAAGGGGCTCCAAACACTTTCAACGTATTTACAACCTCATCTAAACAACTTCCAAGTGGCTCCAAAGCACTTTCTACGTATTTTCAACCTCATCCAAATAACTTCCAAGTGGCTACGAGGCACTTTCTACGTATTTTCAACCTCATCCAAACCACTTCCAAGTGGCTACGAGGCACTTTCTACGTATTTTTCAACCTCATCCAAACAACTTCCAAGTGGCTCAAAAGCACTTTCTACGTTTTTTTAACCTCATCCAAACAACTTCCAAGGGACTCCAAAACACTTTCTACGTATTTTCAACCTCATCCAAACAACTTCCAAGTGGCTCCAAAGCACTTTCTACGTTTTTTCAACCTCATCCAAACAGCTTCCAAGTGGCTACGAAGCATTTTCTACGTATTTTCAACCTCATCCAAACAGCTTCCAAGTGGCTCCAAAGCACTTTCTACGTTTTTTTAACCTCATCCAAACAACTTCCAAGTGGCTCCAAAACACTTTCTACGTATTTTCAACCACATCCAAATAACTTCCAAGTGGCTACGAAGCACTTTCTACGTATTTTCAACCTCATCCAAACAGCTTCCAAGTGGCTACGAAGCATTTTCTACGTACTTTCAACCTCATCCAAACAGCTTCCAAGTGGCTCCAAAGCACTTTCTACGTTTTTTCAACCTCATCCAAACAACTTCCAAGTGGCTCCAAAGCACTTTCTACGTATTTTCAACCTCATCCAAATAACTTTCAAGCGGCTACGAAGCACTTTCTACGTATTTTCAACCTGATCCAAACAGCTTCCAAGTGGCTCCAAAGCACTTTCTACGTATTTTCAACCTCATCCAAACAACTTCCAAGTGGCTCCAAAGCACTTTCTACGTATTTTCAACCTCAACCAATTAACTTCCAAGTGGCTACGAAGCACTTTCTACGTATTTTCAACCTCATCCAAACAACTTAAAAGCGGCTACGAAGCACTTTCTACGTATTTTCAACCTCATCCAAACAACTTACAAGGGACTCCAAACACTTTCTACGTATTTACAACCTCATCTAAACAACTTCCAAGTGGCTACGAAGCACTTTTTTACGTATTTTCAACCTCATCCAAACAACTTCCAAGTGGCTCCAAAGCACTTTCTACGTATTTTCAACCTCATCCAAATAACTTTCAAGCGGCTACGAAGCACTTTCTTCGTATTTTTAACCGCATCCAAACAACTTCCAAGCGGCTACGAAGCACTTTCTACGTATTTTCAACCTCATCCAAACAACTTGCAAGTGGCTACGAGGCACTTTCTACGTATTTTCAACCTCATCCAAACAACTTCCAAGTGGCTCCAAAGCACTTTCTACGTATTTTCAAACTCATCCAAATAACTTCCAAGTGGCTCCAAAGAACTTTATACGTTTTTTCAACCTCATCCAAACAACTTCCAAGCGGCTACGAAGCACTTTCAACGTATTTTCAACCTCATCCAAACAACTTCCAAGTGGCTCCAAAGTACTTTCTACGTATTTTCAACCTCATCCAAATAACTTTCAAGCGGCTACGAAGCCCTTTCTACGTATTTTCAACCTCATCCAAACAACTTCCAAGCGGCTACGAAGCACTTTCTACGTATTTTCAACCTCATCCAAACAACTTCCAAGTGGCTACGAGGCACTTTCTACGTATTTTTCAACCTCATCCAAACAACTTCCAAGTGGCTCCAAAGCACTTTCTACGTTTTTTTAACCTCATCCAAACAGCTTTCAAGTGGCTCCAAAGCACTTTCTACGTATTTTCAACCTCAATCATCCCACCGCTGTCACCATTTGAAACGAAAGTCGAGCGGCCAGGCAGAATGGCTCCTAACGACTTTCGCCTTAACTTCGCGAAAACTTAAATGACGAACTAGCGGACTTAAAAGACCTAAATTAAATGGAAACGCGACACACTGATTACCTTACCCTGGCACTTCCAGGTCTAAATTGCGAAACTTTTATTTAACAGTTGATTGTTCTTATATACTAAAGTCATCCCTGTTGTCCCATCAGCTCTCCGCCCTCTTCCCTTGGTCATCACCTCGCCTAAGCCTCAACTTCGCCGCTTCGTTATCCGCATTCCAGAATGGAAAACATTCCTCGGTTTCCGCGATGCTTCTGCGATGCTTTGTCATCAGCTGTGCTTGGGTTGAACAACATCTTAACTTCCGCGATCAACATTTCTTCTTCCGCTGTACACAACTCATAACTAGGTCAAGCTCAAGTAAAGTTGTCATTGTTACGCGATCCTACCGTTAGGTGACGGTGTCGTAGGTGCGCCGCTGAATTCTGCTGACAATGGTTTTTCGGCACGATGAGCCATGCGAGCTGTGCGGGTTCAGACCTTGGCTGTGTTCTGCTGACGCGATGTTTGCTGGCGGTTTTCGACCTTGGCTAGGTTCTGCTGACGCGATGTTTGCGCTTTCGCCGCGCGCGTTCGCGATGTGTCATGCCCGGCGAGCTTCCGTGGTTGCGGAGTGTTCTCTCTGCTGACGTCGATGTTTGTTGGCGATCTTGGCTGGCGGTTGGTGGCTTGAGGTGGAAGACGGTTGGGGCTAGCTGTTGGACAAGCTGGGTCGCTTCATCCCCCCACACTTATTCGAGCTCAAAGATCTATCTAGAAGAGAAAGATCTGAGCTAGCTGCACGGTGGTGTCTAGCGACACGGCTGGTTCTAGCTGTAGTCCGGTCCTGTGGGTCGCTGCATCCCCCCACACTTATTCGAGCTCAAAGATCTATCTAGAAGAGAAAGATCTGAGCTAGCTGCACGGTGGTGTCTAGCGACACGGCTGGTTCTAGCTGTAGTCCGGTCCTGTGGGTCGCTGCATCCCCCCACACTTATTCGAGCTCAAGAACGGTCTAGGAGAGAGAGTTCTAGAGCTGTTCTACGGGGATGGTCCATGTCGTCCTTCGTTGGGCTTCAGCTACCGATGCACTGTTCGTCGCGATGCGTCGTGATCTTCCTTCAAGCGTCCTTCAAGGAATCTCGTGTAGCCCGTCTTCTACAAATCCGGAGGCATGCGTGTCCAGATTGTCGAGGGTCAGATTGCGCTTTTAGTGGTTGCGCATGATGAGTCGTCACACGTTGGGGCTTTCGGGGATGTCCTGCCCTTTGATGTCCTAATAGTCTAAGTAATCGATGCGTGTTGGGGCTTTCGGGGAAGTCCTGCCCTTTGGTCTCCTAATAATCTACGTGGTTGCGCATGGATGTTGCACGTTGGGGCTTTCGGGGAAGTCCTGCCCTTAGATGACTGCGGGAGATCACCTTATGTTGCCTTAATTCTAAGGTACCATATTAATAATAAAATGACAAATCTACATTTTGTCGGTTTCTTCTTACTGTAGGATAACAATGTATTTGGCCCTTCGCGATCTATCGCGGTATTGTAATTCTAATTTCTTATTGTCTTGTTTTTCTGAAACTATCCTATTGGTGGGTGTCCGTGGTTTTCCCTCCTTTCCTATAATACTGAGCAACGATGGCTCCTTCGCTATTTAGAGCGGTATCTTACTTGTTCTGCCTCATGCTACTCGACCAGGAAGGGGTTCTGGGAGTTGCACCCATTTACACATTTCTTGGTTTGAACCCGTTCAACTTCCTAGGATTTAAGCATTTTACTATCCCTATCAGGCGTTAATCTGCTTTGGGTGTAGAATGGGCTCTGGGAGTTGAACCCATCACTAAGACAATCGTTGGTTTGAGCCCGTTCGATTCCCTAGGCTTTATGCGCTGTCCCTAAATATTCCTAACTGAGCATCGTTGGCTCCTTCGCTTTTTGCGATATTTAACACTTAAGTTCTCTACCCGATGTTAATCAACTATGGGTATCGATTGGCTCTGGGAGTTGAACCCATCACTAAGACTTTCCTTGTTTCGAGCCTGATCGATTCCCTAGGATTTAAGCATCTCGATCCCTAACTATCCCTACTTGAGCATCTTTTGGCTCCTTCGCTATGTTTGCGGTATAGTTTTATTTTCTCTGCCTCTTCATTACCTTAATCTCTCGTTAGAGGAGGATGTCTATTTTCTATTTCGTGTCCTTTTTCTACCTCATTCATTACCCTAAACTCTCGTTTAAGGAGAATGTCTATATCTACTTCATAATTCTTGCTATGCTATGTTTAAATCGTTATTATATTTGCAGCGGTGTATCTCCGATATCCTCTATGCGCACCCTTCGAATTTTCTTACCTAGAACCTAGTGATTGTTTATTAGACCCGGGATAAAAATTAAAACCTAAATATTCGAATCGAACATCGAATGTAACTAAAACCCCAAATACCATAAATATTTGTTTATTTTATTTTCTAATGTTCTTTTCTCCCTTATTTTCTCATAGCTTCATCTTTTCTTTCGTTTATAATAAATTGTAAAGAGAAAGGTTTTTTTTTTTTTTCATTCGTCTTTTATTTCTCCTTCCCTTTTTTTTTTCTTTCTTTTTTCTTAGCTTCATTTCATTTTTCTTTCATATTTTCTTCATTTTTTTTTTTTTTCTTTCATTATTTTTTTTTTTCTTTCGTTTATAAAATTTAGTAAAGAGTTTTTTTTTTCTTTCGTTTATAAAATTTAGTAAAGCGGAGGTTTTTTTTTTTCTCCCATTCTCATTTGCTTTTTATTACATTTTACTCCTTCCATTTTTCTCCCTTTTGTTTCACTCCTTCTTTCTGCGTTTCTATCCCTCTAGGGATTTTTTTATTAGCTGGTATCCCTCGTCGGCAAGGATCGCGTAGGCTTGCCGGATCCGCATGTACCCCCTGGCGTATTTTTCTGCTGACTCCACCAGGATCGGTGGCACCTCCATCTCCGGGTGTTTGCTCAGAAGTTCCAACACCCTTCCCAGCGCCTCTCGATATTCGGATTCCCGAGGGACGGGGTACTTCCCCCAACGTCGGTCGTCTTGGGGTTCGGCTTCCTGTCCTGCCTCTTGCAGCGAGTGGTAAATTTGGCGCAGGGTGTCCATTTTGCTTCTGAGTGATTTGCACTTCTTGCCCCTCATTAAATAGTTCCTTCCTAATCGATTCTTCGTTCTTCCCTCTCCCTCCTACTTTTCCTTGCAAAGTGTTTCTGATGTCATCGTACATTCATCACCTGAAACATTTTTTGCTTTGGCTTGCTGTCTGACTTCTCACATTTCTCGCGAGACCCACATTCTCGTGTTTGAATGTCCTCATTCAACGGGAGGTTTTTTTCTTCAACGACTATTTTAGTGGCTGCTGATCCCTTTACTTGTACCTTCTCACTAGGTGCTTGCATAGTTGTTCTTTCATTTTTGTGTCTTATCACTCTCTTTGCCTGGGCAGTACCCTTTGGTTTTGCCTCGCTTACCGTTGGAGCCAGTACTTCCGATGTAACTTCCACCGGCGCTTGATTGAATGGTTCGCACGGTTCGGGTACTGGTAGAAAAAATTGCACTGTGGGTAAAGTGTGGTTTGCCTTAAGGCGCTGACGCCGCTTGCAAAACCAGGCCACAAAATATGCTACAATAGCAATGGTCGCCAAAACGGGGCCCGTTACCCATGGTTTTTCCAGTGGTGCATACACAAGATTTTGCAATGTTGTTCTTTGGTGTTCTAAATTGTGAACTGCAACACCGAGTTGGAACAATTGCCGTTGGTCAGCAAAGGAGTATTTCTCGGCCGACAAGTTTGATGCTTTCACACGCTCTACTTCGCTTCCCGCTAAACTGAGTTTTGGAATGTTGATTGTTTCTAGCATAAGTAAGCTCGCCTCTCCCGCATCTGATTCCTCCTTATAGTGAATATCGATGCTGGGCGTGTGCACGGAAGTTCCCCGTTTTAGATGTATTATCCCGCTCCCCTTTATTGTTTGTTGAGTGTGGGTCCTGTTTATAATAGTGGTCAGGATAACCTCATTGGGAGAAAAATACATCCATTGATTGGCTACCCACGTTTCTATCCATATGTCGTGTGCAATTCTTATTCCCCTACTAATGCAACTTTCTGAGCTAACGTTGGTCAGTAGGGAAGGGAAACAGTCTAAACTATTTTCTAATGATTGAGTGGCTCGGTTCACTGTACATAATCTTAACTCTCCTAACTTTCGGCATTTATTTAACTCTTCCTCTGTGAGGGTATATCCTAATTTCTCTCCCTCTCTCATGAGTAGTATATTCCGGTCAAGATCGGTTATTATTAGCGTGTCACCCGATAGGCGCGGTGATACGACTCCTTTAATCGTCTGATAACTATTAGTTTCAACTATGGGTACCTCCAGATGTAATTCTATTATTCCCTTTCCCGTGACCACTGTTCGTTGGTTCATGAAACCCAGAATCCCCATGTTGATCTTTCCGTTGGCTTTCCGAGGAAAACTACGGTTAGGGGGAAGGGTTCGCTCCCTACGATCCATCTCGGTCATGAATTCTACCGGGCTAACTAATGTCATGAGGTCGGAAAGGGGTACGTCCTGGTTCATTAGTGCCGTTAGAGCAATTCGCTGTTTACGATGGATATCGTTAAGCAACTGTATAATCCACAAATGTAGCTTTACTAGCTCCTGTTCCATCCGGTTCATTTGTCGGTGATGGTTCATATCGCGGATTCCCTCTCTCCACTCTCTTCTGATGGCTTCGAGTGCTATGCTATGGTTAACTAATCTCTCGTCAATATCCTTAGACGCATTCGCTACCAAATCATACATAGCCGTTACTACCCCCACTTCGCTATCTAGCCTGCGTTTCAAGTTTTCCTCATTGGACCGTACTTTATCGAGATCGAGATCGATTCGGGACCGATCCTCCGAATCCATTGCCCCCAGATACGTCCATAAGCTCCTTGCGGGTCGTCGTGGAATCAATTCCTGTTGCAGCATCCGCTGTTCTTTTATCTTATTATACTCGCTTTGTAGATTGTCGATCAATCCGTTACATACGTTGGAGGACACTAGTTGGCATGTTTTATTAAAAGTTTTGGTTGCCGTTTCCAACGCCTCGATTTCCTTGTTCAGCTTGTCCCAATCGAATTCGACCTTGAATCGAGCCTTTCCGCGGATCAACAAGGTGTCTCCCAACTGTTTGGTGTGCAATTTCCCACCTTCCTGAGATGCTGCCATGGCGATTAACAGCCTGAGGAAGAGAAAGGGAGAGTGTCGGGATAAGCACCTCGTCTGATCGCTCCCTTTCCTAGTCGTAATATTTTTTTAGCCTATTGTTATGAACTCTCTCGAGTCGATTGCCATTTTTGATGATCGATGTTTGTTCGGTTGGCATATCCATAACTATATACGGTCCCTTCCAAGTGTTCTGTAGCTTCTGACCTGCCCCCATTGGGTTAGCTTGCAGCAATACTTTATCTCCCCACATTGGCTGCCACTCATTCGTGCCTTTGTCATAAATCTCCTTTCTCTTTTCTTTCGAAATTATTAAGTTGTCCCTGGCTACTTCATGTGTGTGCTGCATTACCTTCCTCATTTCTAGTGCGTAATTGTGGTAGTTTTCCTCTGCCAAAGTGCCTTTGTAGATGGACGTAGGGATTCTTGGTTCCCTCCCGTACATCAGCTCAAAAGGAGTGAACTGGGTTGACGAATTTACCGTTGTATTATATTCGAAACAAAAGTAAGGTAAATGTTCGTCCCACACTCTTGGATCTCCTCCGACGAACTGCCTCAAATAGGTTTTCAGTTCGCGGTTTGCTCTTTCCACCAGGTTCGCTTGTGGGTGGTACGCACTTGTGTTGATCTTCTTAATTTTAAGAATTTTACATATACTCTTCATGACCTGACCCATGAAATTAGTTCCCTGATCCGTCACAAGTTCTTCGGGTACTCCAAATTTACAAATAACATTTTCTACAAATGTTTTTGCTACGGTGATGGCTTCCTGATTTACCATGGCTGCTACTATCAAATAACGGGTTAGGTCATCTTGGATGACCAATCCGTATCGGTTTCCATGGCTAGTCTCGGGCAATACTACTATGTCCATGAAAACCTTTTCGAAGGGCTCTGATGCCGTCGTCGAAAGTTTCATCGGAACCCGATTATACTTGCAGATCTTATTCTTTTGGCAGGAGTCACATCGACGCACATAATTCTCAATATCCCGTTTCATGCCCTTCCAATGGTACAAATTGGACAACCTCTTGCGCATGCGTTTGGCGCCTACGTGCCCTCCTAGAGGTGCATCGTGGAATTCCTTCAGAAGTATTGGCTGTATTCCGTGTTGGTTGAGTCGGTGACCCAAATACCGTACCTCTTCCCTTAAAATTTGGCATTTCTTCGGTTCAAGTGTTAACCCATTTTTACGAAGTCCTATAAGCACTTTACGCAGATGCTCGTTATGTTCCTCTATGGTGCGACCGTATACTACGATGTCATCCAAATAAACTACTGCCCTTACTCCTTCTATGTCGTACAGTACGTTATTCATTAGTCGTTGGAAGGTGGAAGGACTATTCCTCAGTCCCATTGGCATACGGACGTACTCGTAATGTCCCGTCGGAGTTGAGAAGGCCGTTTTAGGCGAGTCCCTGGGGTTTAGTGGGACCTGATAAAACCCTGACTTTAAATCTAACGTAGTGAAGTATTTGCTATCCCCGAATGAATCCAACAAATCGTTTATAAATGGAATCGGATATACAAAGCGTATCGTGACCTTGTTGAGATCCCGATAATCCACTACTATTCGGTACCGTAGTGTTCCGTCCGCATCCTTCTTCTTCGGGATGGTCATGACCGGGGCATTCCAAGGACTCTTGCTGGGCCGTATAATGCCCTGCTTCAACATTTCGTCGGTCATTTCCCTCAACTGTGCCTTTGTGTCTTCTGGATATCGGTATTGTCTTGTGTTGATCGGAACGTTCGTGCTTGTCTCTATTTCATGTACTTCCTCCGTGGTGCAGGGGAATTTATCGCCCTCTAGGAAGAAAACATCGTTGAACTCTCGTATGAGTTGCTCCATTCCCTCTTCCTTGGTATCTATACTCATTGTTTCGATTAGTGTCTTTATACGCTCCTCCCCCTCGATTGGTTTCAATTTTTTGTATTCTACGAGGTCATAATCCTCATCTTTATCCAGACTATCGTCACATGAGTAATATGCTTCGGGCATTAAGAGTGCGTCCTCCTCTACGTAATATATCTGTTCAGGTTCCAATTCCTTTTTCTTAGCCCTATGACCCTTCTTACTTCCTAATTTCTCTCCGTTTCCGTCAGAGCAGCTACGAACTCCACATGTTAGGTGCAGTTGGTTTGTTTTCATACTTATCTCCGCTCTGTACAACTGGAAGAACTCCATTCCTAATAACCCGGGTGGGCCGTTTCCCCCCGTCCATACATGAAACCTAGTGGGGCATATGTGGCCTCCCACATGTAAATCTAAGGTACATACTCCTACAACTGCTAGCTGGTTCCCTGTTATGCCGAATAGCGGTTTGTGACCGGAAATATCTAATTGTGTTATCCCCAGCCTTTGGGCTTCCCTATATTCCAGCAAGTTTACCGTGGCCCCTGTATCCACAAGAAACCTCGTATCATGTCTGCGGGGATGCGCTTGTGTCGTTATAGTGGCAAAAACTTGGCCGTCTTTAACTGTTATTGGGTGCACAATTTCGGTATCTGATGTCTTGCAAAGGCATGTTCGTGAGGAAATATGGATCGTATCTATTTTACTTACAATATTGCGCAGGTCGGGGAATCGTGGTAGGAAATTTGACTCCCCACATATTAGTTTTTTGGACCGTTTCCCTTGTTATGATTCTGTTGCCTGGGCCCTCGGTTATTGTGGCGCCCTTGATTCCCATTGTGGTTATTCGGTTGCGGCCAGTTACCACCTTGTGGGTTTGCGTATCCGTTTTGTGGCCCCCATGTTCCGTACCCTTGGTTGTCATGGTGAACCTGACCTGGCCCATTTTGGTGCCATCCTTCATAGTGTTGACGTTGCGAGTTTTGTGGCCAGCTGTTTGGCTGCCACCCCTGAGGGTTTTGCATACCCCCGTGCGGGTATTGGAACCAGCCTGGAGGGTATTGGGGCCATCCAACCGGGTTCATTTGGCCTCCCTCATACGGATTGCTGAACCACGCGTTCGGATTGCTTCCGTTGTTAAACGGTGCTTGAGGTGCCTGTGCGGCTCGCAGTCGCCTAGTCGCTTCCGCCACACGATCGGAATTCTCGTGGACGTCTTCCAAATATGACATGAGTGCTTCTAGATCGAGCCCGTTTTGAGTGAGTGCTAACACTTTCAAATTCGGATCGATCAGTCCCGTCACGAAATGGTCTTTTATATGCCGACAAGCATATTCCAATAACGATTCATTGTCTGGGGCGTATGCCTTGACCATCTCCACAATTTTTCGGGCCCTATCTCGGTATTTCTTGAAGGTCTCGTGTGGCTTTTGACACAACGCTTCTGTGCGGTGGAATATCGTTTCCACTGTGTACTTTAATCCAAACTCATCGGCGAGCAGGTCCTTCATGTCGTCCCATGTCTCTGCTTTGAGGCGATGGCAATGGCCTACCGCTTCACCCCTTAGTTTGGAGAGAACTATATCCAATAGCTCATCCTCCTCCACAATCTTGCGATCGTGGACACGGTCAACTATCCGAACGAACTGCTCAAGCTCATCCACTGAGCCTCGAAACTCAGGGATAAGTGCCATCACACTTACAATCGTAGCGTCTTTGGATTCACTCATCTTTAAGTTTCGCAATGTGCGGTTGAGCGACAGACTGTCTCGTAAAAATTCCCTTTTTGCTCGCTGGATGTTGGCTTGATGTTTCAACTCTCTTTGTCCCTGCAGTTCCTTATCCCTGTTGTGCTGGGGTGTGCTTGCACAAAATTGATTCACTCCACGTTCCCCGAGGTCTCCTAGACTGGGCGCGCGGGTGACACTGATCTCCTGCACTTTCACTTTCGTCAAGTAGGAAGGTATCTCTAAATTATTGAGACTACCTGACCTCTCGGCTTCTTTCAGCTGATGGCTGCGAAGCTGTCTGTCGGTCATCGAAGGACACGAAAAAAATGAACTAATGCTAATGGTTCGCAATTCGCCAGAAGTAAGACGGTATCACTTCACTCACCAGGTGACCAGTAGCGTCGTCTTCATTCCGGTAGGAATCATCCGTGGTTGATTCGCGCTGATGTCCGCTGGTTCTCTTAGGTCCCGACTTCCGTTGTTCCGATGTCGGCTAGCTGCTGTATGCTGGATCAGTCCTTTGTTTGCTATTCGCTACACTTTATTGTCACTTTATTTTATTGTTTGCCACTTATTTTGTATCACTTATTGTCACTAATTCACTTATTGTCACTAAACTTACACTCAACGTCTCTAAACTTACACTCAACTTACTTCCCTACACTTGCATCACCTTCGTAACCCACCGGGTTACTACTGAATGATACTGAGATTTTCATCCCACCGCTGTCACCATTTGAAACGAAAATCGAGCGGCCAGGCAGAATGGTTCCTAACGACTTTCACCTTAACTTCGCGAAAACTTAAACGACGAACTAGCGGACTTAAAAGACCTAAAATTAAATGGAAACGCGACACACTGATTACCTTACCCTGGCACTTCCAGGTCTAAATTGCGAAACTTTTATTTAACAGTTGATTGTTCTTATATACTAAAGTCATCCCTGTTGTCCCATCAGCTCTCCGCCCTCTTCCCTTGGTCATCACCTCGCCTAAGCCTCAACTTCGCCGCTTCGTTATCCGCATTCCAGAATGGAAAACATTCCTCGGTTTCCGCGATGCTTCTGCGATGCTTTGTCATCAGCTGTGCTTGGGTTGAACAACATCTTAACTTCCGCGATCAACATTTCTTCTTCCGCTGTACACAACTCATAACCAGGTCAAGCTCAAGTAAAGTTGTCATTGTTACGCGATCCTACCGTTAGGTGACGGTGTCGTAGGTGCGCCGCTGAATTCTGCTGACAATGGTTTTTCGGCACGATGAGCCATGCGAGCTGTGCGGGTTCAGACCTTGGCTGTGTTCTGCTGACGCGATGTTTGCTGGCGGTTTTCGACCTTGGCTAGGTTCTGCTGACGCGATGTTTGCGCTTTCGCCGCGCGCGTTCGCGATGTGTCATGCCCGGCGAGCTTCCGTGGTTGCGGAGTGTTCTCTCTGCTGACGTCGATGTTTGTTGGCGATCTTGGCTGGCGGTTGGTGGCTTGAGGTGGAAGACGGTTGGGGCTAGCTGTTGGACAAGCTGGGTCGCTTCATCCCCCCACACTTATTCGAGCTCAAAGATCTATCTAGAAGAGAAAGATCTGAGCTAGCTGCACGGTGGTGTCTAGCGACACGGCTGGTTCTAGCTGTAGTCCGGTCCTGTGGGTCGCTTCACTACGTATTTTCAACCTCATCCAAATAACTTTCAAGCGGCTACGAAGCACTTTCTACGTATTTTCAACCTCATCCAAACAACTTCCAAGCGGCTACGAAGCACTTTCTACGTATTTTCAACCTCATCCAAACAGCTTCCAAGTGGCTACGAAGCACTTTCTACGTATTTTCAACCTCATCCAAACAGCTTCCAAGTGGCTCCAAAGCACTTTCTACGTATTTTCAACCTCATCCAAATAACTTTCAAGCGGCTACGAAGCACTTTCTACGTATTTTCAACCTCATCCAAACAACTTCCAAGCGGCTACGAAGCACTTTCTACGTATTTTCAACCTCATCCAAACAGCTTTCAAGTGGCTCCAAAGCACTTTCTACGTATTTTCAACCTCATCCAAACAACTTCCAAGTATCTACGAAGCATTTTCTACGTATTTTCAACCTCATCCAAACAACTTCCAAGGGACTCTAAAACACTTTCTACGTATTTACAACCTCATCCAAACAACTTCCAAGTGGCTACGAAGCATTTTCTACGTATTTTCAACCTCATCCAAACAGCTTCCAAGTGGCTACGAAGCACTTTCTACGTATTTTCAACCTCATCCAAACAGCTTCCAAGTGGCTCCAAAGCACTTTTTACGTATTTTCAACCTCATCCAAACAACCTCCAAGTGGCTCCAAAGCACTTTCTACGTATTTTCAACCTCATCCAAATAACTTTCAAGCGGCTACGAAGCACTTTCTACGTATTTTCAACCTCATCCAAACAACTTCCAAGCGGCTACGAAGCACTTTCTACGTATTTTCAACCTCATCCAAACAGCTTCCAAGTGGCTACGAAGCACTTTCTACGTATTTTCAACCTCATCCAAACAACCTCCAAGTGGCTCCAAAGCACTTTCTACGTATTTTCAACCTCATCCAAATAACTTTCAAGCGGCTACGAAGCACTTTCTACGTATTTTCAACCTCATCCAAACAACTTCCAAGCGGCTACGAAGCACTTTCTACGTATTTTCAACCTCATCCAAACAGCTTTCAAGTGGCTCCAAAGCACTTTCTACGTATTTTCAACCTCATCCAAACAACTTCCAAGTATCTACGAAGCATTTTCTACGTATTTTCAACCTCATCCAAACAACTTCCAAGGGACTCTAAAACACTTTCTACGTATTTACAACCTCATCCAAACAACTTCCAAGTGGCTACGAAGCATTTTCTACGTATTTTCAACCTCATCCAAACAGCTTCCAAGTGGCTACGAAGCACTTTCTACGTATTTTCAACCTCATCCAAACAGCTTCCAAGTGGCTCCAAAGCACTTTCTACGTATTTTCAACCTCATCCAAACAGCTTTCAAGTGGCTCCAAAGCACTTTCTACGTATTTTCAACCTCATCCAAACAACTTCCAAGTATCTACGAAGCATTTTCTACGTATTTTCAACCTCATCCAAACAACTTCCAAGGGACTCCAAAACACTTTCTACGTATTTACAACCTCATCCAAACAACTTCCAAGTGGCTACGAAGCATTTTCTACGTATTTTCAACCTCATCCAAACAGCTTCCAAGTGGCTACGAAGCACTTTCTACGTATTTTCAACCTCATCCAAACAGCTTCCAAGTGGCTCCAAAGCACTTTCTACGTATTTTCAACCTCATCCAAACAACCTCCAAGTGGCTCCAAAGCACTTTCTACGTATTTTCAACCTCATCCAAATAACTTTCAAGCGGCTACGAAGCACTTTCTACGTATTTTCAACCTCATCCAAACAACTTCCAAGTATCTACGAAGCATTTTCTACGTATTTTCAACCTCATCCAAACAGCTTCCAAGTGGCTACGAAGCACTTTCTACGTATTTTCAACCTCATCCAAACAGCTTCCAAGTGGCTCCAAAGCACTTTCTACGTATTTTCAACCTCATCCAAACAACTTCCAAGCGGCTACGAAGCACTTTCTACGTATTTTCAACCTCATCCAAACAGCTTTCAAGTGGCTCCAAAGCACTTTCTACGTATTTTCAACGTCATCCAAACAACTTCCAAGTATTTACGAAGCATTTTCTACGTATTTTCAACCTCATCCAAACAACTTCCAAGGGACTCCAAAACACTTTCTACGTATTTACAACCTCATCCAAACAACTTCCAAGTGGCTACGAAGCATTTTCTACGTATTTTCAACCTCATCCAAACAGCTTTCAAGTGGCTACGAAGCACTTTCTACGTATTTTCAACCTCATCCAAACAGCTTCCAAGTGGCTCCAAAGCACTTTCTACGTATTTTCAACCTCATCCAAACAACCTCCAAGTGGCTCCAAAGCACTTTCTACGTATTTTCAACCTCATCCAAATAACTTTCAAGCGGCTACGAAGCACTTTCTACGTATTTTCAACCTCATCCAAACAACTTCCAAGTATCTACGAAGCATTTTCTACGTATTTTCAACCTCATCCAAACAGCTTCCAAGTGGCTACGAAGCACTTTCTACGTATTTTCAACCTCATCCAAACAGCTTCCAAGTGGCTCCAAAGCACTTTCTACGTATTTTCAACCTCATCCAAACAACTTCCAAGCGGCTACGAAGCACTTTCTACGTATTTTCAACCTCATCCAAACAGCTTTCAAGTGGCTCCAAAGCACTTTCTACGTATTTTCAACGTCATCCAAACAACTTCCAAGTATTTACGAAGCATTTTCTACGTATTTTCAACCTCATCCAAACAACTTCCAAGGGACTCCAAAACACTTTCTACGTATTTACAACCTCATCCAAACAACTTCCAAGTGGCTACGAAGCATTTTCTACGTATTTTCAACCTCATCCAAACAGCTTCCAAGTGGCTACGAAGCACTTTCTACGTATTTTCAACCTCATCCAAACAGCTTCCAAGTGGCTCCAAAGCACTTTCTACGTATTTTCAACCTCATCCAAACAACCTCCAAGTGGCTCCAAAGCACTTTCTACGTATTTTCAACCTCATCCAAATAACTTTCAAGCGGCTACGAAGCACTTTCTACGTATTTTCAACCTCATCCAAACAACTTCCAAGTATCTACGAAGCATTTTCTACGTATTTTCAACCTCATCCAAACAGCTTCCAAGTGGCTACGAAGCACTTTCTACGTATTTTCAACCTCATCCAAACAGCTTCCAAGTGGCTCCAAAGCACTTTCTACGTATTTTCAACCTCATCCAAACAACTTCCAAGCGGCTACGAAGCACTTTCTACGTATTTTCAACCTCATCCAAACAGCTTTCAAGTGGCTCCAAAGCACTTTCTACGTATTTTCAACGTCATCCAAACAACTTCCAAGTATTTACGAAGCATTTTCTACGTATTTTCAACCTCATCCAAACAACTTCCAAGGGACTCCAAAACACTTTCTACGTATTTACAACCTCATCCAAACAACTTCCAAGTGGCTACGAAGCATTTTCTACGTATTTTCAACCTCATCCAAACAGCTTCCAAGTGGCTACGAAGCACTTTCTACGTATTTTCAACCTCATCCAAACAGCTTCCAAGTGGCTCCAAAGCACTTTCTACGTATTTTCAACCTCATCCAAACAACCTCCAAGTGGCTCCAAAGCACTTTCTACGTATTTTCAACCTCATCCAAATAACTTTCAAGCGGCTACGAAGCACTTTCTACGTATTTTCAACCTCATCCAAACAACTTCCAAGCGGCTACGAAGCACTTTCTACGTATTTTCAACCTCATCCAAACAACTTCCAAGCGGCTACGAAGCACTTTCTACGTATTTTCAACCTCATCCAAACAGCTTTCAAGTGGCTCCAAAGCACTTTCTACGTATTTTCAACCTCATCCAAACAACTTCCAAGTATCTACGAAGCATTTTCTACGTATTTTCAACCTCATCCAAACAACTTCCAAGGGACTCCAAAACACTTTCTACGTATTTTCAACCTCATCCAAACAACTTCCAAGCGGCTACGAAGCACTTTCTACGTATTTTCAACCTCATCCAAACAGCTTTCAAGTGGCTCCAAAGCACTTTCTACGTATTTTCAACCTCATCCAAACAACTTCCAAGTATCTACGAAGCATTTTCTACGTATTTTCAACCTCATCCAAACAACTTCCAAGGGACTCCAAAACACTTTCTACGTATTTTCAACTTCATCCAAATAACTTCCAAGTGGCTACGAAGCACTTTCTACGTATTTTCAACCTCATCCAAACAACTTCCAAGTGGCTCCAAAGCACTTTCTACGTATTTTCAACCTCATCCAAACAACTTCCAAGCGGCTACGAAGCACTTTCTACGTATTTTCAACCTCATCCAAACAGCTTTCAAGTATCTACGAAGCATTTTCTACGTATTTTCAACCTCATCCAAACAACTTCCAAGGGACTCCAAAACACTTTCTACGTATTTACAACCTCATCCAAACAACTTCCAAGTGGCTACGAAGCATTTTCTACGTATTTTCAACCTCATCCAAACAGCTTCCAAGTGGCTACGAAGCACTTTCTACGTATTTTCAACCTCATCCAAACAGCTTCCAAGGGGCTCCAAAGCACTTTCTACGTATTTTCAACCTCATCCAAACAACCTCCAAGTGGCTCCAAAGCACTTTCTACGTATTTTCAACCTCATCCAAATAACTTTCAAGCGGCTACGAAGCACTTTCTACGTATTTTCAACCTCATCCAAACAACTTCCAAGCGGCTACGAAGCACTTTCTACGTATTTTCAACCTCATCCAAACAGCTTCCAAGTGGCTACGAAGCACTTTCTACGTATTTTCAACTTCATCCAAACAGCTTCCAAGTGGCTCCAAAGCACTTTCTACGTATTTTCAACCTCATCCAAACAACCTCCAAGTGGCTCCAAAGCACTTTCTACGTATTTTCAACCTCATCCAAATAACTTCCAAGCGGCTACGAAGCACTTTCTACGTATTTTCAACCTCATCCAAACAACTTCCAAGCGGCTACGAAGCACTTTCTACGTATTTTCAACCTCATCCAAACAGCTTCCAAGTGGCTACGAAGCACTTTCTACGTATTTTCAACCTCATCCAAACAACTTCCAAGTGGCTCCAAAGCACTTTCTACGTATTTTCAAACTCATCCAAATAACTTCCAAGTGGCTCCAAAGCACTTTCTACGTTTTTTCAACCTCATCCAAACAACTTCCAAGCGGCTACGAAGCACTTTCTACGTATTTTCAACCTCATCCAAACAACTTCCAAGTGGCTACGAAGCACTTTCTACGTATTTTCAACCTCATCCAAACAACTTCCAAGTGGCTACGAGGCACTTTCTACGTATTTTTCAACCTCATCCAAACAACTTCCAAGTGGCTCCAAAGCACTTTCTACGTTTTTTTAACCTCATCCAAACAACTTCCAAGGGACTCCAAAACACTTTCTACGTATTTTCAACCTCATCCAAACAACCTCCAAGTGGCTCCAAAGCACTTTCTACGTATTTTCAACCTCATCCAAACAACTTCCAAGTGGCTCCAAAGCACTTTCTACGTATTTTCAACCTCATCCAAACAACTTCCAAGCGGCTACGAAGCACTTTCTACGTATTTTCAACCTCATCCAAATAACTTTCAAGCGGCTACGAAGCACTTTCTACGAATTTTCAACCTCATCCAAACAACTTCCAAGCGGCTACGAAGCACTTTCTACGTATTTTCAACCTCATCCAAACAACTTCCAAGTGGCTACGAGGCACTTTCTACGTATTTTTCAACCTCATCCAAACAGCTTCCAAGTGGCTCCAAAGCACTTTCTACGTATTTTCAACCTCATCCAAATAACTTTCAAGCGGCTACGAAGCACTTTCTACGTATTTTCAACCTCATCCAAACAACTTCCAAGGGACTCCAAAACACTTTCTACGTATTTACAACCTCATCCAAACAACTTCCAAGTGGCTCCAAAGCACTTTCTACGTATTTTCAACCTCATCCAAACAACTTCCAAGTGGCTACGAAGCATTTTCTACGTATTTTCAACCTCATCCAAACAACTTCCAAGGGACTTCAAAACACTTTCTACGTATTTACAACCTCATCCAAACAACTTCCAAGTGGCTACGAAGCATTTTCTACGTATTTTCAACCTCATCCAAACAGCTTCCAAGTGGCTACGAAGCACTTTCTACGTATTTTCAACCTCATCCAAACAGCTTCCAAGTGGCTCCAAAGCACTTTCTACGTATTTTCAACCTCATCCAAACAACCTCCAAGTGGCTCCAAAGCACTTTCTACGTATTTTCAACCTCATCCAAATAACTTTCAAGCGGCTACGAAGCACGTTCTACGTATTTTCAACCTCATCCAAACAACTTCCAAGCGGCTACGAAGCACTTTCTACGTATTTTCAACCTTATCCAAACAACTTCCAAGTGGCTACGAGGCACTTTCTACGTATTTTCAACCTCATCCAAAAAAATTCCAAGTGGCTCCAAAGCACTTTCTACGTATTTTCAACCTCATCCAAACAACTTCCAAGCGGCTACGAAGCACTTTCTACGTATTTTCAACCTCATCCAAACAACTTCCAAGCGGCTACGAAGCACTTTCTACGTATTTTCAACCTCATCCAAACAACTTCCAAGTGGCAACGAGGCACTTTCTACGCATTTTTCAACCTTATCCAAACAACTTCCAAGTGGCTCCAAAGCACTTTCTACGTTTTTTTAACCTCATCCAAACAACTTCCAAGGGACTCCAAAACACTTTCTACGTATTTTCAACCCCATCCAAACAACTTCCAAGTGGCTCCAAAGCACTTTCTAAGTATTTTCAACCTAATCCAAATAACTTCCAAGTGGCTACGAAGCACTTTCTACGTATTTTCAACCTCATCCAAACAACCTCCAAGTGGCTCCAAAGCACTTTCTACGTATTTTCAACCTCATCCAAATAACTTTCAAGCGGCTACGAAGCACGTTCTTCGTATTTTCAACCTCATCCAAACAACTTCCAAGCGGCTACGAAGCACTTCCTACGTATTTTCAACCTTATCCAAACAACTTCCAAGTGGCTACGAGGCACTTTCTACGTATTTTCAACCTCATCCAAAAAAATTCCAAGTGGCTCCAAAGCACTTTCTACGTTTTTTCAACCTCATCCAAACTACTTCCAAGGGGCTCAAAAGCACTTTCTACGTATTTTCAACCTCATCCAAACAACTTCCAAGCGGCTACGAAGCACTTTCTACGTATTTTCAACCTCATCCAAACAACTTCCAAGTGGCAACGAGGCACTTTCTACGCATTTTTCAACCTTATCCAAACAACTTCCAAGTGGCTCCAAAGCACTTTCTACGTTTTTTTAACCTCATCCAAACAACTTCCAAGGGACTCCAAAACACTTTCTACGTATTTTCAACCCCATCCAAACAACTTCCAAGTGGCTCCAAAGCACTTTCTACGTATTTTCAACCTCATCCAAACAACTTCCAAGCGGCTACGAAGCACTTTCTACGTATTTTCAACCTCATCCAAACAACCTCCAAGTGGCTCCAAAGCACTTTCTACGTATTTTCAACCTCATCCAAATAACTATCAAGCGGCTACGAAGCACGTTCTACGTATTTTCAACCTTATCCAAACAACTTCCAAGTGGCTACGAGGCACTTTCTACGTATTTTCAACCTCATCCAAAAAAATTCCAAGTGGCTCCAAAGCACTTTCCACGTATTTTCAACCTCATCCAAATAACTTCCAAGTGGCTACGAAGCACTTTCTACGTATTTTCAACCTTATCCAAATAACTTCCAAGTGGCTCCAAAGCACTTTCTACGTTTTTTTAAGCTCATCCAAACAACTTCCAAGGGACTCCAAAACACTTTCTACGTATTTTCAACCTCATCCAAATAACTTCCAAGTGGCTCCAAAGCACTTTCTACGTTTTTTCAACCTCATCAAAACAACTTCCAAGTGGCTCCAAAGCACTTTCTACGTATTTTCAACCTCATCCAAATAACTTCCAAGTGGCTACGAAGCACTTTCTACGTATTTTCAACCTCATCCAAACAACCTCCAAGTGGCTCCAAAGCACTTTCTACGTATTTTCAACCTCATCCAAACAACCTCCAAGTGGCTCCAAAGCACTTTCTACGTATTTTCAACCTCATCCAAACTACTTCCAAGGGGCTCAAAAGCACTTTCTACGTATTTTCAACCTCATCCAAACAACTTCCAAGCGGCTACGAAGCACTTTCTACGTATTTTCAACCTCATCCAAACAACCTCCAAGTGGCTCCAAAGCACTTTCTACGTATTTTCAACCTCATCCAAACAACTTTCAAGCGGCTACGAAGCACTTTCTACGTATTTTCAACCTCATCCAAACAACTTCCAAGTGGCTCCAAAGCACTTTCTACGTATTTTCAACCTCATCCAAACAACTTCCAAGTGGCTCCAAAGCACTTTCTACGTATTTTCAACCTCATCCAAACTACTTCCAAGGGGCTCAAAAGCACTTTCTACGTATTTTCAACCTCATCCAAACAACTTCCAAGCGGCTACGAAGCACTTTCTACGTATTTTCAACCTCATCCAAACAACTTCCAAGTGGCAACGAGGCACTTTCTACGCATTTTTCAACCTTATCCAAACAACTTCCAAGTGGCTCCAAAGCACTTTCTACGTTTTTTTAACCTCATCCAAACAACTTCCAAGGGACTCCAAAACACTTTCTACGTATTTTCAACCCCATCCAAACAACTTCCAAGTGGCTCCAAAGCACTTTCAAAGTATTTTCAACCTCATCCAAACAACTTCCAAGCGGCTACGAAGCACTTTCTACGTATTTTCAACCTCATCCAAACAACCTCCAAGTGGCTCCAAAGCACTTTCTACGTATTTTCAACCTCATCCAAATAACTTTCAAGCGGCTACGAAGCACGTTCTACGTATTTTCAACCTCATCCAAACAACTTCCAAGCGGCTACGAAGCACTTTCTACGTATTTTCAACCTTATCCAAACAACTTCCAAGTGGCTACGAGGCACTTTCTACGTATTTTCAACCTCATCCAAAAAAATTCCAAGTGGCTCCAAAGCACTTTCTACGTATTTTCAACCTCATCCAAATAACTTCCAAGTGGCTACGAAGCACTTTCTACGTATTTTCAACCTTATCCAAACAACTTCCAAGTGGCTACGAGGCACTTTCTACGTATTTTCAACCTCATCCAAATAACTTCCAAGTGGCTACGAAGCACTTTCTACGTATTTTCAACCTTATCCAAATAACTTCCAAGTGGCTCCAAAGCACTTTCTACGTTTTTTTAAGCTCATCCAAACAACTTCCAAGGGACTCCAAAACACTTTCTACGTATTTTCAACCTCATCCAAATAACTTCCAAGTGGCTCCAAAGCACTTTCTACGTTTTTTCAACCTCATCAAAACAACTTCCAAGTGGCTCCAAAGCACTTTCTACGTATTTTCAACCTCATCCAAATAACTTCCAAGTGGCTACGAAGCACTTTCTACGTATTTTCAACCTCATCCAAACAACTTTCAAGGGTCTCCAAAGCACTTTCTACGTATTTTCAACCTCATCCAAATAACTTCCAAGGGGCTCCAAAGCACTTTCTACGTATTTTCAACCTTATCCAAACAACTTCCAAGTGGCTCCAAATCACTTTCTACGTATTTTCAACCTCATTAAAACAACTTTCAAGGGGCTCCAAAGCACTTTCTACGTATTTTCAACCTCATCCAAATAACTTCCAAGCGGCTACGAAGCACTTTCTACGTATTTTCAACCTTATCCAAATAACTTCCAAGTGGCTACGAAGCACTTTCTACGTATTTTTCAACCTTATCCAAACAACTTCCAAGTGGCTCCAAAGCACTTTCTACGTTTTTTTAAGCTCATCCAAACAACTTCCAAGGGACTCCAAAACACTTTCTACGTATTTTCAACCTCATCCAAACAACTTCCAAGCGGCTACGAAGCACTTTCTACGTATTTTCAACCTCATCCAAATAACTTCCAAGTGGCTACGAAGCACTTTCTACGTATTTTCAACCTTATCCAAATAACTTCCAAGTGGCTCCAAAGCACTTTCTACGTTTTTTTAAGCTCATCCAAACAACTTCCAAGGGACTCCAAAACACTTTCTACGTATTTTCAACCTCATCCAAACAACTTCCAAGCGGCTACGAAGCACTTTCTACGTATTTTCAACCTCATCCAAACAACCTCCAAGTGGCTCCAAAGCACTTTCTACGTATTTTCAACCTCATCCAAATAACTTCCAAGTGGCTACGAAGCACTTTCTACGTATTTTCAACCTTATCCAAACAACTTCCAAGTGGCTACGAGGCACTTTCTACGTATTTTCAACCTCATCCAAAAAAATTCCAAGTGGCTCCAAAGCACTTTCTACGTATTTTCAACCTCATCCAAATAACTTCCAAGTGGCTACGAAGCACTTTCTACGTTTTTTTAAGCTCATCCAAACAACTTCCAAGGGACTCCAAAACACTTTCTACGTATTTTCAACCTCATCCAAACAACTTCCAAGCGGCTACGAAGCACTTTCTACGTATTTTCAACCTCATCCAAATAACTTCCAAGTGGCTACGAAGCACTTTCTACGTATTTTCAACCTCATCCAAATAACTTCCAAGTGGCTCCAAAGCACTTTCTACGTTTTTTTAACCTCATCCAAACAACTTCCAAGGGACTCCAAAAGCACTTTCTACGTATTTTCAACCTCATCCAAACAACTTCCAAGCGGCTACGAAGCACTTTCTACGTATTTTCAACCTCATCCAAACAACTTCCAAGTGGCTACGAAGCACTTTCTACGTATTTTCAACCTTATCCAAATAACTTCCAAGTGGCTCCAAAGCACTTTCTACGTTTTTTTAAGCTCATCCAAACAACTTCCAAGGGACTCCAAAACACTTTCTACGTATTTTCAACCTCATCCAAACAACTTCCAAGCGGCTACGAAGCACTTTCTACGTATTTTCAACCTCATCCAAACAACCTCCAAGTGGCTCCAAAGCACTTTCTACGTATTTTCAACCTCATCCAAACAACCTCCAAGTGGCTCCAAAGCACTTTCTACGTATTTTCAACCTCATCCAAATAACTTTCAAGCGGCTACGAAGCACGTTCTACGTATTTTCAACCTCATCCAAACAACTTCCAAGCGGCTACGAAGCACTTTCTACGTATTTTCAACCTTATCCAAACAACTTCCAAGTGGCTACGAGGCACTTTCTACGTATTTTCAACCTCATCCAAAAAAATTCCAAGTGGCTCCAAAGCACTTTCTACGTATTTTCAACCTCATCCAAATAACTTCCAAGTGGCTACGAAGCACTTTCTACGTATTTTCAACCTTATCCAAACAACTTCCAAGGGGCTCTAAAGCACTTTCTACGTTTTTTTAAGCTCATCCAAACAACTTCCAAGCGACTCCAAAACACTTTCTACGTATTTTCAACCTCATCCAAATAACTTCCAAGTGGCTCCAAAGCACTTTCTACGTTTTTTCAACCTCATCAAAACAACTTCCAAGTGGCTCCAAAGCACTTTCTACGTATTTTCAACCTCATCCAAATAACTTCCAAGTGGCTACGAAGCACTTTCTACGTATTTTCAACCTCATCCAAACAACTTCCAAGCGGCTACGAAGCACTTTCTACGTATTTTCAACCTCATCCAAACAACCTCCAAGTGGCTCCAAAGCACTTTCTACGTATTTTCAACCTCATCCAAACAACTTCCAAGGGGCTCCAAAGCACTTTCTACGTATTTTCAACCTCATCCAAATAACTTCCAAGTGGCTACGAAGCACTTTCTACGTATTTTCAACCTTATCCAAATAACTTCCAAGTGGCTCCAAAGCACTTTCTACGTATTTTCAACCTCATCCAAATAACTTCCAAGTGGCTCCAAAGCACTTTCTACGTATTTTCAACCTCATCCAAATAACTTTCAAGCGGCTACGAAGCACTTTCTACGTATTTTCAACCTCATCCAAACAACTTCCAAGTGGCTACGAGGCACTTTCTACGTATTTTTCAACCTCATCCAAAAAAATTCCAAGTGGCTCCAAAGCACTTTCTACGTTTTTTTAACCTCATCCAAATAACTTCCAAGTGGCTCCAAAGCACTTTCTACGTATTTTAAACCTCATCCAAATAACTTCCAAGTGGCTCCAAAGCACTTTCTACGTATTTTCAACCTCATCCAAATAACTTTCAAGCGGCTACGAAGCACTTTCTACGTATTTTCAACCTCATCCAAACAACTTCCAAGCGGCTACGAAGCACTTTCTACGTATTTTCAACCTCATCCAAACAACTTCCAAGTGGCTACGAGGCACTTTCTACGTATTTTTCAACCTCATCCAAACAACTTCCAAGTGGCTCCAAAGCACTTTCTACGTTTTTTTAACCTCATCCAAACAGCTTCCAAGTGGCTCCAAAGCACTTTCTACGTATTTTCAACCTCATCCAAATAACTTTCAAGCGGCTACGAAGCACTTTCTACGTATTTTCAACCTCATCCAAACAACTTCCAAGGGGCTCCAAAGCACTTTCTACGTATTTTCAACCTCATCCAAACAACTTCCAAGGGGCTAAGAAGCACTTTCTACGTATTTTCAACCTCATCCAAACAACTTCCAAGGGACTCCAAAACACTTTCTACGTATTTACAACCTCATCCAAACAACTTCCAAGTGGCTCCAAAGCACTTTCTACGTATTTTCAACCTCATCCAAATAACTTCCAAGTGGCTACGAAGCACTTTCTACGTATTTTCAACCTAATCCAAACAACTTCCAAGCGGCTACGAAGCACTTTCTACGTATTTTCAACCTCATCCAAACAACCTCCAAGTGGCTCCAAAGCACTTTCTACGTATTTTCAACCTCATCCAAACAACTTCCAAGGGGCTCCAAAGCACTTTCTACGTATTTTCAACCTTATCCAAATAACTTCCAAGTGGCTCCAAAGCACTTTCTACGTATTTTCAACCTCATCCAAATAACTTCCAAGTGGCTCCAAAGCACTTTCTACGTATTTTCAACCTCATCCAAATAACTTTCAAGCGGCTACGAAGCACTTTCTACGTATTTTCAACCTCATCCAAACAACTTCCAAGTGGCTACGAAGCACTTTCTACGTATTTTTCAACCTCATCCAAACAAATTCCAAGTGGCTCCAAAGCACTTTCTACGTTTTTTTAACCTCATCCAAATAACTTCCAAGTGGCTCCAAAGCACTTTCTACGTATTTTCAACCTCATCCAAATAACTTTCAAGCGGCTACGAAGCACTTTCTACGTATTTTCAACCTCATCCAAACAACCTCCAAGTGGCTCCAAAGCACTTTCTACGTTTTTTTAACCTCATCCAAAAAACTTCCAAGTGGCTACGAAGCACTTTCTACGTATTTTCAACCTTATCCAAATAACTTCCAAGTGGCTCCAAAGCACTTTCTACGTATTTTCAACCTCATCCAAATAACTTCCAAGTGGCTCCAAAGCACTTTCTACGTATTTTCAACCTCATCCAAATAACTTTCAAGCGGCTACGAAGCACTTTCTACGTATTTTCAACCTCATCCAAACAATTTCCAAGTGGCTACGAGGCACTTTCTACGTATTTTTCAACCTCATCCAAACAAATTCCAAGTGGCTCCAAAGCACTTTCTACGTTTTTTTAACCTCATCCAAATAACTTCCAAGTGGCTCCAAAGCACTTTCTACGTATTTTCAACCTCATCCAAATAACTTCCAAGTGGCTCCAAAGCACTTACTACGTATTTTCAACCTCATCCAAATAACTTTCAAGCGGCTACGAAGCACTTTCTACGTATTTTCAACCTCATCCAAACAACTTCCAAGCGGCTACGAAGCACTTTCTACGTATTTTCAACCTCATCCAAACAACTTCCAAGTGGCTACGAGGCACTTTCTACGAATTTTTCAACCTCATCCAAACAACTTCCAAGTGGCTCCAAAGCACTTTCTACGTTTTTTTAACCTCATCCAAACAGCTTCCAAGTGGCTCCAAAGCACTTTCTACGTATTTTCAACCTCATCCAAATAACTTTCAAGCGGCTACGAAGCACTTTCTACGTATTTTCAACCTCATCCAAACAACTTCCAAGGGGCTCCAAAGCACTTTCTACGTATTTTCAACCTCATCCAAACAACTTCCAAGGGGCTAAGAAGCACTTTCTACGTATTTTCAACCTCATCCAAACAACTTCCAAGGGACTCCAAAACACTTTCTACGTATTTACAACCTCATCCAAACAACTTCCAAGTGGCTCCAAAGCACTTTCTACGTATTTTCAACCTCATCCAAACAACTTCCAAGTATCTACGAAGCATTTTCTACGTATTTTCAACCTCATCCAAACAACTTCCAAGGGACTCCAAAACACTTTCTACGTATTTACAACCTCATCCAAACAACTTACAAGTGGCTACGAAGCATTTTCTACGTATTTTCAACCTCATCCAAACAGCTTCCAAGTGGCTACGAAGCACTTTCTACGTATTTTCAACCTCATCCAAACAACTTCCAAGTGGCTACGAAGCACTTTCTACGTATTTTCAACCTCATCCAAACAACTTCCAAGTGGCTCCAAAGCACTTTCTACGTATTTTCAACCTCATCCAAATAACTTTCAAGCGGCTACGAAGCACTTTCTACGTATTTTCAACCTCATCCAAACAACTTCCAAGGGGCTCTAAAGCACTTTCTACGTTTTTTTAACCTCATCCAAACAACTTCCAAGGGACTCCAAAACACTTTCTACGTATTTTCAACCTCATCCAAACAACTTCCAAGTGGCTCCAAAGCACTTTCTACGTATTTTCAACCTCATCCAAATAACTTTCAAGCGGCTACGAAGCACTTTCTACGTATTTTCAACCTCATCCAAACTACTTTCAAGGGGCACCAAAGCACTTTCTACGTATTTTCAACCTCATCCAAACTACTTCCAAGGGGCTCAAAAGCACTTTCTACGTATTTTCAACCTCATCCAAACAACTTCCAAGGGACTCCAAAACACTTTCTACGTATTTTCAACCTCATCCAAACAACTTCCAAGTGGCTCCAAAGCACTTTCTACGTATTTTCAACCTCATCCAAATAACTTCCAAGTGGCTACGAAGCACTTTCTACGTATTTTCATCCACATCCAAATAACTTCCAAGGGGCTCTAAAGCACTTTCTACGTTTTTTTAACCTCATCCAAACAACTTCCAAGGGACTCCAAAACACTTTCTACGTATTTTCAACCTCATCCAAACAACCTCCAATTGGCTCCAAAGCACTTTCTACGTATTTTCAACCTCATCCAAACAACTTCCAAGTGGCTCCAAAGCACTTTCTACGTATTTTCAACCTCATCCAAACAACTTCCAAGTGGCTCCAAAGCACTTTCTACGTATTTTCAACCTCATCCAAACTACTTCCAAGGGGCTACGAAGCACTTTCTACGTATTTTCATCCACATCCAAATAACTTTTAAGCGGCTACGAAGCACTTTCTACGTATTTTCAACCTCATCCAAACAACTTCCAAGGGGCTCCAAAGCACTTTCTACGTATTTTCAACCTCATCCAAACAACTTCCAAGGGGCTAAGAAGCACTTTCTACGTATTTTCAACCTCATCCAAACAACTTCCAAGGGACTCCAAAACACTTTCTACGTATTTACAACCTCATCCAAACAACTTCCAAGTGGCTCCAAAGCACTTTCTACGTATTTTCAACCTCATCCAAACAACTTCCAAGTATCTACGAAGCATTTTCTACGTATTTTCAACCTCATCCAAACAACTTCCAAGGGACTCCAAAACACTTTCTACGTATTTACAACCTCATCCAAACAACTTACAAGTGGCTACGAAGCATTTTCTACGTATTTTCAACCTCATCCAAACAGCTTCCAAGTGGCTACGAAGCACTTTCTACGTATTTTCAACCTCATCCAAACAACTTCCAAGTGGCTACGAAGCACTTTCTACGTTTTTTTAACCTCATCCAAACAGCTTCCAAGTGGCTCCAAAGCACTTTCTACGTATTTTCAACCTCATCCAAATAACTTTCAAGCGGCTACGAAGCACTTTCTACGTATTTTCAACCTCATCCAAACAACTTCCAAGGGGCTCTAAAGCACTTTCTACGTTTTTTTAACCTCATCCAAACAACTTCCAAGGGACTCCAAAACACTTTCTACGTATTTTCAACCTCATCCAAACAACTTCCAAGTGGCTCCAAAGCACTTTCTACGTATTTTCAACCTCATCCAAATAACTTTCAAGCGGCTACGAAGCACTTTCTACGTATTTTCAACCTCATCCAAACTACTTTCAAGAGGCTCCAAAGCACTTTCTACGTATTTTCAACCTCATCCAAACTACTTCCAAGGGGCTCAAAAGCACTTTCTACGTATTTTCAACCTCATCCAAACAACTTCCAAGTGGCAACGAGGCACTTTCTACGCATTTTTCAACCTCATCCAAACAACTTCCAAGTGGCTCCAAAGCACTTTCTACGTTTTTTTAACCTCATCCAAACAACTTCCAAGGGACTCCAAAACACTTTCTACGTATTTTCAACCCCATCCAAACAACTTCCAAGTGGCTCCAAAGCACTTTCTACGTTTTTTCAACCTCATCAAAACAACTTCCAAGTGGCTCCAAAGCACTTTCTAAGTATTTTCAACCTAATCCAAATAACTTCCAAGTGGCTACGAAGCACTTTCTACGTATTTTCAACCTCATCCAAACAACTTCCAAGCGGCTACGAAGCACTTTCTACGTATTTTCAACCTCATCCAAACTACTTTCAAGAGGCTCCAAAGCACTTTCTACGTATTTTCAACCTCATCCAAATAACTTCCAAGTGGCTCCAAAGCACTTTCTACGTATTTTCAACCTCATCCAAATAACTTTCAAGCGGCTACGAAGCACTTTCTACGTATTTTCAACCTCATCCAAACAACTTCCAAGTGGCTACGAGGCACTTTCTACGTATTTTTCAACCTCATCCAAACAAATTCCAAGTGGCTCCAAAGCACTTTCTACGTTTTTTAAACCTCATCCAAATAACTTCCAAGTGGCTCCAAAGCACTTTCTACGTTTTTTCAACCTCATCCAAATAACTTTCAAGCGGCTACGAAGCACTTTCTACGTATTTTCAACCTCATCCAAACAACTTCCAAGCGGCTACGAAGCACTTTCTACGTATTTTCAACCTCATCCAAACAACTTCCAAGTGGCTACGAGGCACTTTCTACGTATTTTTCAACCTCATCCAAACAACTTCCAAGTGGCTCCAAAGCACTTTCTACGTTTTTTTAACCTCATCCAAACAACTTCCAAGTGGCTACGAAGCACTTTCTACGTATTTTCAACCTCATCCAAACAACTTCCAAGTATCTACGAAGCATTTTCTACGTATTTTCAACCTCATCCAAACAACTTCCAAGGGACTCCAAAACACTTTCTACGTATTTACAACCTCATCCAAACAACTTCCAAGTGGCTACGAAGCACTTTCTACGTATTTTCAACCTCATCCAAACAACTTCCAAGTGGCTCCAAAGCACTTTCTACGTATTTTCAACCTCATCCAAATAACTTCCAAGTGGCTACGAAGCACTTTCTACGTATTTTCAACCTCATCCAAACAACCTCCAAGTGGCTCCAAAGCACTTTCTACGTATTTTCAACCTCATCAAAACAACTTCCAAGTGGCTCCAAAGCACTTTCTACGTTTTTTTAACCTCATCCAAATAACTTCCAAGTGGCTCCAAAGCACTTTCTACGTATTTTCAACCTCATCCAAATAACTTTCAAGCGGCTACGAAGCACTTTCTACGTATTTTCAACCTCATCCAAACAACCTCCAAGTGGCTCCAAAGCACTTTCTACGTTTTTTTAACCTCATCCAAAAAACTTCCAAGTGGCTACGAAGCACTTTCTACGTATTTTCAACCTTATCCAAATAACTTCCAAGTGGCTCCAAAGCACTTTCTACGTATTTTCAACCTCATCCAAATAACTTCCAAGTGGCTCCAAAGCACTTTCTACGTATTTTCAACCTCATCCAAATAACTTTCAAGCGGCTACGAAGCACTTTCTACGTATTTTCAACCTCATCCAAACAATTTCCAAGTGGCTACGAGGCACTTTCTACGTATTTTTCAACCTCATCCAAACAAATTCCAAGTGGCTCCAAAGCACTTTCTACGTTTTTTTAACCTCATCCAAATAACTTCCAAGTGGCTCCAAAGCACTTTCTACGTATTTTAAACCTCATCCAAATAACTTCCAAGTGGCTCCAAAGCACTTACTACGTATTTTCAACCTCATCCAAATAACTTTCAAGCGGCTACGAAGCACTTTCTACGTATTTTCAACCTCATCCAAACAACTTCCAAGCGGCTACGAAGCACTTTCTACGTATTTTCAACCTCATCCAAACAACTTCCAAGGGGCTAAGAAGCACTTTCTACGTATTTTCAACCTCATCCAAACAACTTCCAAGGGACTCCAAAACACTTTCTACGTATTTACAACCTCATCCAAACAACTTCCAAGTGGCTCCAAAGCACTTTCTACGTATTTTCAACCTCATCCAAATAACTTCCAAGTGGCTACGAAGCACTTTCTACGTATTTTCAACCTAATCCAAACAACTTCCAAGCGGCTACGAAGCACTTTCTACGTATTTTCAACCTCATCCAAACAACCTCCAAGTGGCTCCAAAGCACTTTCTACGTATTTTCAACCTCATCCAAACAACTTCCAAGGGGCTCCAAAGCACTTTCTACGTATTTTCAACCTTATCCAAATAACTTCCAAGTGGCTCCAAAGCACTTTCTACGTATTTTCAACCTCATCCAAATAACTTCCAAGTGGCTCCAAAGCACTTTCTACGTATTTTCAACCTCATCCAAATAACTTTCAAGCGGCTACGAAGCACTTTCTACGTATTTTCAACCTCATCCAAACAACTTCCAAGTGGCTACGAGGCACTTTCTACGTATTTTTCAACCTCATCCAAACAAATTCCAAGTGGCTCCAAAGCACTTTCTACGTTTTTTTAACCTCATCCAAATAACTTCCAAGTGGCTCCAAAGCACTTTCTACGTATTTTCAACCTCATCCAAATAACTTCCAAGCGGCTACGAAGCACTTTCTACGTATTTTCAACCTCATCCAAACAACCTCCAAGTGGCTCCAAAGCACTTTCTACGTTTTTTTAACCTCATCCAAAAAACTTCCAAGTGGCTACGAAGCACTTTCTACGTATTTTCAACCTTATCCAAATAACTTCCAAGTGGCTCCAAAGCACTTTCTACGTATTTTCAACCTCATCCAAATAACTTCCAAGTGGCTCCAAAGCACTTTCTACGTATTTTCAACCTCATCCAAATAACTTTCAAGCGGCTACGAAGCACTTTCTACGTATTTTCAACCTCATCCAAACAATTTCCAAGTGGCTACGAGGCACTTTCTACGTATTTTTCAACCTCATCCAAACAAATTCCAAGTGGCTCCAAAGCACTTTCTACGTTTTTTTAACCTCATCCAAATAACTTCCAAGTGGCTCCAAAGCACTTTCTACGTATTTTCAACCTCATCCAAATAACTTCCAAGTGGCTCCAAAGCACTTACTACGTATTTTCAACCTCATCCAAATAACTTTCAAGCGGCTACGAAGCACTTTCTACGTATTTTCAACCTCATCCAAACAACTTTCAAGCGGCTACGAAGCACTTTCTACGTATTTTCAACCTCATCCAAACAACTTCCAAGTGGCTACGAGGCACTTTCTACGAATTTTTCAACCTCATCCAAACAACTTCCAAGTGGCTCCAAAGCACTTTCTACGTTTTTTTAACCTCATCCAAACAGCTTCCAAGTGGCTCCAAAGCACTTTCTACGTATTTTCAACCTCATCCAAATAACTTTCAAGCGGCTACGAAGCACTTTCTACGTATTTTCAACCTCATCCAAACAACTTCCAAGGGGCTAAGAAGCACTTTCTACGTATTTTCAACCTCATCCAAACAACTTCCAAGGGACTCCAAAACACTTTCTACGTATTTACAACCTCATCCAAACAACTTCCAAGTGGCTACGAAGCATTTTCTACGTATTTTCAACCTCATCCAAACAGCTTCCAAGTGGCTACGAAGCATTTTCTACGTATTTTCAACCTCATCCAAACAACTTCCAAGGGACTCCAAAACACTTTCTACGTATTTACAACCTCATCCAAACAACTTACAAGTGGCTACGAAGCATTTTCTACGTATTTTCAACCTCATCCAAACAGCTTCCAAGTGGCTACGAAGCACTTTCTACGTATTTTCAACCTCATCCAAACAACTTCCAAGTGGCTACGAAGCACTTTCTACGTATTTTCAACCTTATCCAAACAACTTCCAAGTGGCTCCAAAGCACTTTCTACGTATTTTCAACCTCATCCAAATAACTTTCAAGCGGCTACGAAGCACTTTCTACGTATTTTCAACCTCATCCAAACAACTTCCAAGGGGCTCTAAAGCACTTTCTACGTTTTTTTAACCTCATCCAAACAACTTCCAAGGGACTCCAAAACACTTTCTACGTATTTTCAACCTCATCCAAACAACTTCCAAGTGGCTCCAAAGCACTTTCTACGTATTTTCAACCTCATCCAAATAACTTCCAAGTGGCTACGAAGCACTTTCTACGTATTTTCAACCTCATCCAAACAACCTCCAATTGGCTCCAAAGCACTTTCTACGTATTTTCAACCTCATCCAAACAACTTCCAAGTGGCTCCAAAGCACTTTCTACGTATTTTCAACCTCATCCAAACAACTTCCAAGTGGCTCCAAAGCACTTTCTACGTATTTTCAACCTCATCCAAACTACTTCCAAGGGGCTACGAAGCACTTTCTACGTATTTTCATCCACATCCAAATAACTTTCAAGCGGCTACGAAGCACTTTCTACGTATTTTCAACCTCATCCAAACAACTTCCAAGGGGCTCCAAAGCACTTTCTACGTATTTTCAACCTCATCCAAACAACTTCCAAGGGGCTAAGAAGCACTTTCTACGTATTTTCAACCTCATCCAAACAACTTCCAAGGGACTCCAAAACACTTTCTACGTATTTACAACCTCATCCAAACAACTTCCAAGTGGCTCCAAAGCACTTTCTACGTATTTTCAACCTCATCCAAACAGCTTCCAAGTGGCTCCAAAGCACTTTCTACGTATTTTCAACCTCATCCAAACAACTTCCAAGTATCTACGAAGCATTTTCTACGTATTTTCAACCTCATCCAAACAACTTCCAAGGGACTCCAAAACACTTTCTACGTATTTACAACCTCATCCAAACAACTTACAAGTGGCTACGAAGCATTTTCTACGTATTTTCAACCTCATCCAAACAGCTTCCAAGTGGCTACGAAGCACTTTCTACGTATTTTCAACCTCATCCAAACAACTTCCAAGTGGCTACGAAGCACTTTCTACGTTTTTTTAACCTCATCCAAACAGCTTCCAAGTGGCTCCAAAGCACTTTCTACGTATTTTCAACCTCATCCAAATAACTTTCAAGCGGCTACGAAGCACTTTCTACGTATTTTCAACCTCATCCAAACAACTTCCAAGGGGCTCTAAAGCACTTTCTACGTTTTTTTAACCTCATCCAAACAACTTCCAAGGGACTCCAAAACACTTTCTACGTATTTTCAACCTCATCCAAACAACTTCCAAGTGGCTCCAAAGCACTTTCTACGTATTTTCAACCTCATCCAAATAACTTTCAAGCGGCTACGAAGCACTTTCTACGCATTTTCAACCTCATCCAAACAACTTCCAAGGGGCTCTAAAGCACTTTCTACGTATTTTCAACCTCATCCAAACTACTTCCAAGGGGCTCAAAAGCACTTTCTACGTATTTTCAACCTCATCCAAACAACTTCCAAGTGGCAACGAGGCACTTTCTACGCATTTTTCAACCTCATCCAAACAACTTCCAAGTGGCTCCAAAGCACTTTCTACGTTTTTTTAACCTCATCCAAACAACTTCCAAGGGACTCCAAAACACTTTCTACGTATTTTCAACCCCATCCAAACAACTTCCAAGTGGCTCCAAAGCACTTTCTACGTTTTTTCAACCTCATCAAAACAACTTCCAAGTGGCTCCAAAGCACTTTCTAAGTATTTTCAACCTAATCCAAATAACTTCCAAGTGGCTACGAAGCACTTTCTACGTATTTTCAACCTCATCCAAACAACTTCCAAGCGGCTACGAAGCACTTTCTACGTATTTTCAACCTCATCCAAACTACTTTCAAGTGGCTCCAAAGCACTTTCTACGTATTTTCAACCTCATCCAAATATTTTTCAAGCGGCTACGAAGCACTTTCTACGTATTTTCAACCTCATCCAAACAACTTCCAAGTGGCTACGAGGCACTTTCTACGTATTTTTCAACCTCATCCAAACAAATTCCAAGTGGCTCCAAAGCACTTTCTACGTTTTTTAAACCTCATCCAAATAACTTCCAAGTGGCTCCAAAGCACTTTCTACGTATTTTCAACCTCATCCAAATAACTTTCAAGCGGCTACGAAGCACTTTCTACGTATTTTCAACCTCATCCAAACAACTTCCAAGCGGCTACGAAGCACTTTCTACGTATTTTCAACCTCATCCAAACAACTTCCAAGTGGCTACGAGGCACTTTCTACGTATTTTTCAACCTCATCCAAACAACTTCCAAGTGGCTCCAAAGCACTTTCTACGTTTTTTTAACCTCATCCAAACAACTTCCAAGTATCTACGAAGCATTTTCTACGTATTTTCAACCTCATCCAAACAACTTCCAAGGGACTCCAAAACACTTTCTACGTATTTACAACCTCATCCAAACAACTTCCAAGTGGCTCCAAAGCACTTTCTACGTTTTTTCAACCTCATCAAAACAACTTCCAAGTGGCTCCAAAGCACTTTCTAAGTATTTTCAACCTAATCCAAATAACTTCCAAGTGGCTACGAAGCACTTTCTACGTATTTTCAACCTCATCCAAACAACTTCCAAGCGGCTACGAAGCACTTTCTACGTATTTTCAACCTCATCCAAACAACTTCCAAGTGGCTACGAGGCACTTTCTACGTATTTTTCAACCTCATCCAAACAACTTCCAAGTGGCTCCAAAGCACTTTCTACGTTTTTTTAACCTCATCCAAACAACTTCCAAGTATCTACGAAGCATTTTCTACGTATTTTCAACCTCATCCAAACAACTTCCAAGGGACTCCAAAACACTTTCTACGTATTTACAACCTCATCCAAACAACTTCCAAGTGGCTACGAAGCACTTTCTACGTATTTTCAACCTCATCCAAATAACTTCCAAGTGGCTACGAAGCACTTTCTACGTATTTTCAACCTCATCCAAACAACCTCCAAGTGGCTCCAAAGCACTTTCTACGTATTTTCAACCTCATCAAAACAACTTCCAAGTGGCTCCAAAGCACTTTCTAAGTATTTTCAACCTAATCCAAATAACTTTCAAGCGGCTACGAATCACTTTCTACGTATTTTCAACCTTATCCAAACAACTTCCAAGCGGCTACGAAGCACTTTCTACGTATTTTCAACCTCATCCAAACAACTTCCAAGTGGCTCCAAAGCACTTTCTACGTTTTTTTAACCTCATCCAAACAACTTCCAAGTGGCTCCAAAGCACTTTCTACATATTTTCAACCTCATCCAAACAACTTCCAAGCGGCTACGAAGCACTTTCTACGTATTTTCAACCTCATCCAAACAACTTCCAAGTGGCTCCAAAGCACTTTCTACGTTTTTTCAACCTCATCAAAACAACTTCCAAGTGGCTCCAAAGCACTTTCTAAGTATTTTCAACCTAATCCAAATAACTTCCAAGTGGCTACGAAGCACTTTCTACGTATTTTCAACCTCATCCAAACAACTTCCAAGCGGCTACGAAGCACTTTCTACGTATTTTCAACCTCATCCAAACTACTTTCAAGAGGCTCCAAAGCACTTTCTACGTATTTTCAACCTCATCCAAATAACTTCCAAGTGGCTCCAAAGCACTTTCTACGTATTTTCAACCTCATCCAAATATTTTTCAAGCGGCTACGAAGCACTTTCTACGTATTTTCAACCTCATCCAAACAACTTCCAAGTGGCTACGAGGCACTTTCTACGTATTTTTCAACCTCATCCAAACAAATTCCAAGTGGCTCCAAAGCACTTTCTACGTTTTTTAAACCTCATCCAAATAACTTCCAAGTGGCTCCAAAGCACTTTCTACGTATTTTCAACCTCATCCAAATAACTTTCAAGCGGCTACGAAGCACTTTCTACGTATTTTCAACCTCATCCAAACAACCTCCAAGTGGCTCCAAAGCACTTTCTACGTATTTTCAACCTCATCAAAACAACTTCCAAGCGGCTACGAAGCACTTTCTACGTATTTTCAACCTCATCCAAACAACTTCCAAGTGGCTACGAGGCACTTTCTACGTATTTTTCAACCTCATCCAAACAACTTCCAAGTGGCTCCAAAGCACTTTCTACGTTTTTTTAACCTCATCCAAACAACTTCCAAGTATCTACGAAGCATTTTCTACGTATTTTCAACCTCATCCAAACAACTTCCAAGGGACTCCAAAACACTTTCTACGTATTTACAACCTCATCCAAACAACTTCCAAGTGGCTACGAAGCACTTTCTACGTATTTTCAACCTCATCCAAACAACTTCCAAGCGGCTACGAAGCACTTTCTACGTATTTTCAACCTCATCCAAACAACCTCCAAGTGGCTCCAAAGCACTTTCTACGTATTTTCAACCTCATCAAAACAACTTCCAAGTGGCTCCAAAGCACTTTCTAAGTATTTTCAACCTAATCCAAATAACTTTCAAGCGGCTACGAATCACTTTCTACGTATTTTCAACCTTATCCAAACAACTTCCAAGCGGCTACGAAGCACTTTCTACGTATTTTCAACCTCATCCAAACAACTTCCAAGTGGCTCCAAAGCACTTTCTACGTTTTTTTAACCTCATCCAAACAACTTCCAAGTGGCTCCAAAGCACTTTCTACATATTTTCAACCTCATCCAAACAACTTCCAAGCGGCTACGAAGCACTTTCTACGTATTTTCAACCTCATCCAAACAACTTCCAAGTGGCTTCGAAGCACTTTCTACGTATTTTCAACCTTATCCAAACAACTTCCAAGTGGCTACGAGGCACTTTCTACGTTTTTTCAACCTCATCAAAACAACTTCCAAGTGGCTCCAAAGCACTTTCTAAGTATTTTCAACCTAATCCAAATAACTTCCAAGTGGCTACGAAGCACTTTCTACGTATTTTCAACCTCATCCAAACAACTTCCAAGCGGCTACGAAGCACTTTCTACGTATTTTCAACCTCATCCAAACAACCTCCAAGTGGCTCCAAAGCACTTTCTACGTATTTTCAACCTCATCCAAATAACTTTCAAGCGGCTACGAAGCACGTTCTACGTATTTTCAACCTCATCCAAACAACTTCCAAGCGGCTTCGAAGCACTTTCTACGTATTTTCAACCTTATCCAAACAACTTCCAAGTGGCTACGAGGCACTTTCTACGTATTTTTCAACCTCATCCAAACAAATTCCAAGTGGCTCCAAAGCACTTTCTACGTTTTTTAACCTCATCCAAATAACTTCCAAGTGGCTCCAAAGCACTTTCTACGTATTTTCAACCTCATCCAAATAACTTCCAAGTGGCTCCAAAGCACTTTCTACGTATTTTCAACCTCATCCAAATAACTTTCAAGCGGCTACGAAGCACTTTCTACGTATTTTCAACCTCATCCAAACAACTTCCAAGCGGCTACGAAGCACTTTCTACGTATTTTCAACCTCATCCAAACAACTTCCAAGTGGCTACGAGGCACTTTCTACGTATTTTTCAACCTCATCCAAACAACTTCCAAGTGGCTCCAAAGCACTTTCTACGTTTTTTTAACCTCATCCAAACAGCTTCCAAGTGGCTCCAAAGCATTTTCTACGTATTTTCAACCTCATCCAAACAACTTCCAAGGGACTCCAAAACACTTTCTACGTATTTTCAACCTCATCCAAATAACTTTCAAGCGGCTACGAAGCACGTTCTACGTATTTTCAACCTCATCCAAACAACCTCCAAGTGGCTCCAAAGCACTTTCTACGTATTTTCAACCTCATCCAAATAACTTTCAAGCGGCTACGAAGCACGTTCTACGTATTTTCAACCTCATCCAAACAACTTCCAAGCGGCTTCGAAGCACTTTCTACGTATTTTCAACCTTATCCAAACAACTTCCAAGTGGCTACGAGGCACTTTCTACGTATTTTTCAACCTCATCCAAACAAATTCCAAGTGGCTCCAAAGCACTTTCTACGTTTTTTTAACCTCATCCAAATAACTTCCAAGTGGCTCCAAAGCACTTTCTACGTATTTTCAACCTCATCCAAATAACTTCCAAGTGGCTCCAAAGCACTTTCTACGTATTTTCAACCTCATCCAAATAACTTTCAAGCGGCTACGAAGCACTTTCTACGTATTTTCAACCTCATCCAAACAACTTCCAAGCGGCTACGAAGCACTTTCTACGTATTTTCAACCTCATCCAAACAACTTCCAAGTGGCTACGAGGCACTTTCTACGTATTTTCAACCTCATCCAAATAACTTTCAAGCGGCTACGAAGCACGTTCTACGTATTTTCAACCTCATCCAAACAACTTCCAAGCGGCTTCGAAGCACTTTCTACGTATTTTCAACCTCATCCAAACAACTTCCAAGGGACTCCAAAACACTTTCTACGTATTTTCAACCTCATCCAAATAACTTTCAAGCGGCTACGAAGCACTTTCTACGTATTTTCAACCTCATCCAAACAACCTCCAAGTGGCTCCAAAGCACTTTCTACGTATTTTCAACCTCATCCAAATAACTTTCAAGCGGCTACGAAGCACGTTCTACGTATTTTCAACCTCATCCAAACAACTTCCAAGCGGCTTCGAAGCACTTTCTACGTATTTTCAACCTTATCCAAACAACTTCCAAGTGGCTACGAGGCACTTTCTACGTATTTTTCAACCTCATCCAAACAAATTCCAAGTGGCTCCAAAGCACTTTCTACGTTTTTTTAACCTCATCCAAATAACTTCCAAGTGGCTCCAAAGCACTTTCTACGTTTTTTTAACCTCATCCAAACAGCTTCCAAGTGGCTCCAAAGCATTTTCTACGTATTTTCAACCTCATCCAAACAACTTCCAAGGGACTCCAAAACACTTTCTACGTATTTTCAACCTCATCCAAATAACTTTCAAGCGGCTACGAAGCACGTTCTACGTATTTTCAACCTCATCCAAACAACCTCCAAGTGGCTCCAAAGCACTTTCTACGTATTTTCAACCTCATCCAAATAACTTTCAAGCTGCTACGAAGCACGTTCTACGTATTTTCAACCTCATCCAAACAACTTCCAAGCGGCTTCGAAGCACTTTCTACGTATTTTCAACCTTATCCAAACAACTTCCAAGTGGCTACGAGGCACTTTCTACGTATTTTTCAACCTCATCCAAACAAATTCCAAGTGGCTCCAAAGCACTTTCTACGTTTTTTTAACCTCATCCAAATAACTTCCAAGTGGCTCCAAAGCACTTTCTACGTATTTTCAACCTCATCCAAATAACTTCCAAGTGGCTCCAAAGCACTTTCTAAGTATTTTCAACCTAATCCAAATAACTTCCAAGTGGCTACGAAGCACTTTCTACGTATTTTCAACCTCATCCAAACAACTTCCAAGCGGCTACGAAGCACTTTCTACGTATTTTCAACCTCATCCAAACAACCTCCAAGTGGCTCCAAAGCACTTTCTACGTATTTTCAACCTCATCCAAATAACTTTCAAGCGGCTACGAAGCACGTTCTACGTATTTTCAACCTCATCCAAACAACTTCCAAGCGGCTTCGAAGCACTTTCTACGTATTTTCAACCTTATCCAAACAACTTCCAAGTGGCTACGAGGCACTTTCTACGTATTTTTCAACCTCATCCAAACAAATTCCAAGTGGCTCCAAAGCACTTTCTACGTTTTTTTAACCTCATCCAAATAACTTCCAAGTGGCTCCAAAGCACTTTCTACGTATTTTCAACCTCATCCAAATAACTTCCAAGTGGCTCCAAAGCACTTTCTACGTATTTTCAACCTCATCCAAATAACTTTCAAGCGGCTACGAAGCACTTTCTACGTATTTTCAACCTCATCCAAACAACTTCCAAGCGGCTACGAAGCACTTTCTACGTATTTTCAACCTCATCCAAACAACTTCCAAGTGGCTACGAGGCACTTTCTACGTATTTTTCAACCTCATCCAAACAACTTCCAAGTGGCTCCAAAGCACTTTCTACGTTTTTTTAACCTCATCCAAACAGCTTCCAAGTGGCTCCAAAGCATTTTCTACGTATTTTCAACCTCATCCAAACAACTTCCAAAAGACTCCAAAACACTTTCTACGTATTTTCAACCTCATCCAAATAACTTTCAAGCGGCTACGAAGCACTTTCTACGTATTTTCAACCTCATCCAAACAACCTCCAAGTGGCTACGAAGCACTTTCTACGTATTTTCAACCTCATCCAAATAACTTTCAAGCGGCTACGAAGCACGTTCTACGTATTTTCAACCTCATCCAAACAACTTCCAAGCGGCTTCGAAGCACTTTCTACGTATTTTCAACCTTATCCAAACAACTTCCAAGTGGCTACGAGGCACTTTCTACGTATTTTTCAACCTCATCCAAACAAATTCCAAGTGGCTCCAAAGCACTTTCTACGTTTTTTTAACCTCATAAAAATAACTTCCAAGTGGCTCCAAAGCACTTTCTACGTATTTTCAACCTCATCCAAATAACTTCCAAGTGGCTCCAAAGCACTTTCTACGTATTTTCAACCTCATCCAAATAACTTTCAAGCGGCTACGAAGCACTTTCTACGTATTTTCAACCTCATCCAAACAACTTCCAAGTGGCTACGAAGCACTTTCTACGTATTTTCAACGTCATCCAAACAACTTCCAAGGGACTCCAAAACACTTTCTACGTATTTTCAACCTCATCCAAACAGCTTCCAAGTGGCTACGAAGCACTTTCTACGTATTTTCAACCTCATCCAAACAACCTCCAAGTGGCTACGAGGCACTTTCTACGTATTTTCAACCTCATCCAAACAACTTCCAAGTGGCTCCAAAGCACTTTCTACGTATTTTCAACCTCATCCAAATAACTTTCAAGCGGCTACGAATCACTTTCTACGTATTTTCAACCTCATCCAAACTACTTTCAAGGGGCACCAAAGCACTTTCTACGTATTTTCAACCTCATCCAAACTACTTCCAAGGGGCTCAAAAGCACTTTCTACGTATTTTCAACCTCATCCAAACTACTTCCAAGGGGCTCCAAAGCACTTTCTACGTTTTTTTAACCTCATCCAAACAACTTCCAAGTGGCTCCAAAGCACTTTCTACGTTTTTTCAACCTCATCAAAACAACTTCCAAGTGGCTCCAAAGCACTTTCTAACTATTTTCAACCTAATCCAAATAACTTCCAAGCGGCTACGAATCACTTTCTACGTATTTTCAACCTCATCCAAACAACTTCCAAGCGGCTACGAAGCACTTTCTACGTATTTTCAACCTCATCCAAACAACCTCCAAGTGGCTCCAAAGCACTTTCTACGTATTTTCAACCTCATCCAAATAACTTTCAAGCGGCTACGAAGCACGTTCTACGTATTTTCAACCTCATCCAAACAACTTCCAAGTGGCTTCGAAGCACTTTCTACGTATTTTCAACCTTATCCAAACAACTTCCAAGTGGCTACGAGGCACTTTCTACGTTTTTTCAACCTCATCCAAATAACTTCCAAGTGGCTACGAAGCACTTTCTACGTATTTTCAACCTCATCCAAACAACCTCCAAGTGGCTCCAAAGCACTTTCTACGTATTTTCAACCTCATCCAAACAACTTCCAAGTGGCTCCAAAGCACTTTCTAAGTATTTTCAACCTAATCCAAATAACTTCCAAGTGGCTACGAAGCACTTTCTACGTATTTTCAACCTCATCCAAACAACTTCCAAGCGGCTACGAAGCACTTTCTACGTATTTTCAACCTCATCCAAACAACTTCCAAGCGGCTACGAAGCACTTTCTACGTATTTTCAACCTCATCCAAACAACCTCCAAGTGGCTCCAAAGCACTTTCTACGTATTTTCAACCTCATCCAAATAACTTTCAAGCGGCTACGAAGCACGTTCTACGTATTTTCAACCTCATCCAAACAACTTCCAAGTGGCTTCGAAGCACTTTCTACGTATTTTCAACCTTATCCAAACAACCTCCAAGTGGCTCCAAACGCACTTTCTACGTATTTTCAACCTCATCCAAATAACTTCCAAGTGGCTACGAAGCACTTTCTACGTATTTTCAACCTCATCCAAACAACCTCCAAGTGGCTCCAAAGCACTTTCTACGTATTTTCAACCTCATCCAAACAACTTCCAAGTGGCTCCAAAGCAATTTCTAAGTATTTTCAACCTAATCCAAATAACTTCCAAGTGGCTACGAAGCACTTTCTACGTATTTTCAACCTCATCCAAACAACTTCCAAGCGGCTACGAAGCACTTTCTACGTATTTTCAACCTCATCCAAACAACTTCCAAGCGGCTACGAAGCACTTTCTACGTATTTTCAACCTCATCCAAACAACCTCCAAGTGGCTCCAAAGCACTTTCTACGTATTTTCAACCTCATCCAAATAACTTTCAAGCGGCTACGAAGCACGTTCTACGTATTTTCAACCTCATCCAAACAACTTCCAAGCGGCTTCGAAGCACTTTCTACGTATTTTCAACCTTATCCAAACAACTTCCAAGTGGCTACGAGGCACTTTCTACGTATTTTCAACCTCATCCAAACAACTTCCAAGGGGCTCTAAAGCACTTTCTACGTTTTTTTAACCTCATCCAAACAACTTCCAAGGGACTCCAAAACACTTTCTACGTATTTTCAACCTCATCCAAACAACTTCCAAGTGGCTACGAAGCACTTTCTACGTATTTTCAACCTCATCCAAACAACTTCCAAGCGGCTACGAAGCACTTTCTACGTATTTTCAACCTCATCCAAACAACCTCCAAGTGGCTCCAAAGCACTTTCTACGTATTTTCAACCTCATCCAAACAACTTCCAAGGGGCTCCAAAGCACTTTCTACGTATTTTCAACCGCATCCAAATAACTTCCAAGTGGCTACGAAGCACTTTCTACGTATTTTCAACCTCATCCAAATAACTTCCAAGTGGCTCCAAAGCACTTTCTACGTATTTTCAACCTCATCCAAATAACTTTCAAGCGGCTACGAAGCACTTTCTACGTATTTTCAACCTCATCCAAATAACTTTCAAGCGGCTACGAAGCACTTTCTACGTATTTTCAACCTCATCCAAACAACTTCCAAGTGGCTACGAGGCACTTTCTACGTATTTTTCAACCTCATCCAAACAACTTCCAAGTGGCTCCAAAGCACTTTCTACGTTTTTTTAACCTCATCCAAATAACTTCCAAGTGGCTCCAAAGCACTTTCTACGTATTTTCAACCTCATCCAAATAACTTCCAAGTCTCTCCAAAGCACTTTCTACGTATTTTCAACCTCATCCAAATAACTTTCAAGCGGCTACGAAGCACTTTCTACGTATTTTCAACCTCATCCAAACAACTTCCAAGCGGCTACGAAGCACTTTCTACGTATTTTCAACCTCATCCAAACAACTTCCAAGCGGCTACGAAGTACTTTCTACGTATTTTCAACCTCATCCAAACAACTTCCAAGTGGCTCCAAAGCACTTTCTACGTTTTTTTAACCTTATCCAAATAACTTTCAAGCGGCTACGAAGCACTTTCTACGTATTTTCAACCTCATCCAAACAACTTCCAAGTGGCTACGAGGCACTTTCTACGTATTTTCAACCTCATCCAAACAACTTCCAAGGGGCTCTAAAGCACTTTCTACGTTTTTTTAAGCTCATCCAAACAACTTCCAAGTGGCTTCGAAGCACTTTCTACGTATTTTCAACCTCATCCAAACAACTTCCAAGGGGCTCCAAAGCACTTTCTACGTATTTTCAACCTCATCCAAACAACTTCCAAGTGGTTACGAAGCACTTTCTACGTTTTTTCAACCTCATCCAAATAACTTTCAAGCGGCTACGAAGCACTTTCTACGTATTTTCAACCTTATCCAAATAACTTCCAAGTGGCTCCAAAGCACTTTCTACGTATTTTCAACCTCATCCAAATAACTTCCAAGTGGTTACGAAGCACTTTCTACGTATTTTCAACCTCATCCAAACAACTTCCAAGTGGCTCCAAAGCACTTTCTACGTATTTTCAACCTCATCCAAATAACTTCCAAGTGGCTACGAGGCACTTTCTACGTATTTTCAACCTCATCCAAACAACTTCCAAGGGGCTCTAAAGCACTTTCTACGTTTTTTTAAGCTCATCCAAACAACTTCCAAGGGACTCCAAAACACTTTCTACGTATTTTCAACCTCATCCAAACAACTTCCAAGTGGCTCCAAAGCACTTTCTACGTTTTTTCAACCTCATCAAAACAACTTCCAAGTGGCTCCAAAGCACTTTCTACGTATTTTCAACCTCATCCAAATAACTTCCAAGGGGCTCCAAAGCACTTTCTACGTATTTTCAACCTCATCCAAACAACTTCCAAGTGGCTACGAAGCACTTTCTACGTATTTTCAACCTTATCCAAATAACTTCCAAGTGGCTCCAAAGCACTTTCTACGTATTTTCAACCTCATCCAAACAGCTTCCAAGTGGCTGCGAAGCACTTTCTACGTATTTTCAACCTCATCCAAATAACTATCAAGCGGCTACGAAGCACTTTCTACGTATTTTCAACCTCATCCAAACAACTTCCAAGTGGCTACGAGGCACTTTCTACGTATTTTTCAACCTCATCCAAACTACTTCCAAGGGGCTCTAAAGCACTTTCTACGTATTTTCAACCTCATCCAAATAACTTCCAAGTGGCTCCAAAGCACTTTCTACGTATTTTCAACCTCATCCAAATAACTTCCAAGTGGCTCCAAAGCACTTTCTACGTATTTTCAACCTCATCCAAATAACTTCCAAGGGGCTCCAAAGCACTTTCTACGTATTTTCAACCTCATCCAAACAACTTCCAAGTGGCTGCGAAGCACTTTCTACGTATTTTCAACCTCATCCAAACAACTTCCAAGGGACTCCAAAACACTTTCTACGTATTTACAACCTCATCCAAACAACTTCCAAGTGGCTACGAGGCACTTTCTACGTATTTTTCAACCTCATCCAAACAACTTCCAAGTGGCTCCAAAGCACTTTCTACGTTTTTTTAACCTTATCCAAATAACTTTCAAGCGGCTACGAAGCACTTTCTACGTATTTTCAACCTCATCCAAACAACTTCCAAGTGGCTACGAGGCACTTTCTACGTATTTTCAACCTCATCCAAACAACTTCCAAGGGGCTCTAAAGCACTTTCTACGTTTTTTTAAGCTCATCCAAACAACTTCCAAGTGGCTTCGAAGCACTTTCTACGTATTTTCAACCTCATCCAAACAACTTCCAAGGGGCTCCAAAGCACTTTCTACGTATTTTCAACCTCATCCAAACAACTTCCAAGTGGTTACGAAGCACTTTCTACGTTTTTTCAACCTCATCCAAATAACTTTCAAGCGGCTACGAAGCACTTTCTACGTATTTTCAACCTTATCCAAATAACTTCCAAGTGGCTCCAAAGCACTTTCTACGTATTTTCAACCTCATCCAAACAACTTCCAAGTGGTTACGAAGCACTTTCTACGTATTTTCAACCTCATCCAAACAACTTCCAAGTGGCTCCAAAGCACTTTCTACGTATTTTCAACCTCATCCAAATAACTTCCAAGTGGCTACGAGGCACTTTCTACGTATTTTCAACCTCATCCAAACAACTTCCAAGGGGCTCTAAAGCACTTTCTACGTTTTTTTAAGCTCATCCAAACAACTTCCAAGGGACTCCAAAACACTTTCTACGTATTTTCAACCTCATCCAAACAACTTCCAAGTGGCTCCAAAGCACTTTCTACGTTTTTTCAACCTCATCAAAACAACTTTCAAGTGGCTCCAAAGCACTTTCTACGTATTTTCAACCTCATCCAAATAACTTCCAAGGGGCTCCAAAGCACTTTCTACGTATTTTCAACCTCATCCAAACAACTTCCAAGTGGCTACGAAGCACTTTCTACGTATTTTCAACCTTATCCAAATAACTTCCAAGTGGCTCCAAAGCACTTTCTACGTATTTTCAACCTCATCCAAACAGCTTCCAAGTGGCTGCGAAGCACTTTCTACGTATTTTCAACCTCATCCAAATAACTATCAAGCGGCTACGAAGCACTTTCTACGTATTTTCAACCTCATCCAAACAACTTCCAAGTGGCTACGAGGCACTTTCTACGTATTTTTCAACCTCATCCAAACTACTTCCAAGGGGCTCTAAAGCACTTTCTACGTATTTTCAACCTCATCCAAATAACTTCCAAGTGGCTCCAAAGCACTTTCTACGTATTTTCAACCTCATCCAAATAACTTCCAAGTGGCTCCAAAGCACTTTCTACGTATTTTCAACCTCATCCAAATAACTTCCAAGGGGCTCCAAAGCACTTTCTACGTATTTTCAACCTCATCCAAACAACTTCCAAGTGGCTGCGAAGCACTTTCTACGTATTTTCAACCTCATCCAAACAACTTCCAAGGGACTCCAAAACACTTTCTACGTATTTACAACCTCATCCAAACAACTTCCAAGTGGCTCCAAAGCACTTTCTACGTATTTTCAACCTCATCCAAATAACTTCCAAGGGGCTCCAAAGCACTTTCTACGTATTTTCAACCTCATCCAAACAACTTCCAAGTGGCTACGAAGCACTTTCTACGTATTTTCAACCTTATCCAAATAACTTTCAAGCGGCTACGAAGCACTTTCTACGTATTTTTCAACCTCATCCAAACTACTTCCAAGGGGCTCTAAAGCACTTTCTACGTATTTTCAACCTCATCCAAATAACTTCCAAGTGGCTCCAAAGCACTTTCTACGTATTTTCAACCTCATCCAAATAACTTCCAAGTGGCTCCAAAGCACTTTCTACGTATTTTCAACCTCATCCAAATAACTTTCAAGCGGCTACGAAGCACTTTCTACGTATTTTCAACCTCATCCAAACAACTTCCAAGGGGCTAAGAAGCACTTTCTACGTATTTTCAACCTCATCCAAACAACTTCCAAGGGACTCCAAAACACTTTGTACGTATTTACAACCTCATCCAAACAACTTCCAAGTGGCTCCAAAGCACTTTCTACGTATTTTCAACCTCATCCAAACAACTTCCAAGTGGCTACGAAGCACTTTCTACGTATTTTCAACCTCATCCAAACAACCTCCAAGTGGCTCCAAAGCACTTTCTACGTATTTTCAACCTCATCCAAACAACTTCCAAGTACCTACGAAGCATTTTCTACGTATTTTCAACCTCATCCAAACAACTTCCAAGGGACTCCAAAACACTTTCTACGTATTTACAACCTCATCCAAACAACTTACAAGTGGCTACGAAGCATTTTCTACGTATTTTCAACCTCATCCAAACAGCTTCCAAGTGGCTACGAAGCACTTTCTATGTATTTTCAACCTCATCCAAACAACTTCCAAGTGGCTACGAAGCACTTTCTACGTATTTTCAACCTTATCCAAACAACTTCCAAGTGGCTCCAAAGCACTTTCTACGTATTTTCAACCTCATCCAAATAACTTTCAAGCGGCTACGAAGCACTTTCTACGTATTTTCAACCTCATCCAAACAACTTCCAAGGGGCTCTAAAGCACTTTCTACGTTTTTTTAACCTCATCCAAACAACTTCCAAGGGACTCCAAAACACTTTCTACGTATTTTCAACCTCATCCAAACAACTTCCAAGTGGCTCCAAAGCACTTTCTACGTATTTTCAACCTCATCCAAATAACTTCCAAGTGGCTACGAAGCACTTTCTACGTATTTTCAACCTCATCCAAACAACTTCCAAGTGGCTACGAGGCACTTTCTACGAATTTTTCAACCTCATCCAAACAACTTCCAAGTGGCTCCAAAGCACTTTCTACGTTTTTTTAACCTCATCCAAACAGCTTCCAAGTGGCTCCAAAGCACTTTCTACGTATTTTCAACCTCATCCAAATAACTTTCAAGCGGCTACGAAGCACTTTCTACGTATTTTCAACCTCATCCAAACAACTTCCAAGGGGCTCCAAAGCACTTTCTACGTATTTTCAACCTCATCCAAACAACTTCCAAGGGGCTACGAAGCACTTTCTACGTATTTTCAACCTCATCCAAACAACTTCCAAGGGACTCCAAAACACTTTCTACGTATTTACAACCTCATCCAAACAACTTCCAAGTGGCTCCAAAGCACTTTCTACGTATTTTCAACCTCATCCAAACAACTTCCAAGTATCTACGAAGCATTTTCTACGTATTTTCAACCTCATCCAAACAACTTCCAAGGGACTCCAAAACACTTTCTACGTATTTACAACCTCATCCAAACAACTTACAAGTGGCTACGAAGCATTTTCTACGTATTTTCAACCTCATCCAAACAGCTTCCAAGTGGCTACGAAGCACTTTCTACGTATTTTCAACCTCATCCAAACAACTTCCAAGTGGCTACGAAGCACTTTCTACGTTTTTTTAACCTCATCCAAACAGCTTCCAAGTGGCTCCAAAGCACTTTCTACGTATTTTCAACCTCATCCAAATAACTTTCAAGCGGCTACGAAGCACTTTCTACGTATTTTCAACCTCATCCAAACAACTTCCAAGTGGCTCTAAAGCACTTTCTACGTATTTTCAACCTCATCCAAACAACTTCCAAGTGGCTACGAGGCACTTTCTACGAATTTTTCAACCTCATCCAAACAACTTCCAAGTGGCTCCAAAGCACTTTCTACGTTTTTTTAACCTCATCCAAACAGCTTCCAAGTGGCTCCAAAGCACTTTCTACGTATTTTCAACCTCATCCAAACAACTTCCAAGGGGCTAAGAAGCACTTTCTACGTATTTTCAACCTCATCCAAACAACTTCCAAGGGACTCCAAAACACTTTGTACGTATTTACAACCTCATCCAAACAACTTCCAAGTGGCTCCAAAGCACTTTCTACGTATTTTCAACCTCATCCAAACAACTTCCAAGTGGTTACGAAGCACTTTCTACGTATTTTCAACCTCATCCAAACAACTTCCAAGTGGCTCCAAAGCACTTTCTACGTATTTTCAACCTCATCCAAATAACTTCCAAGTGGCTACGAGGCACTTTCTACGTATTTTCAACCTCATCCAAACAACTTCCAAGGGGCTCTAAAGCACTTTCTACGTTTTTTTAAGCTCATCCAAACAACTTCCAAGGGACTCCAAAACACTTTCTACGTATTTTCAACCTCATCCAAACAACTTCCAAGTGGCTCCAAAGCACTTTCTACGTTTTTTCAACCTCATCAAAACAACTTTCAAGTGGCTCCAAAGCACTTTCTACGTATTTTCAACCTCATCCAAATAACTTCCAAGGGGCTCCAAAGCACTTTCTACGTATTTTCAACCTCATCCAAACAACTTCCAAGTGGCTACGAAGCACTTTCTACGTATTTTCAACCTTATCCAAATAACTTCCAAGTGGCTCCAAAGCACTTTCTACGTTTTTTTAACCTTATCCAAATAACTTTCAAGCGGCTACGAAGCACTTTCTACGTATTTTCAACCTCATCCAAACAACTTCCAAGTGGCTACGAGGCACTTTCTACGTATTTTCAACCTCATCCAAACAACTTCCAAGGGGCTCTAAAGCACTTTCTACGTTTTTTTAAGCTCATCCAAACAACTTCCAAGTGGCTTCGAAGCACTTTCTACGTATTTTCAACCTCATCCAAACAACTTCCAAGGGGCTCCAAAACACTTTCTACGTATTTTCAACCTCATCCAAACAACTTCCAAGTGGTTACGAAGCACTTTCTACGTTTTTTCAACCTCATCCAAATAACTTTCAAGCGGCTACGAAGCACTTTCTACGTATTTTCAACCTTATCCAAATAACTTCCAAGTGGCTCCAAAGCACTTTCTACGTATTTTCAACCTCATCCAAACAACTTCCAAGTGGTTACGAAGCACTTTCTACGTATTTTCAACCTCATCCAAACAACTTCCAAGTGGCTCCAAAGCACTTTCTACGTATTTTCAACCTCATCCAAACAACTTCCAAGTGGCTACGAGGCACTTTCTACGTATTTTCAACCTCATCCAAACAACTTCCAAGGGGCTCTAAAGCACTTTCTACGTTTTTTTAAGCTCATCCAAACAACTTCCAAGGGACTCCAAAACACTTTCTACGTATTTTCAACCTCATCCAAACAACTTCCAAGTGGCTCCAAAGCACTTTCTACGTTTTTTCAACCTCATCAAAACAACTTTCAAGTGGCTCCAAAGCACTTTCTACGTATTTTCAACCTCATCCAAATAACTTCCAAGGGGCTCCAAAGCACTTTCTACGTATTTTCAACCTCATCCAAACAACTTCCAAGTGGCTACGAAGCACTTTCTACGTATTTTCAACCTTATCCAAATAACTTCCAAGTGGCTCCAAAGCACTTTCTACGTATTTTCAACCTCATCCAAACAGCTTCCAAGTGGCTGCGAAGCACTTTCTACGTATTTTCAACCTCATCCAAATAACTATCAAGCGGCTACGAAGCACTTTCTACGTATTTTCAACCTCATCCAAACAACTTCCAAGTGGCTACGAGGCACTTTCTACGTATTTTTCAACCTCATCCAAACTACTTCCAAGGGGCTCTAAAGCACTTTCTACGTATTTTCAACCTCATCCAAATAACTTCCAAGTGGCTCCAAAGCACTTTCTACGTATTTTCAACCTCATCCAAATAACTTCCAAGTGGCTCCAAAGCACTTTCTACGTATTTTCAACCTCATCCAAATAACTTCCAAGTGGCTCCAAAGCACTTTCTACGTATTTTCAACCTCATCCAAACAACTTCCAAGTGGCTGCGAAGCACTTTCTACGTATTTTCAACCTCATCCAAACAACTTCCAAGGGACTCCAAAACACTTTCTACGTATTTACAACCTCATCCAAACAACTTCCAAGTGGCTCCAAAGCACTTTCTACGTATTTTCAACCTCATCCAAATAACTTCCAAGGGGCTCCAAAGCACTTTCTACGTATTTTCAACCTCATCCAAACAACCTCCAAGTGGCTCCAAAGCACTTTCTACGTATTTTCAACCTCATCCAAATAACTTTCAAGCGGCTACGAAGCACTTTCTACGTATTTTTCAACCTCATCCAAACTACTTCCAAGGGGCTCTAAAGCACTTTCTACGTATTTTCAACCTCATCCAAATAACTTCCAAGTGGCTCCAAAGCACTTTCTACGTATTTTCAACCTCATCCAAATAACTTCCAAGTGGCTCCAAAGCACTTTCTACGTATTTTCAACCTCATCCAAATAACTTCCAAGGGGCTCCAAAGCACTTTCTACGTATTTTCAACCTCATCCAAACAACTTCCAAGTGGCTGCGAAGCACTTTCTACGTATTTTCAACCTCATCCAAACAACTTCCAAGGGACTCCAAAACACTTTCTACGTATTTACAACCTCATCCAAACAACTTCCAAGTGGCTCCAAAGCACTTTCTACGTATTTTCAACCTCATCCAAATAACTTCCAAGGGGCTCCAAAGCACTTTCTACGTATTTTCAACCTCATCCAAACAGCTTCCAAGTGGCTGCGAAGCACTTTCTACGTATTTTCAACCTCATCCAAATAACTTTCAAGCGGCTACGAAGCACTTTCTACGTATTTTTCAACCTCATCCAAACTACTTCCAAGGGGCTCTAAAGCACTTTCTACGTATTTTCAACCTCATCCAAATAACTTCCAAGTGGCTCCAAAGCACTTTCTACGTATTTTCAACCTCATCCAAATAACTTCCAAGTGGCTCCAAAGCACTTTCTACGTATTTTCAACCTCATCCAAATAACTTTCAAGCGGCTACGAAGCACTTTCTACGTATTTTCAACCTCATCCAAACAACTTCCAAGGGGCTAAGAAGCACTTTCTACGTATTTTCAACCTCATCCAAACAACTTCCAAGGGACTCCAAAACACTTTGTACGTATTTACAACCTCATCCAAACAACTTCCAAGTGGCTCCAAAGCACTTTCTACGTATTTTCAACCTCATCCAAACAACTTCCAAGTGGCTACGAAGCACTTTCTACGTATTTTCAACCTCATCCAAACAACCTCCAAGTGGCTCCAAAGCACTTTCTACGTATTTTCAACCTCATCCAAACAACTTCCAAGTACCTACGAAGCATTTTCTACGTATTTTCAACCTCATCCAAACAACTTCCAAGGGACTCCAAAACACTTTCTACGTATTTACAACCTCATCCAAACAACTTACAAGTGGCTACGAAGCATTTTCTACGTATTTTCAACCTCATCCAAACAGCTTCCAAGTGGCTACGAAGCACTTTCTACGTATTTTCAACCTCATCCAAACAACTTCCAAGTGGCTACGAAGCACTTTCTACGTATTTTCAACCTCATCCAAACAGCTTCCAAGTGGCTCCAAAGCACTTTCTACGTATTTTCAACCTCATCCAAATAACTTTCAAGCGGCTACGAAGCACTTTCTACGTATTTTCAACCTCATCCAAACAACTTCCAAGGGGCTCTAAAGCACTTTCTACGTTTTTTTAACCTCATCCAAACAACTTCCAAGGGACTCCAAAACACTTTCTACGTATTTTCAACCTCATCCAAACAACTTCCAAGTGGCTCCAAAGCACTTTCTACGTATTTTCAACCTCATCCAAACAGCTTCCAAGTGGCTACGAAGCACTTTCTACGTATTTTCAACCTCATCCAAACAACTTCCAAGTGGCTACGAGGCACTTTCTACGTATTTTTCAACCTCATCCAAACAACTTCCAAGTGGCTCCAAAGCACTTTCTACGTTTTTTTAACCTCATCCAAACAGCTTCCAAGTGGCTCCAAAGCACTTTCTACGTATTTTCAACCTCATCCAAATAACTTTCAAGCGGCTACGAAGCACTTTCTACGTATTTTCAACCTCATCCAAACAACTTCCAAGGGGCTCCAAAGCACTTTCTACGTATTTTCAACCTCATCCAAACAACTTCCAAGGGGCTAAGAAGCACTTTCTACGTATTTTCAACCTCATCCAAACAACTTCCAAGGGACTCCAAAACACTTTCTACGTATTTACAACCTCATCCAAACAACTTCCAAGTGGCTCCAAAGCACTTTCTACGTATTTTCAACCTCATCCAAACAACTTCCAAGTATCTACGAAGCATTTTCTACGTATTTTCAACCTCATCCAAACAACTTCCAAGGGACTCCAAAACACTTTCTACGTATTTACAACCTCATCCAAACAACTTACAAGTGGCTACGAAGCATTTTCTACGTATTTTCAACCTCATCCAAACAGCTTCCAAGTGGCTACGAAGCACTTTCTACGTATTTTCAACCTCATCCAAACAACTTCCAAGTGGCTACGAAGCACTTTCTACGTTTTTTTAACCTCATCCAAACTACTTCCAAGGGACTCCAAAACACTTTCTACGTATTTTCAACCTCATCCAAACAGCTTCCAAGTGGCTCCAAAGCACTTTCTACGTATTTTCAACCTCATCCAAATAACTTTCAAGCGGCTACGAAGCACTTTCTACGTATTTTCAACCTCATCCAAACAACTTCCAAGTGGCTCCAAAGCACTTTCTACGTATTTTCAACCTCATCCAAACAACTTCCAAGTGGCTACGAGGCACTTTCTACGAATTTTTCAACCTCATCCAAACAACTTCCAAGTGGCTCCAAAGCACTTTCTACGTTTTTTTAACCTCATCCAAACAGCTTCCAAGTGGCTCCAAAGCACTTTCTACGTATTTTCAACCTCATCCAAATAACTTTCAAGCGGCTACGAAGCACTTTCTACGTATTTTCAACCTCATCCAAACAACTTCCAAGGGGCTCCAAAGCACTTTCTACGTATTTTCAACCTCATCCAAACAACTTCCAAGGGGCTAAGAAGCACTTTCTACGTATTTTCAACCTCATCCAAACAACTTCCAAGTATCTACGAAGCACTTTCTACGTATTTTCAACCTCACCCAAATAACTTCCAAGTGGCTACGAAGCACTTTCTACGTATTTACAACCTCATCCAAACAACTTACAAGTGGCTACGAAGCATTTTCTACGTATTTTCAACCTCATCCAAACAGCTTCCAAGTGGCTACGAAGCACTTTCTACGTATTTTCAACCTCATCCAAACAACTTCCAAGTGGCTACGAAGCACTTTCTACGTTTTTTAAACCTCATCCAAACAGCTTCCAAGTGGCTCCAAAGCACTTTCTACGTATTTTCAACCTCATCCAAATAACTTTCAAGCGGCTACGAAGCACTTTCTACGTATTTTCAACCTCATCCAAACAACTTCCAAGGGGCTCCAAAGCACTTTCTACGTATTTTCAACCTCATCCAAACTACTTCCAAGGGGCTCAAAAGCACTTTCTACGTATTTTCAACCTCATCCAAATAACTTTCAAGCGGCTACGAAGCACTTTCTACGTTTTTTTAACCTCATCCAAACAACTTCCAAGGGACTCCAAAACACTTTCTACGTATTTTCAACCTCATCCAAACAACTTCCAAGTGGCTCCAAAGCACTTTCTACGTATTTTCAACCTCATCCAAATAACTTCCAAGTGGCTACGAAGCACTTTCTACGTATTTTCAACCTCATCCAAACAACCTCCAAGTGGCTCCAAAGCACTTTCTACGTATTTTCAACCTCATCCAAACAACTTCCAAGTGGCTCCAAAGCACTTTCTACGTATTTTCAACCTCATCCAAATAACTTTCAAGCGGCTACGAAGCACTTTCTACGTATTTTCAACCTCATCCAAACTACTTTCAAGGGGCACCAAAGCACTTTCTACGTATTTTCAACCTCATCCAAACTACTTCCAAGGGGCTCAAAAGCACTTTCTACGTATTTTCAACCTCATCCAAACAACTTCCAAGTGGCAACGAGGCACTTTCTACGCATTTTTCAACCTCATCCAAACAACTTCCAAGTGGCTCCAAAGCACTTTCTACGTTTTTTTAACCTCATCCAAACAACTTCCAAGGGACTCCAAAACACTTTCTACGTATTTTCAACCTCATCCAAACAACTTCCAAGGGACTCCAAAACACTTTCTACGTATTTTCAACCCCATCCAAACAACTTCCAAGTGGCTCCAAAGCACTTTCTACGTTTTTTCAACCTCATCAAAACAACTTCCAAGTGGCTCCAAAGCACTTTCTAAGTATTTTCAACCTAATCCAAATAACTTCCAAGTGGCTACGAAGCACTTTCTACGTATTTTCAACCTCATCCAAACAACCTCCAAGTGGCTCCAAAGCACTTTCTACGTATTTTCAACCTCATCCAAACAACTTCCAAGTGGCTCCAAAGCACTTTCTACGTATTTTCAACCTCATCCAAATAACTTTCAAGCGGCTACGAAGCACTTTCTACGTATTTTCAACCTCATCCAAACTACTTTCAAGAGGCTCCAAAGCACTTTCTACGTATTTTCAACCTCATCCAAATAACTTCCAAGTGGCTCCAAAGCACTTTCTACGTATTTTCAACCTCATCCAAATAACTTTCAAGCGGCTACGAAGCACTTTCTACGTATTTTCAACCTCATCCAAACAACTTCCAAGTGGCTACGAGGCACTTTCTACGTATTTTTCAACCTCATCCAAACAAATTCCAAGTGGCTCCAAAGCACTTTCTACGTTTTTTAAACCTCATCCAAATAACTTCCAAGTGGCTCCAAAGCACTTTCTACGTATTTTCAACCTCATCCAAATAACTTCCAAGTGGCTCCAAAGCACTTTCTACGTATTTTCAACCTCATCCAAATAACTTTCAAGCGGCTACGAAGCACTTTCTACGTATTTTCAACCTCATCCAAACAACTTCCAAGCGGCTACGAAGCACTTTCTACGTATTTTCAACCTCATCCAAACAACTTCCAAGTGGCTACGAGGCACTTTCTACGTATTTTTCAACCTCATCCAAACAACTTCCAAGTGGCTCCAAAGCACTTTCTACGTTTTTTTAACCTCATCCAAACAGCTTCCAAGTGGCTCCAAAGCACTTTCTACGTATTTTCAACCTCATCCAAACAACTTCCAAGTATCTACGAAGCATTTTCTACGTATTTTCAACCTCATCCAAACAACTTCCAAGGGACTCCAAAACACTTTCTACGTATTTACAACCTCATCCAAACAACTTCCAAGTGGCTACGAAGCACTTTCTACGTATTTTCAACCTCATCCAAACAACTTCCAAGTGGCTCCAAAGCACTTTCTACGTATTTTCAACCTCATCCAAATAACTTCCAAGTGGCTACGAAGCACTTTCTACGTATTTTCAACCTCATCCAAACAACCTCCAAGTGGCTCCAAAGCACTTTCTACGTATTTTCAACCTCATCAAAACAACTTCCAAGTGGCTCCAAAGCACTTTCTAAGTATTTTCAACCTAATCCAAATAACTTTCAAGCGGCTACGAATCACTTTCTACGTATTTTCAACCTCATCCAAACTACTTCCAAGTGGCTCCAAAGCACTTTCTACGTATTTTCAACCTCATCCAAACTACTTCCAAGGGGCTCAAAAGCACTTTCTACGTATTTTCAACCTCATCCAAACAACTTCCAAGCGGCTACGAAGCACTTTCTACGTATTTTCAACCACATCCAAACAACTTCCAAGTGGCTCCAAAGCACTTTCTACGTTTTTTTAACCTCATCCAAACAACTTCCAAGTGGCTCCAAAGCACTTTCTACGTTTTTTCAACCTCATCAAAACAACTTCCAAGTGGCTCCAAAGCACTTTCTAAGTATTTTCAACCTAATCCAAATAACTTTCAAGCGGCTACGAATCACTTTCTACGTATTTTCAACCTCATCCAAACTACTTCCAAGTGGCACCAAAGCACTTTCTACGTATTTTCAACCTCATCCAAACTACTTCCAAGGGGCTCAAAAGCACTTTCTACGTATTTTCAACCTCATCCAAACAACTTCCAAGCGGCTACGAAGCACTTTCTACGTATTTTCAACCTCATCCAAACAACTTCCAAGTGGCTCCAAAGCACTTTCTACGTTTTTTTAACCTCATCCAAACAACTTCCAAGTGGCTCCAAAGCACTTTCTACGTTTTTTCAACCTCATCAAAACAACTTCCAAGTGGCTCCAAAGAACTTTCTAAGTATTTTCAACCTAATCCAAATAACTTCCAAGTGGCTCCAAAGCACTTTCTACGTATTTTCAACCTTATCCAAACAACTTCCAAGTGGCTCCAAAGCACTTTCTACGTATTTTCAACCTCATCCAAACAACTTCCAAGTGGCTCCAAAGCACTTTCTACGTATTTTCAACCTCATCCAAATAACTTTCAAGCGGCTACGAAGCACTTTCTACGTATTTTCAACCTCATCCAAACTACTTTCAAGGGGCACCAAAGCACTTTCTACGTATTTTCAACCTCATCCAAACTACTTCCAAGGGGCTCAAAAGCACTTTCTACGTATTTTCAACCTCATCCAAACAACTTCCAAGTGGCAACGAGGCACTTTCTACGCATTTTTCAACCTCATCCAAACAACTTCCAAGTGGCTCCAAAGCACTTTCTACGTTTTTTTAACCTCATCCAAACAACTTCCAAGGGACTCCAAAACACTTTCTACGTATTTTCAACCTCATCCAAACAACTTCCAAGGGACTCCAAAACACTTTCTACGTATTTTCAACCCCATCCAAACAACTTCCAAGTGGCTCCAAAGCACTTTCTACGTTTTTTCAACCTCATCAAAACAACTTCCAAGTGGCTCCAAAGCACTTTCTAAGTATTTTCAACCTAATCCAAATAACTTCCAAGTGGCTACGAAGAACTTTCTACGTATTTTCAACCTCATCCAAACAACCTCCAAGTGGCTCCAAAGCACTTTCTACGTATTTTCAACCTCATCCAAACAACTTCCAAGTGGCTCCAAAGCACTTTCTACGTATTTTCAACCTCATCCAAATAACTTTCAAGCGGCTACGAAGCACTTTCTACGTATTTTCAACCTCATCCAAACTACTTTCAAGAGGCTCCAAAGCACTTTCTACGTATTTTCAACCTCATCCAAATAACTTCCAAGTGGCTCCAAAGCACTTTCTACGTATTTTCAACCTCATCCAAATAACTTTCAAGCGGCTACGAAGCACTTTCTACGTATTTTCAACCTCATCCAAACAACTTCCAAGTGGCTACGAGGCACTTTCTACGTATTTTTCAACCTCATCCAAACAAATTCCAAGTGGCTCCAAAGCACTTTCTACGTTTTTTAAACCTCATCCAAATAACTTCCAAGTGGCTCCAAAGCACTTTCTACGTATTTTCAACCTCATCCAAATAACTTCCAAGTGGCTCCAAAGCACTTTCTACGTATTTTCAACCTCATCCAAATAACTTTCAAGCGGCTACGAAGCACTTTCTACGTATTTTCAACCTCATCCAAACAACTTCCAAGCGGCTACGAAGCACTTTCTACGTATTTTCAACCTCATCCAAACAACTTCCAAGTGGCTACGAGGCACTTTCTACGTATTTTTCAACCTCATCCAAACAACTTCCAAGTGGCTCCAAAGCACTTTCTACGTTTTTTTAACCTCATCCAAACAGCTTCCAAGTGGCTCCAAAGCACTTTCTACGTATTTTCAACCTCATCCAAACAACTTCCAAGTATCTACGAAGCATTTTCTACGTATTTTCAACCTCATCCAAACAACTTCCAAGGGACTCCAAAACACTTTCTACGTATTTACAACCTCATCCAAACAACTTCCAAGTGGCTACGAAGCACTTTCTACGTATTTTCAACCTCATCCAAACAACTTCCAAGTGGCTCCAAAGCACTTTCTACGTATTTTCAACCTCATCCAAATAACTTCCAAGTGGCTACGAAGCACTTTCTACGTATTTTCAACCTCATCCAAACAACCTCCAAGTGGCTCCAAAGCACTTTCTACGTATTTTCAACCTCATCCAAACAACTTCCAAGTGGCTCCAAAGCACTTTCTAAGTATTTTCAACCTAATCCAAATAACTTTCAAGCGGCTACGAATCACTTTCTACGTATTTTCAACCTCATCCAAACTACTTCCAAGTGGCTCCAAAGCACTTTCTACGTATTTTCAACCTCATCCAAACTACTTCCAAGGGGCTCAAAAGCACTTTCTACGTATTTTCAACCTCATCCAAACAACTTCCAAGCGGCTACGAAGCACTTTCTACGTATTTTCAACCTCATCCAAACAACTTCCAAGTGGCTCCAAAGCACTTTCTACGTTTTTTTAACCTCATCCAAACAACTTCCAAGTGGCTCCAAAGCACTTTCTACGTTTTTTCAACCTCATCAAAACAACTTCCAAGTGGCTCCAAAGCACTTTCTAAGTATTTTCAACCTAATCCAAATAACTTTCAAGCGGCTACGAATCACTTTCTACGTATTTTCAACCTCATCCAAACTACTTCCAAGTGGCACCAAAGCACTTTCTACGTATTTTCAACCTCATCCAAACTACTTCCAAGGGGCTCAAAAGCACTTTCTACGTATTTTCAACCTCATCCAAACAACTTCCAAGCGGCTACGAAGCACTTTCTACGTATTTTCAACCTCATCCAAACAACTTCCAAGTGGCTCTAAAGCACTTTCTACGTTTTTTTAACCTCATCCAAACAACTTCCAAGTGGCTCCAAAGCACTTTCTACGTTTTTTCAACCTCATCAAAACAACTTCCAAGTGGCTCCAGAGAACTTTCTAAGTATTTTCAACCTAATCCAAATAACTTCCAAGTGGCTACGAAGCACTTTCTACGTATTTTCAACCTCATCCAAACAACTTCCAAGCGGCTACGAAGCACTTTCTACGTATTTTCAACCTCATCCAAACAACCTCCAAGTGGCTCCAAAGCACTTTCTACGTATTTTCAACCTCATCCAAATAACTTTCAAGCGGCTACGAAGCACGTTCTACGTTTTTTCAACCTCATCCAAACAATTTCCAAGTGGCTTCGAAGCACTTTCTACGTATTTTCAACCTTATCCAAACAACTTCCAAGTGGCTACGAGGCACTTTCTACGTTTTTTCAACCTCATCAAAACAACTTCCAAGTGGCTCCAAAGCACTTTCTAAGTATTTTCAACCTAATCCAAATAACTTCCAAGTGGCTACGAAGCACTTTCTACGTATTTTCAACCTCATCCAAACAACTTCCAAGCGGCTACGAAGCACTTTCTACGTATTTTCAACCTCATCCAAACAACCTCCAAGTGGCTCCAAAGCACTTTCTACGTATTTTCAACCTCATCCAAATAACTTTCAAGCGGCTACGAAGCACGTTCTACGTATTTTCAACCTCATCCAAACAACTTCCAAGCGGCTTCGAAGCACTTTCTACGTATTTTCAACCTTATCCAAACAACTTCCAAGTGGCTACGAGGCACTTTCTACGTATTTTTCAACCTCATCCAAACAAATTCCAAGTGGCTCCAAAGCACTTTCTACGTTTTTTTAACCTCATCCAAATAACTTCCAAGTGGCTCCAAAGCACTTTCTAGGTATTTTCAACCTCATCCAAATAACTTCCAAGTGGCTCCAAAGCACTTTCTACGTATTTTCAACCTCATCCAAATAACTTTCAAGCGGCTACGAAGCACTTTCTACGTATTTTCAACCTCATCCAAACAACTTCCAAGCGGCTACGAAGCACTTTCTACGTATTTTCAACCTCATCCAAACAACTTCCAAGTGGCTACGAGGCACTTTCTACGTATTTTTCAACCTCATCCAAACAACTTCCAAGTGGCTCCAAAGCACTTTCTACGTTTTTTTAACCTCATCCAAACAGCTTCCAAGTGGCTCCAAAGCACTTTCTACGTATTTTCAACCTCATCCAAACAACTTCCAAGTATCTACGAAGCATTTTCTACGTATTTTCAACCTCATCCAAACAACTTCCAAGGGACTCCAAAACACTTTCTACGTATTTTCAACCTCATCCAAACAGCTTCCAAGTGGCTACGAAGCACTTTCTACGTATTTTCAACCTCATCCAAATAACTTCCAAGTGGCTACGAAGCACTTTCTACGTATTTTCAACCTCATCCAAACAACCTACAAGTGGCTCCAAAGCACTTTCTACGTATTTTCAACCTCATCCAAACAACTTCCAAGTGGCTCCAAAGCACTTTCTACGTATTTTCAACCTCATCCAAATAACTTTCAAGCGGCTACGAATCACTTTCTACGTATTTTCAACCTCATCCAAACTACTTTCAAGGGGCACCAAAGCACTTTCTACGTATTTTCAACCTCATCCAAACTACTTCCAAGGGGCTCAAAAGCACTTTCTACGTATTTTCAACCTCATCCAAACAACTTCCAAGCGGCTACGAAGCACTTTCTACGTATTTTCAACCTCATCCAAACAACTTCCAAGTGGCTCCAAAGCACTTTCTACGTTTTTTTAACCTCATCCAAACAACTTCCAAGTGGCTCCAAAGCACTTTCTACGTTTTTTCAACCTCATCAAAACAACTTCCAAGTGGCTCCAAAGCACTTTCTAAGTATTTTCAACCTAATCCAAATAACTTCCAAGTGGCTACGAAGCACTTTCTACGTATTTTCAACCTCATCCAAACAACTTCCAAGCGGCTACGAAGCACTTTCTACGTATTTTCAACCTCATCCAAACAACCTCCAAGTGGCTCCAAAGCACTTTCTACGTATTTTCAACCTCATCCAAATAACTTTCAAGCGGCTACGAAGCACGTTCTACGTATTTTCAACCTCATCCAAAAAACTTCCAAGTGGCTTCGAAGCACTTTCTACGTATTTTCAACCTTATCCAAACAACTTCCAAGTGGCTACGAGGCACTTTCTACGTTTTTTCAACCACATCAAAACAACTTCCAAGTGGTTCCAAAGCACTTTCTAAGTATTTTCAACCTAATCCAAATAACTTCCAAGTGGCTACGAAGCACTTTCTAAGTATTTTCAACCTAATCCAAATAACTTCCAAGTGGCTACGAAGCACTTTCTACGTATTTTCAACCTCATCCAAACAACTTCCAAGCGGCTACGAAGCACTTTCTACGTATTTTCAACCTCATCCAAACAACCTCCAAGTGGCTCCAAAGCACTTTCTACGTATTTTCAACCTCATCCAAATAACTTTCAAGCGGCTACGAAGCACGTTCTACGTATTTTCAACCTCATCCAAACAACTTCCAAGCGGCTTCGAAGCACTTTCTACGTATTTTCAACCTTATCCAAACAACTTCCAAGTGGCTACGAGGCACTTTCTACGTATTTTCAACCTCATCCAAACAACTTCCAAGGGGCTCTAAAGCACTTTCTACGTTTTTTTAACCTCATCCAAACAACTTCCAAGGGACTCCAAAACACTTTCTACGTATTTTCAACCTTATCCAAATAACTTCCAAGTGGCTACGAAGCACTTTCTACGTATTTTCAACCTCATCCAAATAACTTCCAAGTGGCTACGAAGCACTTTTTACGTATTTTCAACCTCATCCAAACAACTTCCAAGCGGCTACGAAGCACTTTCTACGTATTTTCAACCTCATCCAAACAACCTCCAAGTGGCTCCAAAGCACTTTCTACGTATTTTCAACCTCATCCAAACAACTTCCAAGGGGCTCCAAAGCACTTTCTACGTATTTTCAACCGCATCCAAATAACTTCCAAGTGGCTACGAAGCACTTTCTATGTATTTTCAACCTTATCCAAATAACTTCCAAGTGGCTCCAAAGCACTTTCTACGTAATTTCAACCTCATCCAAATAACTTCCAAGTGGCTCCAAAGCACTTTCTACGTATTTTCAACCTCATCCAAATAACTTTCAAGCGGCTACGAAGCACTTTCTACGTATTTTCAACCTCATCCAAATAACTTTCAAGCGGCTACAAAGCACTTTCTACGTATTTTCAACCTCATCCAAACAACTTCCAAGTGGCTACGAGGCACTTTCTACGTATTTTTCAACCTCATCCAAACAACTTCCAAGTGGCTCCAAAGCACTTTCTACGTTTTTTTAACCTCATCCAAATAACTTCCAAGTGGCTCCAAAGCACTTTCTACGTATTTTCAACCTCATCCAAATAACTTCCAAGTGGCTCCAAAGCACTTTCTACGTATTTTCAACCTCATCCAAATAACTTTCAAGCGGCTACGAAGCACTTTCTACGTATTTTCAACCTCATCCAAACAACTTCCAAGCGGCTACGAAGTACTTTCTACGTATTTTCAACCTCATCCAAACAACTTCCAAGTGGCTACGAGGCACTTTCTACGTATTTTTCAACCTCATCCAAACAACTTCCAAGTGGCTCCAAAGCACTTTCTACGTTTTTTTAACCTTATCCAAATAACTTTCAAGCGGCTACGAAGCACTTTCTACGTATTTTCAACCTCATCCAAACAGCTTCCAAGTGGCTTCGAAGCACTTTCTACGTATTTTCAACCTCATCCAAACAACTTCCAAGTGGCTACGAGGCACTTTCTACGTATTTTCAACCTCATCCAAACAACTTCCAAGGGGCTCTAAAGCACTTTCTAAGTATTTTCAACCTAATCCAAATAACTTCCAAGTGGCTACGAAGCACTTTCTACGTATTTTCAACCTCATCCAAAAAACTTCCAAGTGGCTACGAAGCACTTTCTACGTTTTTTTAAGCTCATCCAAACAACTTCCAAGTGGCTTCGAAGCACTTTCTACGTATTTTCAACCTCATCCAAACAACTTCCAAGGGGCTCCAAAGCACTTTCTACGTATTTTCAACCTCATCAAAACAACTTCCAAGTGGCTCCAAAGCACTTTCTACGTATTTTCAACCTCATCCAAATAACTTCCAAGTGGCTACGAAGCACTTTCTACGTATTTTCAACCTCATCCAAACAACTTCCAAGTGGCTACGAGGCACTTTCTACGAATTTTTCAACCTCATCCAAACAACTTCCAAGTGGCTCCAAAGCACTTTCTACGTTTTTTTAAGCTCATCCAAACAACTTCCAAGCGGCTACGAAGCACTTTCTACGTATTTTTAACCTTATCCAAACAACTTCCAAGTGGCTACGAGGCACTTTCTACGTATTTTCAACCTCATCCAAACAACTTCCAAGGGGCTCTAAAGCACTTTCTACGTTTTTTTAAGCTCATCCAAACAACTTCCAAGGGACTCCAAAACACTTTCTACGTATTTTCAACCTCATCCAAACAACTTCCAAGTGGCTCCAAAGCACTTTCTACGTTTTTTCAACCTCATCAAAACAACTTTCAAGTGGCTCCAAAGCACTTTCTACGTATTTTCAACCTCATCCAAATAACTTCCAAGGGGCTCCAAAGCACTTTCTACGTATTTTCAACCTCATCCAAATAACTTCCAAGTGGCTACGAAGCACTTTCTACGTATTTTCAACCTCATCCAAACAACTTCCAAGCGGCTACGAAGCACTTTCTACGTATTTTCAACCTCATCCAAACAACCTCCAAGTGGCTCCAAAGCACTTTCTACGTATTTTCAACCTCATCCAAACAACTTCCAAGTGGCTACGAAGCACTTTCTACGTATTTTCAACCTTATCCAAATAACTTCCAAGTGGCTCCAAAGCACTTTCTACGTATTTTCAACCTCATCCAAACAGCTTCCAAGTGGCTGCGAAGCACTTTCTACGTATTTTCAACCTCATCCAAATAACTTTCAAGCGGCTACGAAGCACTTTCTACGTATTTTCAACCTCATCCAAACAACTTCCAAGTGGCTACGAGGCACTTTCTACGTATTTTTCAACCTCATCCAAACTACTTCCAAGGGGCTCTAAAGCACTTTCTACGTATTTTCAACCTCATCCAAATAACTTCCAAGTGGCTCCAAAGCACTTTCTACGTATTTTCAACCTCATCCAAATAACTTCCAAGTGGCTCCAAAGCACTTTCTACGTATTTTCAACCTCATCCAAATAACTTTCAAGCGGCTACGAAGCACTTTCTACGTATTTTCAACCTCATCCAAACAACTTCCAAGTGGCTACGAGGCACTTTCTACGTATTTTTCAACCTCATCCAAACAACTTCCAAGTGGCTCCAAAGCACTTTCTACGTTTTTTTAACCTCATCCAAACAACTTCCAAGGGACTCCAAAACACTTTCTACGTATTTTCAACCTCATTCAAACAACTTCCAAGTGGTTACGAAGCACTTTCTACGTTTTTTCAACCTCATCCAAATAACTTTCAAGCGGCTACGAAGCACTTTCTACGTATTTTCAACCTCATCCAAACAACTTCCAAGTGGCTCCAAAGCACTTTCTACGTATTTTCAACCTCATCCAAATAACTTTCAAGCGGCTACGAAGCACTTTCTACGTATTTTCAACCTCATCCAAACAACTTCCAAGGGGCTCTAAAGCACTTTCTACGTATTTTCAACCTCATCTAAATAACTTCCAAGTGGCTCCAAAGCACTTTCTACGTATTTTCAACCTCATCCAAACAACTTCCAAGTGGCAACGAGGCACTTTCTACGCATTTTTCAACCTCATCCAAACAACTTCCAAGTGGCTCCAAAGCACTTTCTACGTTTTTTTAACCTCATCCAAACAACTTCCAAGGGACTCCAAAACACTTTCTACGTATTTTCAACCCCATCCAAACAACTTCCAAGTTTCTCCAAAGCACTTTCTACGTTTTTTCAACCTCATCCAAACAGCTTCCAAGTGGCTCCAAAGCACTTTCTACGTATTTTCAACCTCATCCAAACAACTTCCAAGTGGCTCCAAAGCACTTTCTAAGTATTTTCAACCTAATACAAATAACTTCCAAGTGGCTACGAAGCACTTTCTACGTATTTTCAACCTCATCCAAACAACCTCCAAGTGGCTCCAAAGCACTTTCTACGTATTTTCAACCTCATCCAAACAACTTCCAAGCGGCTACGAAGCACTTTCTACGTATTTTCAACCTCATCCAAACAACTTCCAAGTGGCTACGAGGCACTTTCTACGTATTTTCAACCTCATCCAAACAACTTCCAAGTGGCTCCAAAGCACTTTCTACGTTTTTTTAACCTCATCCAAACAACTTCCAAGGGACTCCAAAACACTTTCTACGTATTTTCAACCTCATTCAAACAACTTCCAAGTGGCTACGAAGCACTTTCTACGTATTTTCAACCTCATCCAAACAACTTCCAAGTGGCTACGAGGCACTTTCTACGTATTTTTCAACCTCATCCAAACTACTTCCAAGGGGCTCTAAAGCACTTTCTACGTATTTTCAACCTCATCCAAATAACTTCCAAGTGGCTCCAAAGCACTTTCTACGTATTTTCAACCTCATCCAAATAACTTCCAAGTGGCTCCAAAGCACTTTCTACGTATTTTCAACCTCATCCAAATAACTTCCAAGTGGCTACGAAGCACTTTCTACGTATTTTCAACCTCATCCAAACAACTTCCAAGTGGCTACGAGGCACTTTCTACGTATTTTTCAACCTCATCCAAACAACTTCCAAGTGGCTCCAAAGCACTTTCTACGTTTTTTTAACCTCATCCAAACAACTTCCAAGGGACTCCAAAACACTTTCTACGTATTTTCAACCTCATCCAAATAACTTCCAAGTGGTTACGAAGCACTTTCTACGTTTTTTCAACCTCATCCAAATAACTTTCAAGCGGCTACGAAGCACTTTCTACGTATTTTCAACCTCATCCAAACAACTTCCAAGTGGCTCCAAAGCACTTTCTACGTATTTTCAACCTCATCCAAATAACTTTCAAGCGGCTACGAAGCACTTTCTACGTATTTTCAACCTCATCCAAACAACTTCCAAGTGGCAACGAGGCACTTTCTACGCATTTTTCAACCTCATCCAAACAACTTCCAAGTGGCTCCAAAGCACTTTCTACGTTTTTTTAACCTCATCCAAACAACTTCCAAGGGACTCCAAAACACTTTCTACGTATTTTCAACCCCATCCAAACAACTTCCAAGTTTCTCCAAAGCACTTTCTACGTTTTTTCAACCTCATCCAAACAGCTTCCAAGTGGCTCCAAAGCACTTTCTACGTATTTTCAACCTCATCCAAACAACTTCCAAGTGGCTCCAAAGCACTTTCTAAGTATTTTAAACCTAATACAAATAACTTCCAAGTGGCTACGAAGCACTTTCTACATATTTTCAACCTCATCCAAACAACTTCCAAGGGGCTACGAAGCACTTTCTACGTATTTTCAACCTCATCCAAACAACTTCCAATTGGCTACGAGGCACTTTCTACGTATTTTTCAACCTCATCCAAACTACTTCCAAGGGGCTCTAAAGCACTTTCTACGTATTTTCAACCTCATCCAAATAACTTCCAAGTGGCTCCAAAGCACTTTCTAAGTATTTTAAACCTAATACAAATAACTTCCAAGTGGCTACGAAGCACTTTCTACATATTTTCAACCTCATCCAAACAACTTCCAAGTGGCTACGAAGCACTTTCTACGTATTTTCAACCTCATCCAAACAACTTCCAAGTGGCTACGAGGCACTTTCTACGTATTTTTCAACCTCATCCAAACAACTTCCAAGTGGCTCCAAAGCACTTTCTACGTTTTTTCAACCTCATCCAAATAACTTTCAAGCGGCTACGAAGCACTTTCTACGTATTTTCAACCTCATCCAAACAACTTCCAAGTGGCTCCAAAGCACGTTCTACGTATTTTCAACCTCATCCAAACAACTTCCAAGTGGCTCCAAAGCACTTTCTAAGTATTTTAAACCTAATACAAATAACTTCCAAGTGGCTACGAAGCACTTTCTACATATTTTCAACCTCATCCAAATAACTTCCAAGTGGTTACGAAGCACTTTCTACGTTTTTTCAACCTCATCCAAATAACTTTCAAGCGGCTACGAAGCACTTTCTACGTATTTTCAACCTCATCCAAACAACTTCCAAGTGGCTCCAAAGCACTTTCTACGTATTTTCAACCTCATCCAAATAACTTTCAAGCGGCTACGAAGCACTTTCTACGTATTTTCAACCTCATCCAAACAACTTCCAAGTGGCTACGAGGCACTTTCTACGCATTTTTCAACCTCATCCAAACAACTTCCAAGTGGCTCCAAAGCACTTTCTACGTTTTTTTAACCTCATCCAAACAACTTCCAAGGGACTCCAAAACACTTTCTACGTATTTTCAACCCCATCCAAACAACTTCCAAGTTTCTCCAAAGCACTTTCTACGTTTTTTCAACCTCATCCAAACAGCTTCCAAGTGGCTCCAAAGCACTTTCTACGTATTTTCAACCTCATCCAAACAACTTCCAAGTGGCTCCAAAGCACTTTCTAAGTATTTTCAACCTAATACAAATAACTTCCAAGTGGCTACGAAGCACTTTCTACGTATTTTCAACCTCATCCAAACAACCTCCAAGTGGCTCCAAAGCACTTTCTACGTATTTTCAACCTCATCCAAACAACTTCCAAGCGGCTACGAAGCACTTTCTACGTATTTTCAACCTCATCCAAACAACTTCCAAGTGGCTACGAGGCACTTTCTACGTATTTTCAACCTCATCCAAACAACTTCCAAGTGGCTACGAGGCACTTTCTACGTATTTTTCAACCTCATCCAAACAACCTCCAAGTGGCTCCAAAGCACTTTCTACGTTTTTTTAACCTCATCCAAACAACTTCCAAGGGACTCCAAAACACTTTTTACGTATTTTCAACCTCATCCAAACAACTTCCAAGTGGCTCCAAAGCACTTTCTACGTATTTTCAACCTCATCCAAACAACTTCCAAGTGGCTACGAGGCACTTTCTACGTATTTTTCAACCTCATCCAAACAACTTCCAAGTGGCTACGAGGCACTTTCTACGTATTTTTCAACCTCATCCAAACAACTTCCAAGTGGCTCCAAAGCACTTTCTACGTTTTTTTTA